>NC_137916.1:18226394-18273894 GCF_963457725.1 Sprattus sprattus
GCCATACGGGATGTTGTATTTTAATTAGCCATTAATTAATGCAGCTGTTACTTCGTAGCCTGGTTTGAAGACACAACCGCAGCATAGCAAACCAAAGCCTCTGACCAGAATACAAAACTACCTCTCTGCCTAATCAGGTGGACCCTTGAGACATTTCCAGAACATTAATCCAACAACTGCTGAGATGTTTCAATTCTATCTAGAAAGTCGATAAATAAGTCAGGAAATAACATAATTTCACATGAATTGTTAAGGAACAATACTATCTAAATATAATGCCATTCAAATGTAACAACTTTATTTTTCTTTGCAGGAATGTTCTCTGACAAATATAAAATATCACTAATAAATTCAGACTGGGCTTTTTCTCCTGAGATGAACTCGTGCATGTTTTCTATATTAATATTGTCTAATTGTCTAATAATGTCTGTTTTGCGCTGCAATAAGAATGTTTCTTTTATTTCTTTTGAGCCAGTGGGACTGTATTTTTACACTTTTAAATATTTTTTAAATATCCATGAATAGAGACTTGTTCAAAGACTGAAGTGGAATGCTTTGAATAATTTCTCATTGAGGTAACAACATTACATTTCTTAAGACCAGCATCACAGGAATTGATTCAGCACTTAAGCACAAATACTTATGAGACGACATATGACTCAACATTAAGGTGACAAATGGCAAATAGTAGATCCATGTATTATTTCAAATACTCCAATAAATGTTTAAATGCATGATTTTCTTTACAGACAGCAATAAATATTTTATAGCTATGCCATTTCACAAATTAAATCCAAGATAAGTCTTTATCTAGTAATTTGTTCGCTGTATTTTGCATATGTAAAGACTCTTTCCATACTGCCATGCTTAAGGAACATTTATATTGATTCCAGGAGACAAAGACAGTCAGTTGCCACGACGTCTAATAGATTTTTCAAGAGAGGGAGGCACCGCAACGCGGTGAGTAATGTCACCAGAATACCCTATCTGCATCGCACTCGATCTGTGCAGACATACTCTACCTGTCTCCCGAAGCCGTGGGAGGCTATGATATTATTGTTTTAAGAGCCACTGACATTGGGTTTTAATATAAATGACGGATGAAGTGTTTTCCTGCCGCAGATAGATTCACACCACTTGCTGCTGATTGCCCAGATAGTGCGTTAACCCTGTCACTCGGAAGCTCTGTTATTAAACATTACTGACGAGAGATGAACCGGCAGTGGAATGCACATGATTATGTTTTTACCTCTCAAGCCACGTATCAATCTCCATGTATTAATATTTCAGCACGTGGTTATATTTCTTTTAGCGGGTGAGTGTGTGGCCCGCGTTGAAGCTCCACGAATGGGATTGGGCCCCCGTTTATAGATATGGTAAAGCACAGACACACAGGACATAGTTTTGATTTAATGTATTACCCACACCCCCTCAATTATATTATAATATATTATATCATATTACATTTTATTATATTATAGTATGGTATAGATAATTTCTCATCATACAATAAATAGCCACTAGTAGGTGCCCAGTTGAGTGAATTTGTGAGAACACACCTCAAGGCTGCCTGATGTATGCCTAGGGCATTATCATGGTAATGGTGTCAGATAGCATGTAATGAATTCATTATGCTGCTTCATTGCTTTTTCCTCTATATTTACATACAAAGGGACGTTGAAAGTGTGGCAAACATGATTATCACGTGTGACCAGTTTCCTAGTGGATATGTGCGGATCCATCTGTAGCTGTTTGTTGTTCCTCTGTGTGTGTGTGTTCTGAAGGGAGCGAATACGTGCTTGTATTCGAGTGTGTGTGTGTGTGTGTGTGTGTGTGTGTGTATTTTGTAAAGTAATAAAATGCAAAGACGCTAAGAAACCCCTATCCTACCCAAATAGGCCATCTTGCTGTAAAATATGGCGTTTTACAAGCATGTCCTACATCATTTATACAGAAGACCGCTCTCTCTCTTTCTTTCTTTCTTTCTTCTAATGACACACCCCACCCACTCCAGAGTCGATTAAAAGAGATTTATCATTTACATTAAGAGCTTCGCAATATGTACAGTTGGCAAGATGGCGGCCTCATTTTCTGCATATGAATGGTTAGCCTACTCACCTGAGGAACTGGTTGATGCCGTACAGGCTACAGCTCACCTGAGATGCAGGTGGCCATCACGTCACACGGCTGATGGGTAAGGACAAGCCTTAACCTCAACGTGGAAGTAGTTTCATATTTCTATTCAGAGCCTTATCTGTCAGAAGTGGAAGGTCGTCGTGCATCAGTATTGATTACCCTCTTCGTGTGGCCAGTAATGTGCCATTCATCTCCACAATAAATGTTTATTATCAGAATTGATCAGCTACACAACAAGTTGCGGGAACAATCTCACAGGCAGCAACAATTTATGGCAAAAGTAATTTGGTTTTAAACCCAAGTCAATCGTGCAGGCATTGTTTCAGTAAGAAAACTCAGTGACCTTGCCAGCAAATCACAAGAAACGAATTAATTATATATCCTATCCTTTATTAAACTGACACTTCCACGTCAGTAACATTTTTACTGGTTTAAAGTGGGGATTTGCCTTAACAAAGTAAGCTGTATAGAGTGAATGTTTATTCCTCGTCCAACTTTCTGCATCCTGTAGCTTTTCTGCTGCAGCGCACCACGGTTCTACCGAATTTCTCGAGTTACAGCGGCACAGAGCGAGAAGGCAAAGGGTTAACGGCGATGGGCAGCCATCAGTTTAATCATAATCAGCCGGTTAAAGAGGAGTAATGGAACTCGAGGCCCGGGCGCGCTTGTGTTCCGCTGCAGATTAGCCCGCAATTTGCATAGCGCCTTCCTTCATCCTCGTCGCCGCGGAGACAGCTTGTCCTCCTCGGACACAGTCAAGCGTAGCCTCCGGGGCCGGTTTGACAAATGGATCCGCGCGCCGCTGTCTTTGGGCCTGGGACGGGGCAGCGCCTTGACAGTGATTGATAACCGACGTGGTAAATAGTGCAGAACTTTTTCTAATAGGAGTACAAGAGGTGTTTAAAAATCTACGTAATGGAGAAATATGAAGCCGCAGGATGGAGAAAAGGTGCTTGCGGGAAGAGTGGGAGGGGGGCTGGGCAGGATCGCGAGACGAAGGGAGGAAGGAAGGAAGGAAGGAAGCGGTGACGCGCGGCCACAGCCGAAATGAGATTGATTTGGTATAAAAGGCATAGCTCTGCTCCCCAGCCAATCAATTTCATTTTACCTGGACAGACACACACATATACACCACATTAGGCTACTTACATCCCAGAAAAATGATTCTGATTTGCTGAAGAATGGTGACATGGTGTTTGCACCTTACCAAAGGCTATTACAGCCCTGCTGAGCTTCAAGAGTGAATGAAAAAAGACACAATATTTCTGGCTCATCTCAGATATACATATACATGTTGACTATGACAAGACAACATACAGAATTCATGGAAAACCTGGTCAGTATTTAAGACCCACTTGAAGGTGGATGTGAGGGTGTGGTTTAGGTTAATGATACAGACAAAAAAAAGGATGTGATTGAAGGGAGCTGTGCCGAGTAGGAGGAGCTTCCGAAGGAACCAATAAAATCCCAGGACTTCATTTTGAACTCTCCCATCCAAACCTTAATTATTTGTGTCAATGATGACATAGTTGTTTCTACATGTACACCGTTGATCAGACATTTTCATGATGAGTTTAGTTATGTGTAATGCTAATATACTCTATGTCACTAGACAAAGAAGAGAGGAGAATAGTAGAGAAGAGAAGAAAAGAGAAGAAAAGAGAAGAGAAGAGAGGAGAAGAGAAGAGAAGAGAAGAGAAGAGAAGAGAAGAGAACTGAAGCTCAGGGAAGATAAGTTACTTCTTTAGAGTTAGAATTAATAGTAACTTCTTTAGTTACTGAGATGGAAATCTCCACAGCAGAGAACTAGGTTCTTTAGCGACTTTACAGTGTATATGAAATCACATTGTGGATCATTAAATTGTAAGTTTTTGTCTTCCTCCTCCTCTTCGTCTTCCACACGTCGTCGTCGTCGTCATCATTTTCTTCTTCCTCTTGCTGTAAGCTGCTCATCTGTAGAGTAAGCTCTGTGTCATCCACCCACTTGACCATGGTCATCACAACCACATCACAGTCTTGTGGTTTGTCATTTGCTCTGACCCATCTCACACACTGACTGTACATAAAACAGTAAATATGAACCCTTTTCTTCTTTCCCTATCATATCCAAGATGCTAAAGCGGTAACCCAGGGAATAAGGTTTATTTGTGTTAATACAGTTTGACTGGGTGGGTGAGAGAGGAGAGGAGGATATAATCTGACTGACACCCTGTCCCCCTTCACAACAGAGAATTGCATGGAAATGGAAACGGAAACGCAACGTAACGTAACGTAAGCAAAACAGTGACATGGAAGATGCCTTATCAAAGAAAGAGAGAGTGAGGTGAGGTGTGTGTGTGTGTGTGTGTGTGTGTGAGTGTGTGTGTGTGTTTGTGTGTTGGAGGGGGTGTGGTTTTGATGGATAGCTCCCATCACTCAGTGTCCCTCCTCCGCCGCACTTGATAACGAGTGGCTAGAGTGATGGGGCTGGCGTATGTGAGAGAGAAAGCATGTATCTGTGTGTGTTTATGTGTGTGTGTGTGTGTGTGTGTGTGTGTGTGTGTGTCTGTGTGTGTGTGTGTGTGTGTGTGTGTGTGTGTGTGTCTGTGTGTGTGTGTGTGTGTGTGTATTTGTGTGTGTGTGTGTGTTTATGTGTGTGTGTGTGTGTGGTGGGGATTTTTCAGCGAAACAGTGTTGCCATGGCTGGGGGTCACAAGCGTCATGAATCAAGCCCTCTCTGCTGTGAAATTAAAATGGAGCCAGAGAGAGAGGGAGAGAGAGAGAGAGAGAGAGAGAGAGAGAGAGAGAGAGAGAGAGAGATATAGAGCAAGAGAGAGAGTAGTACTCAGCTTGAAGGGGCAGGCCAGTCTCTTAGCTCGTGTTTACAGGGTACATCACTCTCTCCTGTCTTCTTTTCTGTCTTTCCGGCACCCTCGTCCTGTCATATCCTCATGACATCCCTTCGCTCCTGTCTGTACCCCATTACTCCCTCCTTCCTTTTTGTCAAAGCCAATCAAACATCTCAATTCTTCGTTAAAAGGCCATGTGCTAATATCGTCACTGCAATGTTCTTATATGTGATGTATTAAGACAAACACGTGTGTTAACATACGAAACATTAGCTTGGTGACTGAATGTTTAGGACTTGTCCATACTGGCAGACATATGAATACAATTTTTGAGAACATACACACAGGAATAAGACCAACACTGACCACATAAATATATGAATGTAGTTTTTTAATCACCATCACTAACTGTCTTCTTTGCACCTACGAGAGTGCCCCCTGCTGGTCTGGCATCTGTTTGGGTTCACTGTAGGCCTGGTGAGGTTGACTTGAAACTGATCACTTGCTAGTGCTTCTCAAGAACGACCACAGGATGGCGACCCTATGACTGACTGAGGGAGAAACAGCCAGGGTTAGCGATGCAGGCAGGGCCTTGAATAAAGACCCATCAGAGCTGAATCGTGTCCCATTGAACCGCTGGCATTCACTGTGTAATGCATTTACTTCAATGGCGTATGAATGAGTGGAAAATGAAAGCAGGAGCGGAAATAATGATTTTCCAGTTTGTCTAAATGATTAAACAATCTTCCCACATAATTACCATTTTTGTGAACACATCACTGCACCTCATCCCTGAGAACTGTTTCAGTCGCTGTAACAACAAGCCTTTTTAAACCCTCAGTTGTCATGACTACAACTGACAAGCTACATTTTGTGGGAACACACACACAGTCAGAGACACACAAAGACACACACACACATACACAGACACAGTTCTCCAAAATTCCCTTTAATCAACTGATTGCTGGCCTGTAAAGGAAAGTGCCAGAAGCTGTGTCTCTCCAGGACTTGGGTGACCCTGTGCTACCCTACCCTACTCTTCGTTACCCTCACTCACTGCCCCTGAGCCTGCCAGGTAGCGACATGGGGCAGGGTGGGCATCTGTGCCAGGGTGCTGGTCAGCCTAATCGCTTTAGTGCCCAGTCTGTCACCAACCAGGGCACCGGCTGCTGTCCCAGGCGAACGTCTCTCTATTTGCCAGGGCAGTGGGCCAACTGTGGCAGTGGAACTACCGGTCTACAAAGGGGGAGCAGTGGGGATCACTCTGCCATCTGGTGGAAAGATAAGGTACAAACATCACAGAGACATTCCATTTTGCGAGAGTTATTTAATTTTGACTGTGTTTCCTTTGGAATATAAAGGTAAATTAGCATTTCAATAAAAAATGAAACAATATAGAAAAGGGTGTTGTATTATTTTCCCAGTTCAGAGTGCAGGTATGTGTCAACTGGTCTGTATTTGACCATCAGAAGTGAGGACAAGCAACCTGAGTCCTTTAAACCCATGTCAAATCACTATGGAGCAGAACTAACATTTCCCATCTTAGATGACAATGGGGTCATTGTGTGTCTAGTTCTGATTCATATTTCCCTAGGTAATCAAATTTCATTAGCCAAATAGAGCATTAAACAAAATGAGGATGAAACCTAGACCAGGCTCCGAATTTATACTATGGTGGTTATTATGAGTTGTTTGGCACAAGAGTAAGCACACTTACTATAGCTATAGCTGGACGAAAATACTGAGAGAATCAGATTCAGTTCTTGTTTAGCATTGAATTGACCTGTGATTAATACAAGTATTATTTCTAATCTTTTTTTGAGTTTATTGTAGTTAAATATATTTGAAATTAAAATTTTCATACTTTCTGAATAAAAAAACCCTCCTTAAATGACTAAACTAAAACTGTTTTGTTTCTCTTTTTCTAGTAGGAGCTTATTTCCAACCCAGTCCAGCAGAGGGCAGTGTTACAGCACAAGTGTATAGGTCTATTAAACAGATTATTTTACTAGCTTTACTTTCAGCTGAATTCATAATTATATACCTAGGAAGTTAACATAGAGACAAAACTGCACTAATGATTTTAATTGCACTCTTTTTTTCCACAGAGCACTGGCATATGCTATCTTTTGATTCAGATTCAGATTCAGATTCAGAAAACTTTATTAATCCCATCAGTGGGCAATGAAGTTTGCAGTCCCAGTCTCCATCAATCAATTGGGTTAAATTAACTCATTGCTTTTTTATTTTTGTAACTAAAACTCCAGACCAGTCCTCACTATCTGTAAGACATTTGCCTATCCAACCCCCCCTGGTGAGACCTGCTTTGAATGGGAGTTTGGTTATGCCTGCTCAGTCTGGGCTGCACCAGGCTGGCTCGTGCGGTCTGGACAGAGGCAGTGGGCAGTAACGAACATTGCTTTGCTTATGAGACAGATGACACTGCATGTATGATCTCAAGCGTATTACTGTAGAGCACAGTGCTTTTAGTTTGCTGTATTAGACAGTGTCTATAGCTCCAGTAATCAGTTCTGACGTATCTTCAGTAATGAGTGCCCACGTCTGTCATTGTCTGCACTAAACTTTCGCAGCAGTAGTCTGCACTTCTTGCCATAGTTGACTCTTTGTGTTGCTCAGGCAATGGCATTTGGACTTGTAGGTATAGCTGTTGCATTGCTTGCAGTGTAGCAGTCATCGCCCGTTGCTGTAGAGGTCAGGGGTTACTGTTGTGGTGGGTTAGCGGTCACTGATCTGGTCCGTAGTGGTGCTCAGTGCTTGGTGCTTACACTAGTGATGTTCCTGGAGCTCAGCTGCTAGAGTAATGTGCTAACAAGACCAAGGTTATGGGTTTGATACACAGCCTGGTAGAAAATGTGCAATACCGTAGGTTTTGGACAAAAGCATCTTGCAAATGTAGTTAGCACCTATTGATAGTGCTTTGATCTGGCCACTTTTGAAAATACCCATGGTCCACCCATTAGACTGTGTGTGTGTGTGTGTGTGTGTGTGTGTGTGTGTGTGTGTGTGTGTGTGTGTGTGTGTGTGTGTGTGTGTGTGTGTGTGTGTGCGCGCTCTTGGTGTACTCTACATGCAAGCTGTTGGCCAGGAAGTCACTGACCTAGAGCAGGACACACATACAGGGTAGTGCACAGATGGCTCAGCCATTATGCCACTGGGTTACCTTTGACAGTCAGGAGCCGGTCATGTGGACATGACGGGAATAGAGAGAGAAAGTCAGACGCTCTGACATGTGGCCTCGCATACAAGAATCTAAATTTACAAGGTGTGTACAAATGAGATGACTCATTGCTTAAAAGTTAGACTGGTCTAAGTTAAACATGCTTTTATGACTGTACTATAGAGATACCTTTCCCCTATTTCTTGTTATGATAGGTGTGAATATACAGGGTCCTGACGATTTGTCATTCAATGCAAAATAATGCTCTTTATCTGTTCTTTATCTATATAATGATCTGAACTGAAACTGAGACATAACTGAAGTAAATGATGTAAGATGAGGTAAAGCTGCAGTATATGTCATGTTTGAGCAGCTGAGGAAAGTTTGATGACTCAGAGATTGTCAGGTTGGGCACAGATATCGGCTATGAGGTGTTAGTTATGTTGCCACAGCCTGAATATCCAGGGTTGAAAACGTCAAACTGATGTAGCTGGTGGTCAAGTGTACCGTTGCATTCCACCTATTCAACACACACACACACACACACACACACACACACACACACACACACACACACACACACACACACACACACACACGCACCCTCACTGTCTCTGGCATGCACACTCACACATGGCATATTCAAACACGCACACACACACTACACACACATCTATCTACATATCAATCTATCTATCTATCACACAAACACACACAGCATCAGTCCTAAACACACGCCTATGAGTGTTGTAGCCTTGGGAGTGTGAGTGTGTGGTCACGTGTGTTTGTGCAGGGTGGAGAGGATGCAGTAGGGTTTATCACCCAGGAAGTGGCCCAGACACCGCAGGAGGGTGAAACGGTGGCCATGAAGGGACACAGCCTCGGGCTCACACCTGTGGACATATCCAACACGCACTCTCTCACACACACACACACACACACACACACACACACACACACACACACACACACACACACACACACTTAAAGCTGCCCTATCCGAATATTCAGCTCCTCTCCGTCACTCATTGGCTTATCAAGATGTTCCAGCTGAACTCCTGAGCTGTTTTACCCCACTGAAGAGGTACAATAACAACCTTAATACTTCTCTCTCTCTCTCTTTTGTTTTCTTTTGCCTGGTCTCAGTCTAACTCTGAACTTGTAGCAGGATAACACATGCTGCCCCCCCCCCCCCCCCCCCTTACTTTATTATTATTAATAATAATAATAATAATAATAATAATAATAACAATAATAATACTAATGAGCTGTAGTATGGCAATGTCCCCCACACCCCAACCTTCACTATGAGCTGTAGTATGGGGATGTCCACTGAATCTGCACCTCAGTTCCACTAAAGGAGGCTGCTGTTGAACCACACATGTTCCATGCTGTCCTTAGGTCTCCTTTGAAACAAAATAACAGGAGAGGTTATCTGTTCAGGGTTGACTGTTGAGCCAAGAGGCCCCTTGTGTTCCACTGGAAGTTATCACAAGAGAAATGGTTATTATTGAACAATTCACAATCACCTCCATACTAAGGTGTATCAAAGCATGTTCGCCAGCGATGCTTCTTCATTCCTAGAGCCGTAAAATGTAAAAACATAGAGATGCCAAAGCAATATCTGCTGTTTTACTACTGGCATGGCTCCTGATCATTCTGTCACCTGTGCTCTGGAATCTGTTTATCCCAGGGTTATGGCAGGTGGTGCGTGACCATAATCAGCGACCAGGAAGAACACTGTGAAATTGTTCCAGGGAGGTAAATGGGCACAACGGATGTGGAAACAGAGAGATCAAACTGTGTCTGCCATAGTAGTCTGATGGTGATGGAAAATGAACAAAATCATGCTTGTTTTCTTAGACAAGTGTGTGTGTGTTTGTGTGTGTTTCTGTCCGTTTTGTGTATCTGTGGTTCTATTGGCACTGGCAAATTGGTTGACTGACGCAGACATGTTGCCAGGAGACATAATTCAACCTATACTTATTACTTGGTCAATTAGGACTGCAGTGTAAACATATTGAGCACACGTGTCCCTTATTTTGCGTGTGTGAATCTGCTATATGTGTGTGCCTGGTAAACTGAACATGAGGAAGTGTCAGTGTGTGATGAGAGCTCAGGAGGAAGTCCGTCTTAAGGGCCAATAAAAGTCTACATGATGGAGATTAACAGCTATAATCACATTCCAGATGTAAGAGGCCCAATTACTTATTAACAAATGCCCTAGATATGAAGCGAAATGACCACAGCGCGCCAATGATAAGGACAGAGACTGACGACAAATCATCTCACACAGGCAAACAATAACTTTTCAGGTTTCAGTGAGGGTTAGTTATTATTCTGGCCATAAATCACATGTGAGGTTTATCACTAGCAGGGATTTCCGTTAATATGAACTTTGAATCCAAGGCATTTTAATTTTTTTTATTTAGGTCATTAATTATCTTAGATTAATTTAGGGTTAGGGTTCAATAATTGACAAATGAATTCATATGTATGTCTTTCCGACAGAATAGCGTACTAATGTAGAGAAATGTAATTCATGTCAAATGACATGTTAGGAAAGTGGTGTGAGTTTTGAATTCACTAATTTATTCAGATTAAGTTATGAGGAAATGCCAGGGATCCCTAGAGCTAGAGCAACTGAGGGATGCAGTGTGTGTGTGTGTGTGTGTGTGTGTGTGAGAGAGAGAGAGAGAGAGAGAGAGAGAGAGGATATAATAATGTGGTTGTTTACTGATCTCCCAGTGATGTTTGTTGGAGAATTGACACCGTTTTGTGTGTGCTCACATCAGCTCCAATGAGAAGGCAGATCTAGCTGGAGTATATCTATGGCTACTGTTGCTCCTCAGTCACGTTTATTGGAGCACAGCTAGAGGCGGTGCCTGTGAGTTTGGGGAAGAACACCTGTAGCACCTACACCTGACAGAGCCACAGAGAGAGTAGGAGCTGGCCATTACTGTCACTGCATGCAGGGAGGACAGGAACCACTCAGAATCGGAAAAAGACTGTTATTCATGTGGAGAGGAGGATTTGGGGAAATGGTCTGACCTTGTTTTGGAGGGGGTTTTATTGCGTTTTGGACCACAGAAATCTCCTCCTGAAACGAAGACTGCCCTGTCTGTAAGACACATCCACAGGTGAGGCCATCAGCAGACACACATACTTTCAGTAATTTCCCCATATTCAGTTTGCCTTGTCTTTGTTCACCTAGCTATTCTATGCTATCTGATCACGTAGAACAGTTTATCACACATCATTTATACATCAAACAACATTCAACAGTCAATATAACAGTCTTGTCCGTGGTTCAACACACATTTTAAACCGACCAAGTGTCTTGGTCGTTCATAGGTTCATTCTGCATACCACTTTGTAAATGCCTGCGATTGCTATGAAACACTGGGCTCTTCTTGCTGAAGTTGATCAATCTAAGTTTTATCTGTAAAACATAGAGGTGACATCAGTGTGTGACTCTGTGGATCGATGGCAAATGCATTCGAAATGACCGACCATTACTGCTGTGGACTAAAATAAAATAAAAATCCTTTATGTATGTTTTCAGGCTTTACATTCAATCATGCCAAATGTATGCCGAATGTTGAACATGATTTATCTGCGTACTCCTAGTTAGGTGCGTGTAGCAGCCACGTTGCCAACGATGGCAACTCATGAAATGCAATGAAAAGCTTAAGGTGCATGTTCAGCTAATACAGAATTTCACAATCTTACCTGAGTAGATAATACATATATTCAAATTTGCATTAGCAGGGCAGATGGACTGTAACCAAGAGACCACATGAGTCCAATGGTCTCTAAATGTATTTAGGTGTATGTAGAGGTGTACAATAAGCATACACCTCTGTGAATGTTTTTATTCCATTGAGCAGTTTATGACCTCATGGAGGACTGTAAAAAAAAAAAAAGGAGTTAAGTGACAACCGGATGGTAACTAAGAGAGCCATTTTTCTTTGGTTTTGTTGCCATGGTGGCTCAGCCCAGTCATTATTGACACTTGGATTTTTATGAGCTGCTGTTTAGGCATCACCTGTTGGATGTCATGTGCCAGCCCATCCACAATCTCTATGCACAATGAAAAGAAAATGTGTGTGTGTGTGTTTGTTTCCTACTAAAGTTACTCTAAAAGAAAGCTATTGAATGTAGGCTAAGCGAAACAACACAGTTCAGAGTCAATATTTGTCTGAGAATTCTTTCAGGAATCAATGTTTACCAAACAAAAACTTTCTGATATCAGGGCTGGGTTGAAACTGCAATTGCAGCAACGTCAGTGTAGCATGATGACTGATGATGTTTCGCAAAACCACAGAAACTCTCAGGTTACTGATATAGTTCAGGTATATTTCAAATGCACAATGCCTTGGGAATACACACCCTTTGAATCCATATATGTTTGCCTAGTGGGCTTTTATTGCATAACTCTGTGAATGCAAACATATTGCATGAAAGCTCAAGTTACTCCATAACTTCTGTTTGCCAAGGCAGTTAGTGGTGAAAAGGTAGCAAAGAAGCCCCTGCCCTTAGCTTAGAGGCCTGTGCACTTACATCCACAGACCAAGCTGATCCAACATACAGTGTGTTTAATATCATATATGTTAATATGTGACTGAAAACTGTGATATACCATACCTCTGAGTTGACCTGGCACTGACTTGCAGAGGTGTTGGATGCACCCTAGTCCTTTTGTTGGTGTCTGGCATTAAATGTATGTGACCGGCCACATGTTCTGCACATTTGCAATCTGGTTTCACACAGCTTTGTAGGGACTTTGCCTAAGCAAATGAAGGAGAGCTAGCGTTGCACAGTTATGCAATCTGTTCAATCTGTCTTTCTTCATTCAGTCACCCAACGTGGACCCTTTTTTTGGGCCCCACTTTCAGTAAATATTTGACTGAGACAAGTGAGGGTATCAGACGAGATAAGGGAAAACCGAAGAAGAAAACAGGCCAGAGAAATATTTCGTGCTCCTTATGTGTATGAGGACAAACACTGCTATCAAGGGTGAACGTAACCACACTAGTGCTTTCCAAAAACAAGTGCACTAGTGCTTGAGTACACACACTTCAGGACTCTCTTGAGTAATTCTTGGATGATTCTATCCCGAAACTGAGGCAGATCGTGGAGATCGAGAGTGGTCTTATGAGGAGGACCTTCTCAAGCTTCTGAGAACAGAAACATGCCTTAAATAATGCTCACACAGAATTTGTATTTTAAACTAGAGATACATTTTCGCCAGAAAATGCAAAGTGTGATTGCACTGCAGCATCAGAGGATGGTGATTTTTCTTTTTTTTTGCTATTCAAGCTGCAGACGTAAATGCTTCAACCTACAGAAGATTGGATTAGCACTAGTACCCTCTGTTTGGCAAGGCACAGGGCAGTCTCCTGTTCGCTTTGTAAAAATACTTGCATGAGCCTTATGTTTACAATTGTGTCACAAGATACACAGAAAGTTCACCATGAACTCAACCTATAGTTAACATAGATAATTATTTTAAAGGACATTTACATGCATGCAGCAGAGAGCTATGCCAGAGCTGTATTGACAGAGTTTAACCACTCCTGTTGACTTAAATGGAACAATTGCTTCTCCAGTTCAGGGCAGCCGGGGTATTTTTTTGTACATGTGCGTGAGTGCACCGCTAATATGATAATATGTAATGTTACAACCTCAATTGCAACTTATCTTGCTAGCTAACTCACAAGTGAGCGAATTCACTTTTTCACATCACAATGAACAAAATATTCAGGCTGTAAATAATTCATAGAGGTTTCTTTATTTTTTTCAAAAATTACAGCAGATGAGTAACCATATACTCGAAATGTTAGTTGGATTTGTGGCAGCCATATTTGATGCATTTGAATCGTGACGGTTGTCTGAAGCATTTCCCCCCTAATTTCAATGGGAACATCACAATTCTTTGTTAACAATATGATGCAATTCTTTGCATATTAATACAATTATTTTCTACGCTTTAGATGAACATGGGCTGTGTTTTGTATGGAAAATAAGGAACGCACAGGAGTCAACTCTTTTTCATATCTGAGCTGAAGAGTTCAACCCACACCATATAAAGTGATAAAGTGAAGGTAGTTTACATGTGACTCACTGTTGTTTTCTCACTAAAGTGTGATTTTGTGTGCCTATGTGCATGTGTGTACATGCCTAGTGAGGCCCTGTAGGTGTGTCTGTGTTTGATTTGCATGATTTGGAAACGTGACTAGGAAGTTTTGTGGTCAGAACTCGAGCCGGAAACAGTGATTCTTTCAAAGTTCATCCAAACATCATTCCTCTATATCAGCTATATCAGATTGTAGTGATATAAGGAGTTTCCTCTCTCATGGACCCTAGAGAAGCTTCCTCCTCGGCCAAGGAGCTTTGCTCGTGAAAAAAGAACATGATTCTTTCGCCCTTTGAGACAGACAAATAGCCTACTGACGCTTTATTTCAAAACCATTAAACTAGGTTAATGTGACAGGGGATTACACAGTAGATTGCCCTGTGTGTGCGTGTCTGTGAGTGTGTGTCTGTGTCTGTGTCTGTGTCTGTGTCTGTGAGTGCGTGTCTGTGTCTGTGTGTGTGCATCTGTGTGAGGATGTGTGCGGATGACAGAGCTAGTTGTATTCAAACGTGTGTGTGTGTGTGTGTGTGTGTGTGCCCGTGCCTGTGCCTGTGCCAGCTAGTTAGATTGTATGTGAATATGCTGGCTTAGTGTCATAAATTAATACGTTTCTGCTGTTCTGCATCCTGGAACAGCACAGCACTATTCCTGTCATCATCAATGAGTCCACAGGCCTCACATACATCCGCATGATTAAATGGTGGTTTGCTGTAGTTAATCATCAGCTCATGTCCTGTGATGCAGTGATGGACTGTACTGGTTTTACAGACAGCTGATTTGCTGCATCAGCAAGAATATTGGAACTTTTCTACATGTCAAAGACTTTAGGTAGCTATTACTTATATCTAATCATCCCAATCCAAATGAATTATGGTTAATTGCTTGCTTCCATGTAAATATGCTCTTTTCCACCTAGCTTGACTTGCACACATAAGTTCCCTTTATTCCATATGACAATCTACTCCTGACTGCTGTTTTATATGACTGAGACATTACCTCCCCCGCTTAAGCCCGGTGTTATTTTCAGTCACAGCTTGGCCTCTGGTCTGTGTTTGCTGATGCATGAGCCCAGAGCCCGTCCCAAAGGGACCAAAAGTCATCAGCAGAGACTAGTGCCATTAGCATATTGTATGGAAATGTCAACACTGTTGCCTGGTAACCAGAGGGAAACAGCCCACTCCTTCCTACTGAAAAGAGGCACAATGCCATGGCCTTTGTGTGTGTGTGTGCGTGTGTGCGTGTGTGTGTGTGTGTGTGTGTGTGTGTGTGTGTGTGTGTGTGTGTGTGTGTGAATGTGTGACAGGGAGGGGTTGAGACAGAACGAACAAGTAATGTGTTAATGTGTGTGTGTGTGTCTCTCTCTGTGTGTGTGTGACATGAATCTTTGAGTAAATGTGTCTGTCCCTGAACATTGTGTGAATCCCTTTATTTGCACAGCTATGCTTTTTTTGTACTTTTTTTGTACAGTGAAAGAGGAAAGATGGTGAAAGAGGTTTGTGTGTGTGTGTGTGTGTGTGTGTGTGTGTGTGTGTGTGTGTGTGTGTGTGTGTGTGTGTGTGTGTGTGTGTGTGTGTGTGTGTGTGTGTGTGTGTGTGTGTGTGTATGCGTGTGTGTGTGGGTGGTGGAGGGTTAATTAATTTGCTTAATTAAATACCAGCATGTGTTAGTATTGTTAGTATTAAACTGCTTTGGGTCTGCAACTCATCAGTCTCATTTTCTGTGGTAAAAACGCATAGAAGAAAGAAACTGATCTGTAGAAGTAAATTACTATTCTTAATTACTAGTTATTTTGCTAATAGCCGTATCCCTTTGGTACTTAGTACTCATTAGCTCACCTACTAATTGGATACAAATGGATCAACAAATAATCCTGAATTACATGGGAACTTTAAATGATTATTTGGATGACCAAAAAACACACAGTTCCAGAATATTTCTGCAAAAAGCCTTCCTCAAAATTGTTCCAGATTTTAGACGCTATTCCTTTTGGACCATCTTGGTCTGGATAGAGCTTTTTCCTGATGGTCCGTGTATGGCACAGGAATGATGGACACTTCAAAATCAGTACAGTGCTTGCTTACCCTAAAATACTTACATAGCTGAGCTGTTCAAAAGGTAACTTTACTTGTACATTCATCGCCAACTAATGTCCACTCCATCAGACAAAATACTATTTTGAATCTCTCTGAACTATTCACATTGACAAAATAAAAAAGATAATGGTATAAATGAAGTAATATTGTATCAGTTGTCTAAAAGTTTTTTGGTACGTCTATTGGTGACTTGATTATGACCTGTCACGGACCACTTCCCTGAGTGGCAGAAGCTCCAACCCATCCTTGACCTCACACCTATATTTCTGTCTCAGGGAACAAGCCTCATCTTCCCACTTGCTAATGAGGATTAGCCATTTGGTCATCTGGCTAACTGATTTGGCTGCTTAGGAGGTTTTGTGAAATACAAGGCCGGCCTGATACCCAACTCCTGCTCGGCCGCCATATGGTGCCTATTAAGTGACACTGAAAAATTTAGGAGCCCTCACCACCCACTGGTACAGATCTGTATGTCTAAGCCGTGTTAGCTTCTCCACATTAGCTTCCCTGCGCTAGCTCAAGTTTCAAACATGAAATACAGTATTCCAAAGACTCAACCCCCCCCCCCCCCATTATGTTATCTATGAGGCCATAGTGGCCTACTGCGGAATATGTCATTATTCTAGCTGACTAACTGTCCAATCCATGTTAAGCTATGGCATCAGTTAGAACTGATAAACTAACAGACCAATCCAAGCAGCATGCTGACATGTTGTTTAATAGCTACTATAGCTACTACAGGGAAGCCTAAGAGCATTCTATGACTGTTATAATCATTAAATTATCAAAAAAGGGACACTAAAGGCTATGCCTTTCAAAGCTGTGCTAACTATTCCCAGTTACATTAACCCAGTTTAAACAACTGTCATTCGTGGTTTTGAGGAAAGATTGTGTTTTATTTAGACATCAAACCTTTTCCTATTTACACATCTTACAATTTCCACACTGTTCATTCATATCACTCTCTGTTCCCTCTCTTTGACTGTTACAGTAAATGTTAAATTGTTTAGTAATGCATGGTTATGCCTTTTGAACTTTCATTAGCGACTCTAGGAAAGTTTATGTTTTACCTCGAGCTTCTCTATGCCTATTTACACATCCCACTATTCATATACTGCCTCTTATTAACACACACTCACACACACACACACACACACACACACACAAACACACACGCACACACTCACACACACACACAGGCGCACACCTGCACACAGTCACACACGCACGCGCGCACACACTCACACACAACCACAGACAGACAGACAGACAGACAGACAGACAGACAGACACACACACACACACACACACACACACACACACACACACACACACACACACACACACACACACACACACACACAGTCTATCCACGTATCTTCTCACACGCTCTTTCTCTCTTTCTTCTCCATAGATCTCTGCTCTGCTCCGTCCCGGTGTGTGGAGATGACTGAACCGGCCCCCAGCTGGTGGAAGCTCACCTTTCTGAGGAAGAAGAAGTCCGAACCCAAAGTCCTGTATGAGATCCCCACTGAGTATGGCAGCAACACAGGCCTTGGGCCAGATGGCGACCTCCTGCCCAATGACAGTCAGTTCAACGCCCGCCTTGAGAAGATTGTAGACAAGACGGCCACCAAAGGCCGCCACGTGAAGGTGTCCCACTCCGGCCGCTTCAAGGAGAAGAAGAGGATCCGTGCCACACTTGCCGAGAACCCAGAACTGTTCCCCAGCACGCAGGCCAGTGATGAGAACCAGCAAAGATCCCAATAAGGGAGACTACAACGCATAGTGGACTGTCATGTCCTCACTTGTCCGCAGATATATGCAAGCAGATCTGCTCCACACACACACACACACACACACACATACACACAAAGGCAGAGATACACATGCAATTAGGAAATGTGAGGGTGTAATACATGCACAATTCAAATCCATTGAAGCCAATACAAACCAGAGGCACTATGTGTGTAGTCGATTTCAGCAGGCAAGATGCATATAATATTCCATTACTGAAATTAGAACCTACAGCTCTCAGAAGGATAAGTGACACACACACACACACACACACACACACACACACACACACACACACACACACAGACACACACACACACACACACACACACACACAAACACACACACACGCTAGTTCATGTAGTACAGAGTGAAGGGTAAGTTCCATACATAATCAATGTCCCTCTGAAAGAAGATATATCCAGTTCTCAGAAGGCACCCCGTGGTCCACTATATCCCACATTAGCAGTTAAATAATTAATACCTATAGTCAGCGCAAGCATTTAACTAATCACAAGACTGGTGATTTCCACATACTCAGGCCTATTGTCAGTGACATGCAACTGGTGTGCTTTTGTAAAAAGTAAATAGTTTACATATAAAGTTTCCACATCATGACAAAGTTGGTACAATTACCTTGATAGCTTTTGTTTGACTGTGATTGATTGGATGGTCTCTATGGTAACCATGGCCCATTATGGTTGAATCATACTGGTGCTCAGATCAAGGGAGTGTAAACATAAAATTATATTAAAAATGTTGTATTTGGTATGTCAGGGATTTTTTTTAACACTTCAACACTTTAACACTTAGACCATTTGGACTGTAACAAGGTAAAACCCCATGTACTCCAGTATTTTAATTTTGTATCATCTTATATTTGTGTACATACAAAATAAATGTTTAAGACTATATTAAGAGCTATACTTTGATAGCGTGGAGCTAACAGTAGTCAGTTAATCTTTCCTTTCAAAATAAATGTCCAAATTGTTTTGTGTGTTATATAAAAGAAAACAGCTTTATATTCAACTGTACATTTTGGTTAATTTTGTAAAATATGAAAGAAACTAAAGAAGTTTTGATATGTGTAAGAAAATAAACATGTTTGATTTATTTGCTTGGTCCTTTTCTGTTTTATTTTATTAAAAAAAACACATTATAATTGCCTTTAGATATGTTGATGTTCGTGACAATAACAGTTCTTGCCTACTTCAGTCTGTGACTTACCATAGAAGTCCACCCTATAGTGCTACAGAAGTATAGTGTATAAGTAGTATAGTATACAGTAGAATTAAGCAATATAGCACGAGTGGGAGTTGGGTAGGTAAGGGATAATCCCACGGGTGGTTTTCGGCCATAGCCACCGAGGCCGCAGGCCGAGTGGTGTAGTCAACAACACTCGTGGGATTATCTTGCTTTTATAAAACAATTCTACCGTCAACAAATTAACATTTCAACACGAAGTTATTGATTAAAAATGTTTTTTTCCCGCCATTGTTTCTCCGCAACAAAAAATAGTTCCATTGTCAACGTGTTGGTTTGGAATTTTAAGAATTTTGAATTAACGGTTATCATCAACGCGAATTTTCAATCGCGGAGTGATTTATTATTAGCTGTGAAAAGTCCCGTAACTGTTGGTATGTTGACGAATAACCTATAGCATGGAACGTCTCTCGTCCAATCAGAAACAGCTAAATTACGCGATAGAACCCAATTGTTTTATAATGCACGATAATGCATATGTTATTCTATAGGTAAGAAGCAGCCCAGTCATTTAGAGGCACTATAATGTAGTCAAAGTCTAAAAAGGATCTATTTGGTTAGTAGCTACAAAGTAGCTGGTGGTGTGCCAAGGCTACTTCAGGGTGTCCATAGACCATGCCAGAAAATTAGTGAGTAATCCTGACTGAATTAATCATCTGACTGCTGATAGGAGGTAGAAGTGATAATAGCAAGTGTCTTTATCTCTGAACTGCATCTGAACTATGTTAGACTAGGTCTGACCATACTGACTTTGTCAAGCCTCAGGTAGGGAGTCTGGTATTTCTCCATTTCTTTTCATGATTGTTTTAAGTGACCCTATGCAAAAAAATACATAAACATATAAGCACCAAATTACAAATCCCCATTAACCATAGCTGTACCTTAAAATCAACTACCAGACTAAGTTACTTGTTAGATCATGGCCCTAGTCTGCATTTCTTACAGCTGAACAATAGCAGAATCCTTTTTATAATAACTGATTGATTATAACAATTGTTAATTCAATTAAAAACATCTAACTGGGTTAACGGACTTGAAATTGCTAAATGTTTAGTTGCTGAACACTAGTTACCCCATATTAGCTAAACACTTTTATACTATAACTAACTAAACTGGACTGAATATGCATGGCATATATTCATATATTACTAGCACAGATGTAAACATATTGTTAGCCTCAAATGGGAACCCCACACTAAAACAGCAAAATGGCTATACAACGTCTCAGTGCCTGTAGTCGATTATCGAAGGGAGGTGCTCTCCTTTGAGTGCCCACTCCAGCACTACCCAGTTGGCCTGTCCTCATCCTCAATTTGAAAAAGGCGCTACCAGATGTCAAAATAAACACTTCTTTCAACAAGAGGTGAGTCAATCGGCCTTAAACTGGCAGTGATAGTAAATTCAATTCAGGGTGGAATCCCAGGTGGCCAATCAGATATCAAGGGTATCCACTGAGGCACAGACCTCTGGCACATCCTTCCTGGCTAAAGCCCAAAACAAACTAAATGGGTGAGCCAGCTTCTACTTCTCGTCTAGCTGACCTCATTTGATCACCATCAGAATCATGATGCCCACTTCATTCGGATATTTTTTTTTTATTGTATTTACTGCTGCAACAGGCAAGCATCTGGCTGAAAAGATTTTGAAGAATTGAAGTCACTTCAATCTAAACAAAATTGCTCTGATACTATGCTACATAAGTCCGATATGAATTTCCCCCAAGGAAGCTAGAACCATAATTACATATGAACGAGTATTTATGAGAATATGGAACAATCTTTATGGCTCTGTGGGCTTTTACCCAATAACTTACCAACAGGAAACAGACCCTTCATGTACCACTTCTAGTGTGTTACTGCCACCTGATGGACACTTATCTTACTACCATGAAGACCTCAGGCACAGGGACGTAGTGTATACCACGCCATTACATTTTATCACCAGCAGAGGACAGTCCATTCCAACTCTCCAAATGTACTTCCTGTCTTCACTTTCAGAAATGGACCTTTCATGTCTGAACCATGTTCCAAATAGCAGAGAGAAGACAAGAACAAAGAACTTGAGGAATGCTGCTGTTAAAAAAACTTTTGACCTGTTAAAAAACTTAAAAAAAAACTTTTTTTTCAAGGCACCTTTACCCAGAAGAGAAATTTTCGCAGTATACCTTGAGGGGACTGTTAAAGAATGAAAGTCAAGCCCTTTTGTCCCTTTATCGCAAAGGTGACAGAGCTGACAGGTGACACTGGGCCTGGTAAGTGTGTGTGTGTGTGTGTGTGTGTGTGTGTGTGTGTCCTGCGGTAACTGCTGGAGTCACCCGAGGTCAGGGTTTAAATAGTTACCTCTAACCTCATGTGCACGGTCAGGTGAGGGGAGAGATCTTAACCTCTGGCGTGACCTTGCATGGGCTCATCAGCTTGAACCTTGTCTTCAAGGATGAGTTCTACCATTACTCCTGTGGTCAGAATGTGGGCAATGTTATCACACTATTAGCTTAGCTGGGTAGATTTTGAGAGCTTGTGTATTATAAATCAGGATACCTTGCTAAATTGTAGCTGGTGGTGTGCATAAGGAGTTAAGGTGTATAACTAAACAATATAGCACTGAAAAATGTAAACTTCAAAACTTATGCTTTTAAAAATGTATTTCAAACCTCTTATAAACGTGGATATTTTAGTGGAATTTATTTAAAAAGATGCTTTATGTAAGTTTTGAGGTTTTACACATTTTTTTCAGTCATTCAGAAAAGTCCAACTCTGACAGGTTGTATAGCTCAGTCAATCACTTAACACACAACAAAAGAGGCGTAAGAGTAAGAGAAGGAGTATGACTCATTATGTAATGATCTGGTGAATGCTGCCATACATCATGATTCAAGACCAAGCAAACCTGTTGGCGTCAGTGACTCTGATGTGGGAGGCCCTGCTGGGATTTATGGCAGTGGCTGGTTGTTATCTGCAAGAGGAAATTCAAATGCCATGAAACATGCTAGTTTACAAAATGTCTGAATTGTTAGTATGACACATTTAAAAAAAAACACGTTTGGTTCATTCACTGGGCTTGTGTATGTGTGTTTTCAATCATTTCCAATAAATATAGCAATAACCTGATGGGATTCTTCATATTTAGCCATTCTACAAGAGAGAATAGAACATTAAAATGCTACTATTTACATATTAACTGTAAATACTGTAATTTTAAAGAAACACTAATACCCTTCAAATGAAGAGAGAGAGAGATAGGGAGGGAGACGGGGAAAGACAAACAAAAATATATTTCCTCAGTTCATAGATTTCCCTAGAGCTGACCTTGCGTAATGGTCATTCTGCAGGACAGTCAAGCCAAGGTCAGAGTTGAGGTCATGGAGATTCAGAAGGTGAAATTTTTCATTTGTATTCACCTTTGACCCCATTAGCTATCCACCCATTATGTCCCAAGGCAATTGCTCAGGTGACTTCACTATTTAAGCAGGTACATCTGACCTTTCAGAGGCCATTTTGGTTGTCACTATGATGAGCTCCTCTTCAACCTCTCAACAACACAAACATGCCTCCAACATGGCCCAATAGTGCTTTGCATCTTAACAGCAGTGCTGCTATGTAAAGTGATTTCTCTGCCAGATAGATGCAATGTGAGCAGGCATATCACTCTAAATGGGCAATTCAACTAAGTAAACTGGCATGCTGTGTAGATAATATAAATCTTTCCTGATTCGAGGAGGAGGAGTCCAGGTCCCCTCTTCTGGCTGCAGGAGGGCTAAAGTAGCATTCCATTCGTGTTTTTTCTCTGACTCTGCCACTGTCTCCCTCTCTGTTCATGCACGTCTCACAGACATTATGCAACGTGGAGGCATGCAGAAAAACACATCAGGAGGTGCAGACCGAAGATTTACCCCCTCAAGCAGAAGTGTAGAAAGAGGGAGAAGCCCTGAGAGACACATGGGGCCCAGTGCTGTACAGGGCAAAGGGAACATGTCAGGTAGTGTAGATTGTTGATATTTAGGCTCTAGTAGTTGGGGTTTTTCTACACTTATGCCTGAAAATCATCTGATCATCTGATCATTTTTGCCTGAGTCATCTTAATGGAAAGGAATGATCCCCAACTAGGTGGAGATGTGGAATGACTGTCTGGGATTGTGATGAATTTTCCAGAGAACAATGGAACCCAAGAGAGCACTTCTGTTAATTCGGTCTTACATGAAGTATTCATTCTTTCACACTTTGACAATTTATACAGTTCTTGCTGACAGATTTGAAATAGGTTGTCGTTATCTCTAACATCGATATCTCTGGGATATCGCTCGGCAAAGAGATTCCCAGATTAACTTTTCCTGTTAGGTACTATAGACCTGTGATTTGAAGGAGTTTTGGTCTGAAACAAGTAAGCTAACAACCTTAAAGGCATGCAAAAACCTTGAAAACGCCACCAATAGCCCAGTTGACACTGATAAAAGTTTGGAAACATGCTTAATGTTTTTTGACATTATTGTGTTGGCAAAGCCATACTGTGAAAGCTTTTGTGACATTTCTGTGGGGTGTTCTGGCTCAGACCACATTATTGCATTTGCATATTCCAGATGGCAAGTAGTGAAAACTCACTCACATGACCATATACCATCAAAATGAATTTGAACATGATAGCAAAACAAGTTGCCTCTAAAAACGTGCCTCAGAAAGTGTTGCATACTGTTGCTTTAATACGCATTTCAATCCTCACATAGAGGACAATGCCATACTCTGTGAATTCAGTCAATACTCACATAGCAGACAATGCCATACTCATTCAGTCAATTTACAATGAAGCCACACAATAGTATATCACACATAGATGGTTTATCCATCCTGAAACAGTTCCATCATCAGAAAGTGGCTCATAATTCTTGGAAATACTTTTGTCATATTGCTCTCAATATCAGTAAGTGGATTTGTTTTACTCTTAATACATGAATTACCTCTCTGTCCTGTTATGGGAAAATATACTAGATGTGCATCTCTCTGTCCATTACTTTCTTACCATTTTTTTCTGCCAATCACTGTACAGGCTACCTGGCATACCACATATCTTAGTCACCCTGGAAAACTGCCAGTGGCTGTTCTTTCACTGTTCTTTCAAAGTGATGTGATGGTATTGTGCCTGAATTTGAAATATTCCTCCTAGTCAGTATCATCTACAATTAAATACAACCTGTAGTCAACACAAATTAACCTTGAATAGTTTAGCTTAGTTGCACTCTCTCACTATGAAACCAAATTTAAAGTCATATGAATGGTTCTATACTTTCGAAGGTAGCTGTGGAAAAAAAGTGAAAGTAAGCATTATTGACATAAATTGACAGCAAGTTGCATATCTGTTGACATGTGAAACTGTAATAAAAAAATCAAGTATTTTGATACATTTAAATATATTTGTTAGTGTTATAGAATATTTTCTGTCCAAAACTTTCATAGATAAAAATGATTTGACTTATGTAATTAATTAACTTTTACTAATAGAAAGTGACAAAAATTTAGAGTGAGCAGAGCAGGAGTTGAATCTCTGAAAGTATAAACACACAAAGAAAGAGGAATTGTTTTGGGATGTTTTCCTTCCGCTTTCATTTGCAGCAGTCATGGAGGTGTGCCTTAGTAACCATTTGTGACTTCCTACATTACAGTTTGTGTTTACATGTTGCGATTCACCTCTACCCTGAAGCCAGGCGGCCTTCCGGGGCTATGTGGCTCAAGGCCATCGATACCCGCATCACTGGCTCAACCAGAAATAGGGGTGAGAGAGAGCTTAAAAGATTCCTACCATTCTTAAGATGGCAGAGGTAGTTCTCATCAGTTTAGCCTTGACTGTTTCCTCAACAGAATACAGATGATTGGGAGGGGAAGTGTGCCATACCAGTTTGGCGACGTTGACTAATCCTATACTTGACAGTGAAGTTGGAACCTTGGACAGGATCATAGCTGTGTGGGTATGCTGTGTCTCTCCTCACGTTGTCCAGCTGGATTGATGCCTGTGGCTCCCTCCCTCTGGAGGAGTAATGGAAACAGAGTGGGGATCTGACATGAGAGTGTGATTTGGAGAAGGTGTCTGCTTGTTTGTTTGTTTTGTTGGTGTGTGTGTGTGTGTGTGAGAGAGAGCGCAAGAGAGAGAGAGAGAGAGAGAGAGAGAGAGAGAGAAAGAGAGAGTGAGTGACAGAGATGTTCTCAACCTTAAAGTGTGCAAAGGTCTACATTCCAATTGTATTTCTGTGAGCCACTGAACAATGCAAAATAACTGCTCCAGTGCTTTCAACAACAGAGGACTTGTGGAAAAAACACTGTGTTATACAAGCACAATTCTGATGCCACAAAGAGAGACCTAAATCAATCCTAAAACCCAAATAAGTGAATACTATAATTTCATGATCACAATTCTGCTGATATCTACCAGTAATTCAGCTTTTTTCTGTGTAGGTTTATGTTATGATGGGGTAGATTAATGAAAGGAGACATTCATTCATTACCTACAGTTAAAGAACACTTTTGTTATATCTATACACACACAGTGAGGTTTGGTTAGGGTAATTAAGAGGTTTGCTCAGGGCACAGCCAAATTGCTTTGATGAAAAGAAAATAGCATGCTAGAAACTTTCAAACGACTGGATATAATTACCAATATATGAAGCTACTTACTGAATAGGCTACTTCTGATCAGTTATGTAAAATATTTAACCAATTATTGTTTACATACTTTGTTAATTAGTCTGCGCGTGCAGATTATAGAGCTCATCGGTATATCGGCACATCTGTAAACGTGGGGAGGGGTGGGGTTGAGAAATCACGCTTTGGTCTCAAAAACGAGATAGAGTTGGTCACACCTCCCCAACCAACAGGTGTGTTACCTGAGGTTTAGTGACGTGGGCGTCCAATTTCACACCGAGGGAAGAAAATTGGTGGCTTGCACCTTGAGTAGTTAGTTTCTCAGACTCACGATACAACAACACGTCAGGAATACAGATCAGGTAGTGCATTTTTTGATATACTAAATGTTGAATGCTATAGATAATTGTTTGGTGAAGGCATACAACGTTTTTGGACTTTTAATTGATTATTTAGAAATGAAATGACTAAATAACGTTTTACTAGTGATGGGATTCGTTTGTGTTCCAATCCAATATTTTTGCGGAGAAATTGCTATATCCAAACTAAATTAGGTCTGTTTTGAGATGTTTTTCTGAAAATGGCAATCGGAGCATCCATCTTTTTTGTTCTTGTTGGAACAATGTCTGTAGGCTACTAACCAGGTGATAAGAAATTCTAAGCGATGTGACTTCCACAACTCTTTTAAGCTAGAATGGAATCAAACAGATTGGGAGATTCGTTTAAATTTGATCACAAATTTGATCTAGTAGTTTGCCTTTTGATTGATTCGTTATTCCGTTTGAGTAGTCTGAACCACGTGTAGGCTCATCTTCAACTACAGGAAAGGGAGGACATGGACATGGACATGATGCTGGGGAACTTTATAATGTTTGTACACTGAATATTACCTGAAGGATCAACACCAGTTCTGTTCAAGACCTCAAAGCGTTCGTCGTGGTTTGTTAACGTTTCTTCACGAGTTGTGCAGTTGAAAAGGAAGTAGCTTTGTAGATATTCTCAAATTGTTTTTAACAACCTTTTAGAGGGCGTTGACAACTTGTCCAACAGGTTTGGCGTAGTGAAATCGATGAGATGCATCCTAGTTTTGTCTTGTTGAGTGTATTGACATGAAGTAAAAAAAATACCTACATGTTATTTGTTCGATTAGGCGGCCTAGCTCTGTGCCAACATACTGAAACTCAGCCTCCATTGAAAACTGGATTCAGTATTAAACTGTATCCAACGTCCCCGTCTGGGGTTTAATTCAACCACACCCCCATTATAACACAGGCTTCTTTTTTTTTAACCTTCGTAGGTTATATGTTGTTTAAATGGAACAGCAGTTCAGGCCAGATTTACACATGTGGGGCGGGTGCAGGGAGTTTAAGTTCCAGTCATCGGATGTTACAGTGGGTAGCCTACAAAGATTCAGAGGCGGGAGGTAAGATCAGGCCAAACGTGTATGTAAAGAGGAAGACATCAGCGCAACATTGTGTTGATAATGTAAAAACGTGGGGCGTGGGCTCTCGGATGTCTACTTGGGATGTTTTAACACGGGCCATGTTTTTCTTGACTTTCACCAAATAAGTCTTGTTTGCGAGGGTCAATAGATTACACACGAAAAGAACATGAGTTTCTAAGGAGCTGTTAGGCCTCACATAGTCTGTCACGTGTATGAAAATGTATGATCTTTGCGCAGTGTTTACCTTCTTTGCACCTCTTCTAATTCCAAAAAATAATTGAACCCGAAGTTCACGGCGTCAAGCCTACAGGCTGAAGCAGCTGACTGAACTGCTTTTGTTATGTAATTGCAGTTTATGTCGAGGTGTGGTAAAGGAATGATTACAGACCAATTCCTCTTCACAAGTACTATGTAAAATTCCTTTTGAACCACACTCTCCTGAAGACTATAGAGATGGTAAATCACTGAACTTGTGAGTGGCATTTCTCAAAGCAAGATTTAAAAAGTTTAAAGTATATAAATGCAGATAGAAACCTGCCATCCATTTCCTGTTTTGAAATCTAATATAAATTCCAAGTTACTAGTGTTTTTTTTTTTTTTTTACTATGTTTTTTTAGTTATCTGGGTAACTCCTTTTAATCCTGCTTTGTGAAGTACTCTAATATAAACATGTATGGTATTTGTTGTATTCTTTCCAGTTTACTAGTAAACAATTTAGCAAGGGTATTCTGATACCTTACAAGAGCACCCCCTACACACACGCATGCATAAACACACACCTCCTCCGTCACATTTGCAGCATTTATGCTGACTTGTTTTTAGAACTAGGTCTTTACCAGGTCGCATGTGACATGTAGCGATATAGCTCTTGTCAAAGTGGGATCAATGTACAGTCATCAACCCTGATTGAATAAGGTTTTGGTTCTAAAAAAATCTTTAAAAGTGAACATGTTTTACCATTGATTAATATTAGGCTAACATTCTGTTTTTGATTGTGAGAGATGATCGATGGTTTCTAATGACACTGTGGCAAATGGACTGCATGTTTGTGTGAGTGTCTCAGCACACATCTAACTACAAACAGCAGTGGCTTCCACGCAAGGGACTCTACTGTCTTTGGTAGTACTTGTAGTTTATTGTCCAGCTCAAGGAGACGCAGCCCGAAAGTGTTTGAGTTAAACCAACCGCCTCCAATTCTTGGGTGACTTTAGTGTTCTTAAGTTAGAACATTCTGTCTTTCTCTGGAAGTAATTTCAGTTGATGTCCATCAACATTATCGGTCCTTTCTTATCTTTTATAAAGGCCTGACCTGAATGCCTTATGTAAAAATGATGAATAGATTGGCTGTTAGCCTACTGCCGAGACAGTTGAGTCACACTGTACCCTCTGTGCAAGACTCCTCAAGTGTTGTCTTTGTTTGGCATCATTTTAGCATCACTGGTTGAACCACATACCAGACCGAGATAATATCATTGAACTGGACATGTTTTCAACTTCTATGTCATGCACAGCGGTACTACAGTGTTGACTTGGCACGTACAAAGTATCTTCAATTACTCAGTGGTCTTTTATTTTGGCTACAGACCAGTAATGGGAAAGGGCACCCCTTATATGTGGAGGTTATTAACACCTCAGATTATTTCTGGTATGTATTGTTACGTACACACTTCCACCATTTTCACGTTCAGTTTCTTACCATAACAGCTACCTTAACTCAGTTTTACATAAGTGTTGAATTGTTGATCAAGTGAAAAATGAGGGTCTGCTAGTGTTGGATATTTTCATATGTTGTGAAGAGGATTGCTCTGATTTGTTTTTCCTTCTGTAGAAGAGATATTCACTATTTAGGATCTAGAAATACTGATTTATCAAATACGGCAAAGTTGTCTACTTTGGGTGATGGAACTAGCAGTAAAGTCCCCCCACTGGTGTGGATTCAAATCAAATCATCAAATCGAACTCTATGCGGTGCATTTCATACCAGGAGGTAACACACTGTGCTTGGAAAATTCAAGGAATGTTAGTTGTTTTGAATAGTCTTCATACAGGTCTTTTCTGTAGGTCTATTATCCCACGCTAATACTTAACTGGCACTCCATTTGAATTTACAGATTTCTGTTCCCTGCAATGAGAAGCAGCTGACGGAGAGGATAGCTTCCTGTCTAGAAAGCCATTGTCCAATCACAACCATGGAGTACCAGGGTGGAACCCTCACCAGCAGCCAATCGATGATGAGTGGCCTGGAAACGCCTGGGCTAGCTCCGTTTAAGCCCACCCACTCCCGGAGCGGCAGCACTGGCTCCTCTCTTCACTCGCGTCAGGTGAGCGGGTGCATGTGGATGTCATGGCTACAACTGCATCACACAGAGCTGCTAACGCCAGGATGGATGTAATATCTCGTTAGCAATGCTACTTTTTGAGGAGCATCAACCTTTGTGAGGTGTGTTAAGGTTCTCCTCTGTCACTTACCGTTGCAATGTGTTTCTCCTCCTCTCCGATCCATTTCTCCTCTCCCTGTAGAACTCCAGGGACTGGGAGGTAATGAACGACATTCAGCCCTTGGTCCCAGTGCCTGCCCCTAACCTGAACATCAATGTGCCTGGCATCTGCGAGGGCTACATGATGAAGAAGAGGAAGTACCCCCTCAAGGGGTGGCACAAGGTGTGCATGCTACGTTTACCTGTTTACCTGTTTGTTTATTTCGTTTATTTCTGTATTTGGCAAACATGAGCGTGCAAACCAAGCTACAGTAGGTTAAGGAGAAGATCACCGATGGTGAGCACGATGGTCGCCACTTCTGGCAGGTCGATTACAAGTGCCACTGACAGTATGTTGAGTGTGATTATGGTGTTTAGCAGACACTTTAGTCCAAGGCGACTTGCAAAGCATAGTAGTTGCAGCAGAAGTACATTTACAGTGCAAATTCTTAAAAATGTTTTGAGATGGGGTTGGGGCTGTGGCCTTCTGTGTGTTTGGCCGCACTGATTGATTTTATTTCTGCTTTTGCTCATCACAGAGGTTTTTCCACCTGGAGAAAGGAATCCTCAAATACACTAAATCCCAGCAAGAGGTATGTATTCAGTAATTGTTGACATGTATAAGTTATAACAACAATTTTGAGTAAGGAATCTTTATTTTTTTTAGGTTTTTGTATGTGTGTTTGTTTATTTATTTATTGCAATTCTCAAACAATGTTTTTAATAGATTTTAATTTGTTTCTGGACTTGATGTTTTTTTAACAGATTTCAAAGGGAAAGATCCATGGGTCCTTGGATGTTGGCGTTGCAGTCATGTCCATCAATAAGAAGTCTAAACGCATTGACCTGGATGCTGGGCACAGTATATATCACATGAAGGTGGGTGAAGAGCCAGGCATATGCTGAGCAAAGCTATGGGCATTACTGGTAAGAGTTCATTGTAAAGGCTCCTATTAAATTGTCATGGCAGCAACATCTGGAAACTATGGCCTTAGTAAGGTCATTTGCTATTTCAAACACGTTTTATTATTGCACAGAACAATATAATTGGTTGGTTTGGCTGACAGTATAATGCAACAGTTTAATTTAGCCAATTCTTGTGCCCAGTTCTATATGCCTTTACCGACTTTTGGCCTGGCCCTACAGAGGCTGAGCTTAATCTTCTTTTTTCGTGTGCGTGTTAAAACAGGCCAAGAGTGATGACCTCTTCTACATCTGGCTGACCAAGCTGTCTGCCCACCGCACGTACAGGAAGAATGAGGCCATGACTGTTCACCAAGGGGTGCTGCGGGCACTATCCTCTGGCTCCAGTACGCTGCCCGCCATGGGCAGTCTTGCCCAGAGCGACAGGTCCATGTCCTGCTTGGTGAGTGACTGGCAGGAAGAAGGAACCAGGATCCCTCCTCTGCACCCTTACTGATCACAGTTTATGCAATCTGTTCTCCTTTGGCTAAAGTGGTAGAGCAAGATACACCAGGGTCATGGGTTCAATGACCAGCAAGCACATATATTTATCCTATCTGTGTAATATAATTAGTTGGTGATAAAAGCCTTTAAATAACTAAAAGTAATGTGTTTTTTTTTTTTTCATCTTTACCTTTTTTTTTTTTTTAAGTTTAATCTCACCTCACCCCTACCTTAACCAACCGCTTGCATCAGTTAAGATTCTCTTTTTAACTTGTTTGTATTTTTGTTTTTTTCTCTCTCGTATATCTTTCTATTTAACTTTTTTTCTCTTGTCCCTCTTTCTATGTCTCCCTCACTCTCTCCTCCCCTCAGTTTCCTCCTTCCTATCAGAGCACGGCCGCCCCCTGTACACCTGATCAAGAGCAGACCTCCCCGCTCTCATCTGGAGTGAAGAGTAAGGTGTCCGCCTGGCTCAAACAGACCACAGAAGCAGACTCCTGCACCCAGGGTATGAGTCATCTCACTTCTGCATCCGAGTCCTTTCAGTCTGACTAATTCAGAGAGCTCATTTGGTATAGTTATTTGGTATTTAAGAATTTCTTTTGGTGCTACTCACATTGACAGACCGAAGTTTATCTTTTAATCACAAATTAAATATCTCCCAGGAAACAATTAGCAAGACATCCTTTCACATTTGTATCATTCATATAACACTGTGACTTGCCTTCTATAATCTGATAATGATCTGATAAAGTTTACATTATGAAACTCTGGACTTTTAAATACTTTACTAATGAAACCCTGGTTCAGATCAAGCAGGGTTGGACTTAGCGGTCTATTTCTTTTTTTTTCCCCACAAATAATTGTAGATTTTTTAAACCTGTTTTATAATGGCGCAAAGCTATATGTCTATATTCCAAAATTAAGCTCTTTTTTTCCCCTTCTTTCTCCCTCGCTCTCTAAACCATAACCTGACCTCATAGAGCTGAGCCGGTGCGAACTGGACCTGGCCGAGCTGGGACGTATGATCCAGCGGCTGCACTGGTTGGAGGGCGGCCTGCCTATCACCTGCTCGGATCTGGAGCGACGCATCAGTATGCAGGTACGCCCAGGTCATAGCAGCCAGACCAGGGCAGAAAAGTCCAATGCCAGAAAGTCAGTCTTTCAAATCAACCACCTTAATTTGTTCTCCAAGAGGTGGAACCAAATGGCTTTGTCTGAAAAACTAATGTATGTGTCACACAAGAACGGGATCGAGAACAAGGAGAGTATTTTGCTCTGGACATAATGGCATCTGCTAATGGCATGTTAGGCCTTTAGCATGTCCCCCCCAACCTGAGATACCATGTCCCTGATGTTACATCAACCACTGCTCACTGTTACCTGTGGGGCAGGAGCCTTTGTCTTTGATGGGAACTCAAGCCTCATCTTTGTTCTTTTAGCTTTGAATAGCCAGCATGGTATTTGGAGAATTTGGCGAACAATTATAAGCTCAAGTCACTTAAGAATTAGTTTGACAGAGCAAATATTTCTTTGTACCATAGATTTCAAGTATCCTGCTGATGTGGTATATCTGGGGTCTGAAATTAGATGCTACTTATTTGGAGGGAAGACATAATGGTAAAAAAAAACTCTCGTTGTGTTCCAGAATCTCACTCTAGAAAAGCCAAAAAAGAAATCCGGGAAGATCTGGGGCCACTCGCGTTCTCACTCCCACTCACCGGTACGTCTGACAGGCCCCTTTGCTTTACTTTGACCAGCAGTTTTGCTTCACTTCAGATGGCAGATGTGGTTCTCGCTTTCACTGTCAAATTTGGCGTTCTTGGATATTCCTTTATTGATGAGTACTTTAACGTAAAGAGATTATGATGAGAACAAGTTTCTCAAAATATTCCAGGCGTGACTTCCTAGTAAAAAAGTTACATGACAAGAACACCCTCACTCCCCCTTCTTTCTCACCTTACCTGTTTTTCTCTTCTTTTTTTTAACCACACTTCAGATGTACTCCTCCAGTTACCTAGGCAGCACAGCACACCTGGGTGCCTCTGTTCAGTCCATCCCTGACTACGTCTATAACCAGCTCTCCACCCCAGTCACCACCTCGCCCGAGGGCAAGAAGCTCACGCAGGACATCGGTGTCCTCTCCACACGAGGTAGGCTGGGGCTTAGTCAAGTATCCTACTGTTATATCATGTGTTGCTTTGTTTGCTTGAACCACCCTGTCTTGTCACACAGAGTAGTACTCCTACTGTACACCCTCCTTCACATGAGCATGTCATTTAGTCAGTGTTGTACAGTGATTGATACTATAACCTTTTGTGGTTCGCTTGAACTGCCCTGTTCAAGAACTTTCTTGTTGTCACACAGAGTACTGTACCTTCACATCAGCATGTCCACTATTGAAATGGGTAGTATGACCCTTTGGAGCACCACAGGGGGCCGTACTCTCACATTTCCTCTTCACCCTGTATATCTTAGACTTCCAATACAACTCAGAGTCCTGTCATCTTCAGAAATTTTTGGATGATCCTGCATTTGCGGGGTGTGTCAGTGGTGGACAGGAGACTAAGTACAGGGAACTGGTGGGCCACCTTATGGCGAGTGTGGGAACAACCATGTGGCCAAGACAAAGGAGATGGTTGTGAATTTTAGGAGCACCAGGACTAAGCTGAACGCGAGTCCTATCCCGATAGAAAAGGTGGAGGTGGGGGAAGAGGAGGGCTACAGATAACTGTCTGTTCACCTAGACGACTGGACCCAAAATGTATCCCTCTGACTGACTACACAGGAAGGGACAGAGCCGACTTTACTTGAGGAAGCTTGACTCCTTTCAATGTGTATGATGAGATGTTGCATATCTTTTACCATTCTGGTGTGGCAAATGCAACTTGCAGCAGCATCAGAGCCAGTGACGCTAAGAAACTGAAAAAGCTGGAGAGAAGCACTGCAGTTAATCACTGCACGACCTACTGGTCAGACAGCAGAATGTTTTTCAGCTGGAGGCTCCTTCAACTCCACTGTAAGGATTGCTACAGGACGTCATTCCTGTGCAACGCAAAAGAAATATTTAATGACTCCCCTTTGAGCTGGGAGAGGAGGCTTATCCTCTGAGTGGCAGTCCACGATGCACTTTGTACATTTCATTGGCACAGTTAGAACTAATGTCTATTTTGATTCTATTTATTTGTATCTTGTAGTATAGCAGTTAGTATACATTGGTATACAAGTAACACTATGCAACAGTTTGACACTTTGAGGTATGGTTTTATAGGCAACTAGTTTTGGTACCATCTTCAAATTCATTTTGATAGCATATGGTCATGTGAAGAAAATATAAAACCCACTGTCTTCCCCACTACACATCCAAGATATGGCCTACGTAGTTCTGTGTAACAGGCTGGAACCCCCTCCAAAAATGGAAGCAAAGCTGTCACATGATGAAATTGCCAGCTTTACCGCCAAAAGACACCAGTTAGTGTGTTGGCAAGCTTCTATTAGTGTCAGCTGGGCTGTTGGTGGTGTTGGCAAGGTTTTTGCATGCCTTTAAGGTAGTTAGCTTACTAGTTTTGGAACAGAAATCCGTATTCCTGCTTTAATACTGTTTGTTTCCTACTTCAGTGTCATATATATATATATATATATATATATATAAATGTATGTGTGTTTTGTGATTCATGCTAATTGCTTATTATCATGCAGTGATCATACGGTTTACTTAAAAATAAATGTTTGAATTCTTTAACAGCTATATCAAAAGTCTTTGCCATAAGTCCTGTTGATCTTTAATTTGTGTGTAATTCTCTCCCTCTCAGTGCACTCCTCTCTGAAGTCCATTCATGATGTCCTGACTGTGGAGCGGGAGCGTCTGCGGCAGGCCTGGACCGGACCTGATCTGCGCCAGTCCACCTCGGACCGGCTTGGCACACTGTGCTCCACCATGTCTGAGGTGAGCGAGGTCAACAATTCCACTTAAAGTAGTTCTCCCGCATGTAGGACAATGCTTCTCAACGCTTATTGCTTGCTTTTTTTGTTGTTGGTGAAATGAGCATAACGAGAATGAGCGTTAACTTGTGATGCACTTTAAACTCAGTACACATTCCTTATTTGATAGATGAACAATTTGACATCTTATTAATTCTGCCTCTTACTAACACTAAACCGATCATGTACTTCACATTTTCATGTAAGTATCTGTGTAAACTCAGTCTTAAATCAATGTAAGCTTTGGAATACAGGCTGGTTTAAAAATGAGGGTGGCTTGGTTTCAACATCACCTTGTTATAGTAGTGCACACACAGAGATGCTGTCATTTGGGCTTCTCTCAACAAAAGAGAAGGCATTGGAACATTCTTTTTTTTTTTTTTTTTCTTGAGCTGTTCTCGCATGTTCATTGCTCTCAACTGAAACTGGGAACTTGTTTGGGCTGTTTGGCGCGGATCCTTCGAGGTCCATCACGGGGTGGGACTGTGTGTGAGTGTGTATGTGTGTGTTATTGTTGGCAGTCGGCAAGTCAAGAGACACAAATGAATTGTTCAGACAAGACAGGATATCCTCTTTTCTAGTTCCTGCTGGTTAATCAAAGCAATACAAAGTATCAGTTGGATAATGTCATGGTTGGCAAGGAGTGTTTTTGTAGCCTGGTGTCACAAGTCTAAGGAAACAAGTTGTTTAGTGACTTGCATTTTTTTTTTTTCATTCATTTTTTTACCTTTGTATGTTTTCCTCATTGCCCCGTGACATCAGCAGCAGTGCTTGTAATCATCATCTAACACAGGAGACCTTATCAGGCATTAAAATCTAAGTGTGTGTGTGTGTGTGAAAGGTGGATCTGCAGGCCCATCTAACAAAAATTCACTCCCTGTCCCTCTCCTCTGAATCGACGGAAGACTCCTTCTGCACTGTGCGCCAGAACCAGGTGTGTGTCAGCAATGCTCTTAAAAAGAAACTTTTTTTTTTTTTTGCCTTGTCCTTATCAGAGAACCACTTACGAACCACATACGGGCCTAAATGCGCTGTCAAGAAGTGCGCTGTGCTTCTAAAGCTTGTAGCCCCAAAGCATTCTTGCAGATAATCCGTCCACAGGCTATGTTGGGGATCTGCCTTAAGGTCTCTACTACAAGGGCAAGCAAAAAAATCTTTGTTTTTAAGAGGAGCTGGAGACCCATCTACCCCTTAAGTATGTGTGTCTTTGTCTGCATGATTGTCCATTCCAGTGTGTGTGTGTGTGTGTGCACCACTCTGTGTTTGTGGCACGGGCTACATGCATGTAATCCCTCACCCCCCCCTTTTTTTTAAAATAACATTTCCTTGTTTCTTATTTAGTTTCTGAGCACTGAGAGATCACCCCAAGCTTCTGTCAAACCTGCAGCACTGCTGTTCTGGGTCACACTTATGAACCTCTTTCTTCTCCCTCTGCCAGCCTGCCCGCTCAGCTGACAGGCAGCACATGCGCCAACTCTCCGTGGCCGAGTCAATGACGGAATATTTCGATGCAAGTGAGGTGCTTATCTGCGAGAGCTCGTCAGAGAATGAGACGGACGAGTCGGGCCTGAGCGACATCACCACCAGCAACTCCGAACCTGAAGAGGGCCACGGTGAGCTTCAGCTAGCTGAAATAATTATTGTTCCTGGAATGTAAAAAGATATTAATACTTCTAAATGTTTAGCAGTGATGTTCTTTTTAATTCCTAATGAAAGGCATGATGTACATTTACCATGCAAAGGCACATTTCTAATTGACAGTTAATTAATTTGCGATTCTTTGCATTGCTGAATCAAGAGAGGCATAAATTACTTCTTATCCCAATTACATTATATTGTCCTTGTTACCTATACAACAGCTACAGCCACCATTAAATACCGGGAGAGTGTCTCTAGTGCCCCAGACGTCCCCAGCAGTGTCGCCAAGGACGTCAGGCGGCGGACAACCCTGCCCGGGTCATCTCTTGAAAACGGCCACGTTGGCATCCTCACTATCCTCACCAACAACATCGGAAAGGATCTGTCTCGTGTGTCCATGCCGGTGGCCCTCAATGAACCACTCAACTTCCTGCAGAGGGTCAGTGAGGAGCTGGAGTATTCAGAGCTGCTGGACATCGCCAACCGCACAGATGACATCTACGAGAGGATGGTAAAGACCACACTGGGGCTTCTAGCATGTTTAACAGACACAGGATGTCCTAATGATGACATGTTTTTGACCTTAACTTTCTCCAATTAAGGACTTAAAGATAAATATTGATTTTCAAAGCTGGCCAGTGATGATCCCCCCCCAAAAAATAAATGTGCCTCTCTGTTGATCACCACAATTAAGTGAAAACCAGAGTGTGACCTTGTAAAGCTGTGTCCAGCTTGCATGTATTTTAACGGGCTTCACCACTCTTTCTCCAGGTGTATGTGGCTGTCTTTTCCATCTCTGGCTATGCCTGGGCAACCTGGCGAAGTAACTACAAGCCCTTCAACCCTGTCCTGGGCGAGACCTACGAGAGCATCAGAGATGACCGAGGCTTCCGCTACTCCAGTGAGCAGGTACACACACACACTTCCGCTACTCCAGTGAGTAGGTACACACACACACTTCCGCTACTCCAGTGAGCAGGTACACACACACACACACTTCCGCTACTCCAGTGAGCCGGTACACACACACACACACACACTTACTTCCGCTACTCCAGTGAGCAGGTACACACACACACACACACACACACACACACTTCCGCTACTCCAGTGAGCAGGTACACACACACACACTTCCGCTACTCCAGTGAGCAGGTACACACACACACTTCCGCTACTCCAGTGAGCAGGTACACACACACACACACACTTCCGCTACTCCAGTGAGCAGGTACACACACGCACTTCCACTACTCCAGTGAGCAGGTACACACACACACACTTTAAACTCTGATTTACCAACTGCTGAAGAAGGCTCCAGCTAACAGACTTCTGCTATTGACTGCACATACTGCTTTAAAACAACCTTTTCACCCTGATGTACCAAAGACTGCATATCCTGTTCAGTTAATTGAAAAGTCTTACAATCAGTTTGCAGTGCCAGGCCCATCTTTAATATGACCATTACATTTTTATGGGGCTTTTTATATTTGTAACATCATTATGTCAAATATATCTAATATGAGGTGTATAATGTGTAATTTCACTAGTCTACAATTATATAAAATTATAAAGAGGTTGACATTTTTCTGTTTTACCTTTGTCAGGTCAGTCATCACCCACCTCTGTCTGCGTGCCATGCGGAGTCTGAAAACTTCCAATTCTGGCAAGGTAATAGGAAACTTGTGGTGTCGGTAGCTGAATTTCGAAATAAAGAATGTGGAATTGGGTTATTTTGTCCTCGTATACTAAATGCACTACAATACTATAGCCTTAAATTGAGTACTTTGGCCTGCCGAATGTTTTGCTTATATTGTTTTCTTTTTTGTCTCCCATCCTGCAGACCAGCGCTGGAAGTACAAGTTCTGGGGCAAATCAGTAGAGCTCATCTCCGCGGGACATGTCAATGTGTCTTTGCCCAAGTGAGTCAGACATTTTACTATACATCTTTTCATTTCATTATGGCAAAATGAGGGGTACATTATAAAGCTCAAACTCCTTTTTTTTTCTCTCTCTCTCATTGCATATAATTTAATATTCCGTTATATTGCTTTGTGTTTATCAGACGCTTAAATTCTTGGGTGGAATTGAGAAGCAGAACCAATCCCTTTTTCCTTCCCAACCAACTGCATATCGACCCTTTTGGGCAACACTTACAAACTTGGAACTAAAAATGAATGTGTTGTGTTTTTTACCTCTCAGGTATGGAGATCAGTACGAGTGGAACAAGGTCATCACCTGCATCCACAATGTGTTCACCACGCACCGGCACCTGGAGCACTATGGAGACGTGGTGATCAAGATGAAAAACAGTGACGCGTGCACGTGCAAGATCTCCTTCCTTAAAGTGAGTGCGCAGCCCCCAACCTATTGATATTTAAATGGCACATTTTATTAATTTAGCAGATGCTTTCGTCCAAAGTGACTTGTAGTGCAGTGCACTTACGCATTTCCATTAGCAGTGGCTTTTATGGGCAACTTGCTCTACTAGTTGCGCTTCAGGAGCACATAAACAACAAAGCATCCTATACATATATATTTATTGCATCTATAGAATTGTGCTCTCTTCCACCATTGCAGCAACTCATTTACAGAATGGATACCAATGTTAACCCTTGCCTTTACTTACAACCTGATGTATATATCATCTCCCCTTGCCCACAGGCTCGCTACTGGAGCTCAGAGAGCAGTAAGAATGAGGTGCATGGCACAGTCCTGAATGCAGCGGGCAAGGTGGTTCATCGCTTTGGTGGCAACTGGCATGAGGGAATCTCCTGTGACACCCTGTCCAACCCACAATGCATCTGGAAGCCGAGTAAGCACTGCCCGGTCATACGCCTCTAGACAAGTTGCATGTCATATTGTTGCAGGGCAGTAGTCGCTCCCTATACTGTCACAGTTCCCCCCCCCCCATCCTGTTCAAGGACACTTCTCCAGATAGCCAGGGATTATGGGATGTTTCTGGTCCCAATCTGCCATGGACTACTGTCAGATTCTTTCCGGGATCAGCAGCTATATCTCTTTTATGTAAATTTAGGTGGAGGAAAAACAACACAATTTGTGAAAAAAGTTTCAGGAGTGTTTTGAAGCTGAATATATTGAAGATTAGGGATTTGTTCGAGACACCTTCATTTTTGGCACTCATTGTTAAGATAATTTGCAGACTGCATTGCTGGACCTGATTATTCTCTGTGGTGAATTTAGATCCTTCAATTAAAAAAGACTTTCCTTTCAAACCCCCAAGTGTTCCATAAACCAATCTTATATGCCACGTTTTATTTGTCTCTTATTTACTGCAGACACTCAGCCTGAAGATGGTGTCAAGTACTTTGGCTTCTCGCAGTACGCCAGAGAGCTGAATGAACTCACCCCTGAGCTGGACAAGGTGCTACCCCCTACAGATTCACGCTACAGGCCAGACCAGAGGTAAGCATCATCCGCCACTCCAAGAAGTAGGATTGAGAATCGATGGAAAAAGTGTCCGTTGCAACAGTAGATTTATTATTGGCATAGAAAAACCATTCCAGACTGATATTATTCAAACAAATTAAATTCCTTAGCAATAGTTGACAAAATATAGTTCCAGTGCCTAATAATCCTTTTTCCCAATACGACAGTTACAATAACCCATATACTCTGAGACAAGATCATGAATTGCACTAGAAAAAGATCACTTCACAGTGTGTGTAATTTGTGTTTTTGGGTTCCACATCTTTAGTCATGTAGAGGTTGTTAGGTTTGTCAACTATGATGTGGTGCACTGCAACTGTTGGTTGACGCCTGGATCTGAACTCATCACACCCCTGTCTTCTCTTAGACTCCTTGAGGAGGGAAAGGTGTCTGAAGCCGACAAAAAGAAGGACGAGATTGAAAATAAACAGCGGGACAGACGATTATTGATGACAAAGAATGGCGAGGAACATGTGCCGCGCTTCTTTAAGTGAGTCGAAGATGCTTTTTAAAACACAAACTCATTCAAAGTTGGAAAGTATCGTAGATTAAAGCATCCTTCGTCTTGTTTCACCGGCACAAAACTAAACTCTTAATATCTCATTTGTCTAGGAAAGAACTGGATGAAGCTGGTAGAGAGGTGTGGGTGACCAACGGAACCTACTGGAAGGTTCGGGAAAACCCAGGTTTCGCCAACACAGATAACCTGGATCTTTGGTAGTCCTGTTTGTAAAAAAAAAAAAAAGAATAAACAATAGTTTCTCTTGAAAGACATTACTGCTGGTAGGCACCAGTGATCCCGTATCCAGTGTTGCGATGGGGAAGAGACCGATGAGGAAGCGTTCTGTGTTTCTGCAAGAAATGAGCCACTCTGCCCGCATGTGAGTGGGGATCATGCAAACCCGGAGTACATGAGGAACGGATCGGAATGCCACCCATCCATCTAAAATGCCGATATTCCAGACACGCCTGTCTGCTTCACTCATCTCCACAGCACCAGGTCAGGTGACTCAAATAGAAATTACTTTTTATGAATACGATGTACACTCCTTTACTATTGTATGACGATTATAAATGTGTCAGGAACTTTTATTAATGAAGAATGAATGATGATTCATGTGGGAATGAGATGTGGACATGAAACAGATCTGATGAGGTAGTGTGCAGATGTGGCTGTGCGAGAAGTGAATGAGAAGGTGGTGGTTGTTGGTTGCACTGGACAAGATATGTTCCCACTCCTGTGGGTCTTAGCTGTATGCTTACCATATGTCTAATGGATTGTAAGTGTTACCTTTACATTGTGGTGTGTGTGTGTGTGTGTGCGCACACGTGCATCTGTATATGTGTGTGTATAGTATGTATTTTTTTTTTTACTTTAGTGTTGAAATGCTATTCTTTATGGACGTTTCAACTATTGTGTTGCGAGGAAAATAGAAGCATTGTTAACGTTCTTTTAGATTAATTTAGAAAATGAGGCTCCATGTTTAGAACCCCTTTTTAGTTTGATGGAAATAAATATTAAAATGGAAAGAATAAAATGTGTGTTTCTTTGGAAAGGAAGGAAGTAACAGTTGTCCAAAAAAAGGATACTGTATGGTATAGCAGAAATCACTCTAACCAGACCGGTTCTTGGGAATGTGGCCCATTTCTGGCAGTCAGGCGAAGCGTGGCGCCTAGCCACCATTACCAACGAACAAACTGTCAGGCCATATTTTACACCCAAGTCGAACAGTTCCGGACAGTTCTTAGGCACGAGCCTTAGTGTAAGGACAGAAATGTATCTCCGGATTTGGTTATATCCTTAGTGTTCAAATAGTTTTGAATACCATTTCAACTTATTTTTAAAGCAATGTACCACTTTTGGGGTATGTACCACTTTTGGGGTATCTCTTCATAGACGACTAGTTTGGACACACGTCATTGTCACTTGCCACCCAGGCTATTCCCTGTGTAGGTCCATGGTCCGGGACAGAGTGTGAAAATGTAAGAAATGCTTTCACAGCACCACATTTCCAACACCAGAAACCAGGTGGTTACAGCTGTTACTTCAGTGGCTGCATTTCTTTTTAAAGCCTCGCCTGGTCGATGATTTGTTAGGTACAGTGCCCTCCACAATTATTGGCACCCCTAGTGAATATGAGCTAAACAGGCTATAAAAAAATATGTCTTTTCTGTTTATCCTCTTGGTCTTTCACTCAAAATATTCACAAAAATCTTACCTTTCCATTGAAGTAAAGTTATTGAAAGGAAAAAAAAACTGTTGACAATAAATAAATTAATAAATATTGTTCCCTAAACATGTGTGCCAAAATGATTGGCACCCCTAGAAAAATCTTGTAATTAAAATCTAACTGAAGTATATTTCCAGTCAGTGTTTTGGAGGGTTGCCAGAAAAAAGCAACAATCAACAACAATCAACATTCTGCTGTCAATCAACAACAAACTAAAGCGCCTACAGTTTGCCAAATGTAAGTCAGGCTTTCAATGGGACCGAGTTTTATGGTCAGATGAGACCAAAATAAAGCTTTTTGGCAACAAACATCAAAGGTGGGTTTGGCGTAGACAGAAAGATAGCCATACAGAAAAGCACCTCATACCCAATGTGAAGTATCATGGCGGGTCTTTGATGTTGTGGGGCTGTTTTTCTTCCAAAGGCCCTGGACATCTTGTTAGGATACGTGGTATCATGGACTCCATCAAATACCAGCAGGTATTAAATGAAAACCTTACAGCCCCCTCCAGTTAGCTTAAAATGGGCCGTGGTTGGACCTTTCAGCAGGACAATGATCCGAGGCAAAATCAACACAAAATTTGGTTCACCGACCGCAGAATAAAGGTTTTGCCATGGCCATCACAGTCCCCCGACCTAAACCCCATAGAAAATCTGTGGGATGAGCTGAAGCCGAGTCTACAAACGTTGACCTCAGAATCTGAAGAGATACTGCATGTAGGAATGGTCTCAGATCCAGTGCCATGTGTTCACCAACCTCATCAAGAATTATAGGAGAAGACTCAGAGCTGTTATCTTGGCAAATGGAGGCTGCACAAAACATTTAATTAAGGGGTGCCAATAATTGTGGCACACATGTTTTGGGGGGAAATATTTATTTAAGGTCAACAGTTTTTTTTTGCAAAGACTTATTTTTTCATAGCCTGTTTTGCTCATATTCACTAGGGGGGCGTATAATTGTGGAGGGCACTGTAAGTCCTTTTCTGTCATGTGTATTGTGCATTTCAATTGTGTTTTTGTTGAAGTTTGTGTCAAGCCCCCCAAGTAATAGATTTTTCTTAATCCCCAGAAGGCGTTGTAGGCATTACCTTCTCAAATTGATATACTCTGAAATGCTAAGATGCCTCTCTAATATCGTTACTGTTTTGCGAAATAAATGTTGTTCGATGAGCATTTAAAGAGACAGACACACTTGAATGGTTCAATTAAAGATTGTATGCTATACAGTAGCCAAGAATCATGTGGAACATGTCTTGGTTTGAATGGCTTAAAAAATGTCATACGATTTCAACTAGGGGAGATGGAGCCATTCTTAAGTGTGTCATATATGTACAACAAAATTAAATATACGCCGCTATCGGATGGGATATCGTCACAAGGTATTTTAAGTTAAGAATCACCAGGTGCTGTGCCCTTTCCACGGCACAAAGACTAAATACCAGCATCAATAGTTTCACATAATGTGGACCTGACATGGATCTAGGCCTTCAGTCCTTAAAAGCATTCTGAAAAGATGAGTTTCTATGGCACTTACTGTCTCTTTTCACCCGTATTTAAACTTTCCTGTGGCTGCCTTAAAACACAGCAGAAGTGGTGGCAAGAATTCACATCCAAAGTTAGTGCAGAGACCGCTGAAATCAAGAGAGTTTACAAAGATTCTAATAAGAGTGATTGCTTTTGAGCCCTTCATCTTCAACCTCTATGGGTACATGTCCTACCAAGCTACCAAACAGAAAAATGTCAACATACTGGCAGCTTGGTGTCAGTGCTTGCCAAATGGTGTGTCCATGTGGTCACATCCAAGAAACTATGACAAAATGGACACCACTACCAGAGGCACCTGTAGTCTTTCACAGTTGCCTTTTCAAAATAATGTCCTCTCCCTATGTGGTAATAAAGAGTAGTTCCGCTTCAGAGTCTGGATGAAACAGCCCAGTTCTCCAGCATCCTCATTGCTCAGTGTAGACTTTCTCTCTCTCTCCCTCTTTTTCTTTCTCCTTCTGACTCCTCTTCACATCAAATCTTTATCATTATATCATCATACCTAAAATTATTAGGAAAAACTATGTAGTTAGAAATGCATTACCAAGCTATTAAGCTAAATCAGCCTTGAGGAGCACTCCCATTTCATCAGCTGAGTGCCCTAGTAGGGAGAATAAAATATCTGTTTTTAAAATATGGCTCAGGTATCCCAGTGGGACATTGAGGGGAGGGGAAGAACACTGTACAGTTGCTTAGTAACCCGGGTCTTTTTCCCAAAGATGGTCCTTTCCATTCCTAGTCTGGCCAGCTGCTGTGGTGTTATTACCACTGTGACCACTAGGAGCAGTGTTGCTCAGATCTTGCTGTTCTCCAGGTGCGTGTCGATGTGTTTGATGAGGGCGTCGTCCGGGTAGTTGGTGGGGAAGGTGAGCTGGCACAGTGGGCAGCTGCGGGCCGCATTCTCCTCCGTCTCCATCCACAGCTGCAGGGGACACATGTAGGGGTTAGTCACAGGAGCACACGGCAGCCAACTCAAACCGCTTCAGTGTGGGACCTGGCACAGATCTGACCCAGAGAGAACTTAATTGGCACGCTTGAGTCTTTGGTGTTTCAGTTTCAGTTTCTACATGGGTTCAACTGCATTTAGGAGAGAGTTTAAGTGTTGAGTGTTTGTACTTAAAACCAATATGATCAGCAATGAAAATGCACAGGTGAACACTAAAGCATTTCAGATTTGAAATGGAGTAACATCACATGACTCACATTGATCGATGGCCATGACTGGCAATGGTCGGCATGGAGATGCCCCTGTAGGTGGCAAGTGAGGGTGCTGGGTCCCTCTGGTGCGGGGAATGGCGGGCATGGGGGCAGGTTAGCGCCCAGCGTCCTTGGTGGGCTTTGCATGGGCGACGGGCAGTGCCAGTCCTCCTCCTCCTCGTCGGAGGACTGCGGCGGTGTGACCAGCGGGGCAGGCGCGAGCGCGGCCACCATGGATTGGTTCTCCAGGCGGCAGAGGTGCCGCATCTCCACCAGTGGGAACGTCAGCTCCAGGCCGTGGTGGCGACGTGACGGACTGCCGCCCAAACTCCCCCCCAAGCCTCCCCCTAGGCTGCCTCCGTGGGCAGACGCAGGCCTGGCACTGCCAAGAGATGCCCTGGGCAGCCACTGGTATCCCCCTGCCTCGCCCCCACCCATGGATCGCGGCTTGGGGAGGGTGGACACTGGGTCGCACAGCAGCCGGGCGTGGATTGGCTGGCGGCTGTAAGACGAGGGGTCAGATATCTCTGAGTAACTACGCCGACCCTGGAAGCGCTCTCGCAGCCGGCTGGTTGGAGGGCGGCATGTGTAAGAGATGGGGCCTGATGGGGGGGAGATGGGGGGTGAAGGGCGGAGGTGGTCTGGGGAGAGGGAGGGGCGTTGAGAAGACGGTGAGCAGCGCTGGGAGGCAGGAGAGTGGCGAGAGACTGTGGAGAGAGACAGGAGAACATCTACCATTACAACAGAGCACTAAGGGATAGTCAGGGCTTTAAACTTATGAAAGAACTTCGGAGGATGTAATATAACAGTAGTGGTGATCGGGAGGATCTGGGGGAGTGTGATGTGAGTGTCTTAGGTAATATAAGGTTGTTTTTCAAGGCATTTCAAGTAAGTTTATGAGGCATTTTTGGAGAAGGTTCTTTAGGTTATGGGGGTATGTGGACGAGATACACTATAGAGAGTTAATGATGGGGGCATTTAAGGTTACCATGCCTGTGGGGGTGAGAGAGAAACAGTGAGTCATACTGCTTTTTCTACCCAGTTCATGCAAATATAAGATTGCAAATGACAGTGATTCACTAATCCATCTGATTGCAGCACTGAGTCTCAAATCCTGCTTTGATCATCTTTGCGTCAACAGCACCCCCCCGCATCGACCATACATCGTACATCATACGTCATTGGAATTCAACATTATTCATATATAAAATCAATATTTTGATGCTCAACTAATTATTGCGCCAAGCCTAAATCTAAATGAATGATGACAGTCAGGTATTGAACCGCTGAAGAATTAATTATGGACCGAATTTAGATGCTAGAGGATGCAAGCTCAGTAGGTGTGTTGTGTTTGTATGTGGAGGTGATGATTGAGTAGGGGTGAGTGTGTGTGTGTGTGTGTGTGTGTGTGTGTGTGTGTGTGTGTGTGTGTGTGTGTGTGTGTGTGTGTGTTGTTTTGGCTTTATTCACAAAACAGACCTGGGCTCTGCTGCTCTTGGGCAGATTGCCTAAGGATCTCACTCTGTTTGGCAGCCAGAGAGCGAACGCGGCCCAGCTCCTCTGTGAGCTCAGTGTAGGCAAGAGCCAGATTCACTCTGAGAGACAGACAGAGACAGAGAGAGAGAGAGAGAGACAGAGAGTGAGAGAGATAGGGTGCAAGGATAAAGATAGAGATAGGGTGCAAGGATAGAGAGAGGGGAAAAAGAGAAAGATAGAGACAGAGAGAGTTAATCAAAGAGAGGAGATAGATAAAGAAAGAGAGAGGTAGAGAGAGCAGAGAGACAGTTGGATGCAGAGAGGAAGAGAGGAAGAGAATGGGATTACCATAAAATTAAAGATTCAAAGAAAGTTCAAAGAGATGATCAAATTGATGAAAGAGAGAGGGAACAATGGCGAGAGGAAGTAGGGAGACGGCAGACTAAAAACGAGAGTTCTCCCATTACTGCGTTTGATAGCAAATCATTGGGTGTTCTCTGTTAAGTGCTCTGTGTTCCATTTACTGAATGTGAAACACTGTTAATTGCAGATGGATCCTGCATCAGGGAATCAATTGTCCTCATTGATTCAGTGAAACTGT
>NC_137916.1:18278894-18648894 GCF_963457725.1 Sprattus sprattus
ATTTCATCTTCCATCTTTTCAGCATAACTCCATTTTAACAACAGAAGATTATTTAGGGTAAACGAGCTCTCTTTGCAACCCATATCTATTTAATAGAACACGTAATCTTGTCTCTCTACAGAAATAAGCTCAATGGTTTCAAGATAAACATTCATTTTGGCTGTGTAGCTTGTAGTTTACCTTGACCTCGTAGTTCTTGAGCTTGTGCTTGATGCTGATGTTCTCACGCTCAAGGCTGGCTAGCCGGCTCTTGATGTCGTGGTAGGCTGCCGCCAGGGCGAAGTGCGAGGTGGGGTACATGTCTTCAGAGAGCGGCGAGCTGGGCCAGCCCATCCCACAGCCGTCCTCCCGCAAACTCTCCACGCTTCCCAGAAGACTCAGCTCGCTGCTGAAGAGAGAGTCCATTACTCAGCTCCTGAGAGAGAGTCAGAGAGAGAAATGGAGAGAAGGAGAGAGAGAGAGTTGAGAGACAGATAAAGAGGGGGGGTAGAGAGAGTAGGGAGGACAGGGAGGGGTCAGAGGAAGGGAGAAAAGGAGAGAGGTATAGACATAGAGTGGGGATAGAGACAGAGGAAAAATGGATATAAGGAAGAGAGTGAGAGAGAGAGAGAAGGAGGAGAGATGGAAGGATAAAGACACACAGCAAAAACATAAGGGACAGTAGGAACACAGACAGTGATCACGCTCACCTTTTTTAAAGGAAGCAAGAAATAGGTCACAGCGATGACTGTGCTGTTGTCATGCAGTCACTCATGCCAAACCCTGAACAGCATTCTGGGTAGCCTGCTCTTTTAGTCAGGACATTTCAAACATGCCACAAATACATTCCTAACACACAGTATTTCAGCATGGTGACTTATTTTTGTAGCACATCGTCAAGGTGAGTATTTATCTAAATATATAACCACAGTAGTAAGAAAGCCCCACATCACCCTGTGCTGTCCTTCGCTCTTTCTACAGATGGCTCTATGGGACTGAGCCCCGGTGTGACCCAGTGCCAGTGTGGCTGGGGAAGAGACAACTAACCCCTCACCATATGGTGACTGAAGGAGATAGGGGGCAATGACCAGCTATGTTTTAGGCAAAGGGGAAAATTGATCCCCAAATACATAGCAATATCTCGTCTAAGGTCAACTGCAAAAGAGTAAAATAAGCCAAGCCATATTTGTCCACTTAAAAATATCTTTTTGTAGAACATGCAAGCTTAATAATTAGATGTGGGAAACATAAACAATCTTAAAACCAGAACTGTTGGTTAAGCCATTTATGTAAATCACAAAAAAGCTAGATTTTTTCTATTTCTGGGTAAATCAAGTTCTACCTTACTCAGTTGTCTATACATCAACTTCTACTTTACTCAGTTGTCTATAAATTAACTTCTACCTTACTCAGTTATCTAAAGATTATCTTCTACCCTACTCCGTTGTCTATAGTGCTCTATCCCCATTACATTCACATACAATTGCACCATTTCGTTGTTTGCACTGCCACACACATTTGCACTGAATATAATTCGTTTTTGTATTATTTGTATATTGTCTGTATATCTTCAACTGTCTTTATATAATCTTTACATTTTATATTGTCCTTGCCTTGGGAGCCACCACCAACCATCGCCAAATTCTGTGCATGTGCTACTTTGTTATTCAGTAAGTTTGGATCAAACAAGTAGCCCTTCGTACTACTCAGTACCCTTGAAGTAGCTCTCAGTTTCAAAAAGGTTGGTGACCCCTGCTCTAGAGCTTTGCAGACAGACCAAAAGGCCAAATCTCATTGCTTGTTGGTGTCACAAACACTCCTTTCTCCACATGTCTGGACACCTCCCTGACTGCATGGCTGCTTCTGAGCCCAGACAGACAGAAGACAGAGAGGGAGGCTGTTGTTCTGGCTCGACTCCTGCCGCCATATGGGAGTAGTCTGTTTCAGAATCACGGCCAGTTCCGCTACAGACCTGGCCGCGTTTCTGAAACAAGGGCACAAGCAGCTTGTGTATGAGGCTGTGATTCTCCATCTCACAGCAGGGAGGCACTAATGTGGCTCAGATGAGAAAACGCAGAGCCTTGCCACAGCTTACAACTTTTAAAGTCGCACTGAGGTGAGGTGGGCATGGTCAATGTTCAAAGAGACAACACCAAATCGCCTAACACACCCACTGATGTCTTACTAGCAGCATTTATGCTGCATATGCTTCGGCTCCATCTGAAAGGGACTGAGTGATGAGTAATGTGATTTTAGAGGCTACCGTTCAAGGTCTTATCAACACTTGGATCAGGCTTTTCATTAGAGCTACTTCCTTTTTCCTATTACCTTTCAGTTTTGCAAGAACGTTTGCAGGATTAAGACCTTCAGAATACACAGCAGGGTATGCTGAAAGTGTGCATTATTCTGTCAGTAAGATAGAGTTCAGCAGTGATTTATCTTGCATGTTTCTCAAATACCCACTCGAAAACAAACACAGAAAGCTTACACTGTAATGTGTCACAAAGTCTGATAGCCAAGGCTGAGAACCTAACCCCAGACATTCATCTGACCCTTTGCCCAATCCACTTCTGAACATTTCTTCATCTTTTCATCCCCTTAGGGCTGCTGGTGACCATAGAGACCCTCCCCCTCCCATCACCACACACACACACACACACACACACACACACTCACACACACACACACACACACACACACACACACACACACACACACACACACACACACAAGCACGCACATACACACACACACACAAACACACACGCACTAGAACGCCCCGGGCCCTTCTCTGCTTTCACTCGAGTGGGCGCCACCTCCTCGTCCACCCACGAGCCCACTGAGAATGCCCGCCTTCAAGAGCCGGCATCAAATGCACCACGTAAGCACCGGCAGGGAGCGGGTGCTGTGCAGCAAGAGGGCTAGATGAACGGGATGCTCATGGCAGGCTGTGTGTTTCAGAATTCTCCATGACTTATTTATCGCCTGTGGGGACAGAGACAGGGGAAGCAAGGGAAGACAAGGGGGGAACTCTAGGGCGCGAAGGAGGATGTTCAGTGGAAGAACCTGGTCTTGGGTTGCTTTGGATAACTAAGTAGTTTAAATGTGATGAACTTTAAGAAAGTGTCTGTCCATTTGTATGTGTGTGTGTATGTGTGTTTTCTGGTGAGGTTGTGTATTTGTTCTTAGAATAAGGCAGAGACAGAGAAAGAGAATGTGTGTGTGTGTGTGTGTGTGTGTGTGTGTGTGTGTGTGTGTGTGTGTGTGTGCGCGTGCGTGCGTGCGTGCGTGCGTGCGTGCGTGCGTGCATGCGTGCATGCTTGCGTGTGTCTGATTCTGCACGTAGTGCGCTTTGGCTAGTGTGCGTAAAATTATGCACAGAGATTTTGAGTGGATAGCGTGCTAAGGTTCTGCAGTGGTCGGTTCAAATAGACGGTTTGAAGTGGATGATAATTTGAGCTGCATATAAATGACTGTGATTTAGATCTGTGCAGACTGTGTAGGTTTGTGAGCTGCAAGGTCGGCCCTTTCACTGGTTTGCTTTTGACTGCTGTCAGAAAAGTGTTTTAAGATTTTGGCAAGCTTTAACACTGTTTTGATTCATGAGTTAAGATTGTATAGTGCAAATGGATTTTGAATGTTGGTAGACTAGGAGGAAGATGTTAGGTTCTGGGATATGAAATTAACATGGAGAATTTAGAGACCAGGCATTACTTCCAATGGCCTGCACAGTTCAAGTCATGGAAAACAAGGCCCCCACAACCACCCACACAGACAGACACACACACACACACACACACACACACACACACACACACACAAACACACACAAACACACACACACACACACACAGTGAGTACACACATACACAGAGTAAAAACCCCCTCTGACACACATATAAACAAACTGTAATACGGTATAAAAACAGTAATAACAATGTTATACACACCACTAATGTATGAACCATGACAACAACACACATGCTCCAAGCACCCTCACTTTACAGACAATTACACAAGAACCACAGCATCAACAAACAATTAGCCATATAGCTCTAGAAACAAAGGTGACGAAATGTAGGGCCGGAGTTTGTGGGTCAGGGTAAAGAGGCCAGTCACCCTGAGCACCATCAGCCTGGAGGCGAGCACTGAGGGCCCATATGTTAATGTCACATGGCTAATCCATATATTAATGTTCTTGTGGAACAGGAAAATGGACCGCATGTGCTCACTTTCATTCTTTCTCCCTCTCTTCTCTCTCTTTCTCACGGGTTCCACTCTCTATTTCACACATAAACAACACAAACACACACACATTTTGCCCGTGAGCAAGCCTCTCTCCTCTTCAAAACCGGATATTTCAGTCTCATGACATATCAATAAACCATTCCATGGCCACTGGATGCATAGTGCACGTCATGCACAAAGCCAGCTCAGTTTACTGCAGCCGAAGCGTCCCAGCACACATGAGGATCACTCTGTCCTGTCCTTCCCAAAACTGTTGAGTGGCATCAGGTCAATGTGGCACAACATGAATCTCTCTACAGAACCACCTGGGCAGTCTGACCCGACCAGTCACCTTGAAATAGATTATTTCCCACTTCCCGAGTGTCTCCTTTGGCGAGCTAAATGACAGAGGGTCTTTATGTCTTTTCTGCCACCATAAAGTATGCAGTCAAGGCCTTGTATATGGCCCATTGCTTAGAGCCCATTTATGGCTTATCCATGACCTTTCCTTGATAGAGAAGGAGAGAAAGAGAGGGGGTTTGCCATTAGGGTAGAGGTCGGGGGAACTAATTTTTGGAGTGCAAGCTGCAGAAAGCCATTTTGTCAACGTTTGCGAAAAAAAATTGCACCTTTTCGTCCATTTCAGAAAAAAATTCCAATTATGTGTCGTGCCAGACGGGTGAGAGAAGTAACTTTGTCATGACATTTTCAATTAAGCACAGCACTCCGAGCAGGTGGCAGGGGCATGCATGGGCACAAGTGATGCAAAATCTCCTCTCCAGTAGGATGGGTGTGTGTGTGAGAAAGAGCGATTCTTCAGATTAACACAGAGCAGCTCAGCTCATGGATTCAAAAATGTATGATGCTGGCAATCACAGCACGGACTTAGACAAATTAAAAATCTTAAGCCATTCCTTCTCCAGTTGGAGAAACTTGAACTATTCCAACCACGGTTCCGTATAGGATGTCACACTGGAACTGATGAATATGTAACATTTCTGCAAGGAATCTCATAAATGTAAACTGTGATAAACATGTATGCAGAAAGTCTTTCAAAAATAAGTGGCCTTCTGGAAAGTTGTTCCATTGTGCTTTTTTTCTCGACAATCATGGAAGTAAGATTTCTCCAGAGCTTTCTCTAGTCAGGGTCATGTTGTTTGTGTAGTACTCAAAGTCATAATGTGGGTTATGTTTGCATTTACTCGCTCTGGTGGAAAGCGAATTACTCACGGTCAACTGTGAAACGATCTCTTCGTGAACATGGACACGTCCTCTTTTTGCAGTAACCATGATCGTCCCGCGCAAGAATATAAATGTTGTGTGGCAGTATAGTCTACATCTTAAAAGAGCATGAAAAGATACGATTGTAATACAGCCCATAGCTATAGCAGTTCAACACGGTGTCAACATCTGTATCGCACGCCTAAATGAGTTCAGAGCCCCGGCCCGCGGGAAAACACCTCGCTGTAAAATAAATGAATAAAAACTCAGCTGTGACCCGAATTTGTTTAACACAAGAGGTAATTAAACATTAACTTGCATCCGCTGCATCAAAACTTATAGTCCGACGGCAACCTAGTATGGCTGAGGAGTTGGCACAGGACAAAGTAGCTGTCCATAGATATGTGGTGCTGATCTATCATTCTTGAGTGCAGCTCCTTTCGGACAATGCCTAATACAGCTAAAGCAATCTGTCACCTATACTGACAACATCGTTTAGACGAGTGGTTTAGTCTTGGTGGATTATGATCCAAACGGTTAAGGACTGATCAGAAAACACAGCACATTAGCTAAGGCAGGACAGAAAAGACTGGCCAACATAACTCATCGTGTCAAAGGGGGGATGTCAGGGGTAGCAAACAGATAAACATCCGAACGCTTCTATCAGTCAGACGTCGTTGAGTCATTTAATCCTTCATGTGTCAACTCGTTCTTTTTTTCTGGTGTTAAGTAGTGTCATTCATTCACACAACATGGCTGAGTATAGAATATGTGACGCTCGCTTGGCTGTCCACCACGCTCGCTTGTTAGCTCGCTCGCACCGGTCCCTTTTAACCACAAATCCCATGCGCTTGAAATGCTATTAGGGTGAAGACAATCACACACAGATGCAAACACACTCAAACGCCGAACAATAGTGTACTCACGTTTCTTGGCGGGAGAGTCTGCGAGATCCATGACGAGAAAACGGGTCCGTGTTCTTCATTCGCGATGTGTTCATGCACTGGCTCGGCTCTCCCAGATACTTGTGACGCCCCCAACCCCCCACCTCAACAATCTACGCCTACAATCAGCCAGTCTCCAGAGAGGAAAACGCAGGCTTCTCAACAGCTCTTTGCAGCGCAAAGGCGAGTTCGTAGCACAAACGCGTTCAGCGTACAAGCTGCCCTGCAGTCGCTCAAGAAACAGAAGACAGACATCACACTTCCCTCATCAATGGGTGTACGTCGCACGTTGCATAACTGTCATCTTTTAGCACAAATATTGAATTCTTGCCACAGCGAATGATGACGTCACGCTGTAATTGGATTGTCCTTCAAAGAGAGATGTATGGCGAATGTATGGTGAAAAATGGCACTACAGCTTATATTCTTTTTCGATGTATTCGTAAGTATGTTAAGGCCAGCTTATTCAGAGTTTAACATTTTACTGTTCATTGTGAATATGTTCAGATAATGCAAATTAACACGGAACTGAATGTTGTTCAAAATATATTCGTTTCTTATCATCTGACAATACACACTCAGCCTATTTAATGAATATTGAACGTATCACTTTTGTACACAACAAGTGATCGTGTGACGAGGATATAACATTGACAAATAAATTATCAGTTTCAATGATACTATGAATACTTTAGCGCTTTTAAGTTGATGAACAAAGGCAAGGAGCCTTTAATAAAAGTTGTCTGAGCAATTCAAACTCTTATTTATGTTTTAATACATGTTTTATTAATGTTCTTAACTATCTAAATTATTAGATCATGACATCTTATAATTATCATTAACATTTCTTGCAAATGAACCCAATTTGCTAAGCAGCATAATCTGGAGGTTTTTATTTTATTTATGTAAATGCACCTGTAACGAAGGACTTGGCCTCAAGGTGCATTTCACAGAATCTGAGACCTAAACTCCCAACAGTAAGCATACAGGTCAGGGGAAACTGTAATAGCAAAATGTCTGCCAGTGATTTTCTTTCAGGATCCAATACGTCTCTGGTTTCTGTTTGCTATCTTTACATTTACATTTATCCCAAGCAAGTAGCCTACAATACCGGTAATATCAGTCAATAAAATGAAGATCGTACTTGTTCATCCTTTTATATATTAATATTCCTGTAAAAAAAATCCGTGTCATTTTTGTCTATGACTCAGAAAAAAATCCATTTAATAACCATCCAAAGAGGACTTGCATCACTGATATTGTATTGATTGAGCTCTCAAGTTGTCACAAGGAAGGCAATTCAGTTTTGCAACCACTAGGTGGAAACATTAGCCACTACTATTTTTGTTTTTGTCAGATTCACCATTCAAACACAATAAGGAAACTGTACATTGACCTGTTCACTTACAAAGTTACATTATATTAAATATTTGTTGCAATAAAACAGTTGAAAACATCTTGAAATCAAATCACAAAAATGTTGCTATTTATAACGTTTTGGTGACGTTTGTGCCATGTATATTGTTGTGCTTAGGCGACTATGCACAACACCTTGAAAAATGTCTTTCACTTTAATCATTGTTTTAGGTGACTACTGTAGTTCAGTGCAGTCACACCTTAAGTCAAGCATAGACCGAATTTAGTGTAGATTTAAGCAAGAATGAATCTCTGACATTAGTTATCATTTTCAACAGATGTGGTGATCATACCAAATGTTTTCACTGTTTCATTTTCATCCAGCAGAGGGCGCCATGTACTCGTACAGATCTTAAGCTATGTATGGCATGTATACATCATTCGGGTCACAGTTGCAGTATGCTGTATACAAAGTCATCTCGTGACCTCAGCTCATGTGTACTGCAGTGGAAATATGTCACACGAGTCATAAACACTTCCTTGCTGCACTGGAAAACATGACCCTTAAAACATTATTACCTTGAAAATGCATCAACGTAGCCATGCCTTAGCCATGTTGTGGAAATGAATGTCATACAAAGTAAACAGTATTCCTGTGAATTTTCTGTGAATTTCTGCTATCTGTTCTGGATGCTTACAGTTGCTACTGTAGTTCACAAGATCAGGCTCACATTCAAAAACAAATTTCAATGTTCCCACATAAAATATATGAGTGTTTCCACCGCTCTTCCTACTCTCCTTTAGTCAACAACCATTGTAGCCAAGCATTCAGCTATTTAGGGCGTTTCCACGTCCTGAAATAAATGCAGTTCCAATGTGATCAACTCATCTCATTAAATTAACCTTCTAGATAGTATCAACCCCATGGTGTGTTGTGCTGAACCATAGATTAGGTAGGATTACAGCCATGTGATACACAGACAAGTGACAAGGATGAGGAGTGGATGCCTGTGAATGCACGTAATGTGCCGGTGACTGGGTAAACAGGACACTTGCACATCACACACCTACATAATACTGTGCCAGTAGCTGACGGTAAACACTGACTCAGGCACATCGTCTGGCACCAGAACACAGAGGTCTCTGCCCCCAAATATTTGGTGTCATCAAGAGAGCAAGGGAGCTGTGAAAGAAAGGTTATGAATGGTTCTTCCCCTTGTTCTATGAATCATTGAAAGCCATGGACATACAGTACCTTGCATAAGTATTCACCCCCTTGGATGTTTTACCCATTTATTGCTTTTATAAATCAGTCGTGGTCAATATAAGTTGGCTTTTTGGACAAAAAAAATCACAAAATAGCTCTCTTTAATGTCAAAGTGAAAACAGATTCCTACACAGTTATGTAAATTAAATAAAAATATGTAACGAAAATAAGTGATTGCATAAGTATTCACCCCCTTTTAAATAGACTGTCCTAATTCAACAGAGGTCCAACCAATTGGTGCTAGAAGTCTCACAATTAGTGAAATGGGGATCAGTGTGCAGTGAATGTGTCTCAAGTGATTGTAGTATAACGACACCTGTGTCTGGAAGGTCCATTCAATGGTCTGTATTCAGTAATCAGTATTCCTGGCTACACACACCATGAAGACCAAAGATCACCCTAAGAAACTCAGAGAAAAGGTTATTCAAAAGTATAGGTCAGGGGAAGGATACAAAAAAATGTCCAAGGCACTTAATATCCCCTGAAAATTGTTCAATCCATCATCAAGAAATGGAAGGAATATGGCACATGTGTAAATATGCCTAGATCAGGCCGTCCTTACAAACTGAGTGACCATGCAAGAAGGAGACTAGTAAGAGAGGCCACCAAGACACCTATGACTACTCTGAAGAAGTTTCAAGCTTCAGCAGCTGGTATGGGAGAGACTCTGCATACAACCACTGTTGCCTTGGTTCTTCACCAATCAAAGCTTCATGGAAGAGAGCCACTGTTGAAAAAATGCTCTACTTTGGTCTCATCAAACCACAGAACCTTCCTCCACTTGACCATGGAGACTCGGACATGCCTTTTGGAGAACTGTAGTCGATCCTTTTTTTCAACAGTGGCTCTCTTCCATAAAGCTTCGATTGGTGAAGAACCAAGGCAACAGTGGTTGTATGCAGAGTTTCTCCAATCTCAACTGCTGAAGCTTGAAACTCCTTCAGAGTAGTCATAGGTCTATTGGTGGCCTCTCTTACTAGTCTCTTTCTAGCACGGTCACTCAGTTTTGTGAGGACGGCCTGATCTAGGCAGATTTACACATGTGCCATATTCCTTCCATTTCTTGATGATGGATTTAACAGAATTCCAGGGGATGTTAAGTGCCTTGGACATTTTTTTGTATCCTTCCCCTGACTTATACTTTTCAACAACCTTTTCTCTGAGTTACTTAGAGTGATCTTGGGTCTTAATGGTTTAACAATAGCCAGGACTACTGATCACTGAATACTGACCAGTGAATGGACCTTCCAGACACAGGTGTCGTTATACTACAATCACTTGAGACACATTCACTGCACACTGATCCCCATTTCACTAATTGTGAGACTTCTAGCACCAATTGGCTGGACCTCAGGTCAGTCTATATAAAGGGGGTGAATACTTATGCAATCACTTATTTTCGTTACATATTTTTATTTAATTTACATAACTGTCTAGAAATCTGTTTTCACTTTGACATTAAAGAGGGCTTTTTTGTGATTTTTTTTGTCCAAAAAAAAAGCCAACTGATATTTACCATGACTGATTTATAAAAGCAATAAAAGGGTAAAACATCCAAGTGGGTGAATACTTATGCAAGGCACTGTACTTAAGGAAACAAAACTTTTGGATCACAACTAAACTATTATTTAGGTCCTAGTCTACGTCAGGTCTAATCAGAGGATGATCAATGCAGAAATTCCATGACTTTGTGGTCGTTTTGTGTTAATATTGCGATAATAAGAGAAAACCGTGGGAAATCCTTTGTTAAAAACCTTGTGAAAACGCAAGATCACAAAACCCTGGAGGGACGGCCTAATAGTAATTCTACTCTAACTAATTACAGTAACCCATCAAGCACCTTCCAGTCAGTCCAGCTCAGGATAGTGTCATCAACTGACCTCCCCTGACTTGATTTCTCTGAGTTGGAGTAAGTGTGACTTCACAGTGAGAGTTGAGAATTGGCAAACGTCCATGGATATCCAAAACAGCAGGCTGGGAACAGCATGGGAACAGCATGTCTCCAGCGTCTCTGTCTTTTCTGGAGGCAGCATCTGTGAGGAGAGAACCACTTTAGTCCCTTCTGATGGTCTCACAGCAAATGCCTCTGCTTCAGAACAGCTCCTTTGAGGAGCCAGTCCAGCTGTCATTGTTTTCTTTATAGAAAATCAATTCCACAACCCCAATTAATGGGTTTCCCGATTGGTGTTTGCACTGACTACTAGAATTTGTTAATTTGTCCATGTCATGTGGCCAAAGGTTTTGTGCCAAGTAACTGTTAAAGATGCATTATGCAACAATTATGCTTCAGGATTAGGGTTAGGATAAGCAGTTTAACCTTAAAATAACAGCTTAAAAAAAATTGGGGCGCTACAATGACATTTAATATGGAAAATCGCGTCAGTGCCATTGGCATAGCAGGGTCGATAGGCATATAACTGTGTTCTGTAGTTTCGCTTGCCGCAGCCCGCCGACCTGACTTGTTTACCTTCTGCTGATCTAGTAAGTAGCATATTTGCCGTCTTGCTTAGTCTTGTGTTGCACTTGCTTGATGTTTGACTGTGTAAGGACAGTCGTTGAGTAACTAGTTTGTCATAATGTCAAAGTCAGCACATTTCAAGAGATTTCGTTAGTTTTAGCTTCTAGCATACCTTTAGCGAATAGCTATTGATCCTTATTGCACCTTTAAGAACAGGAACTATTTGTAGTTTGATCGGCCCTCTATTTAATGTCCCACTCTCCTTCTTTCCCCTTTCTCTCTCTTTTTCTTTCTAGAAAGAGTTAATGTGCCTTTTTTACCGTCCCAGGACATGTTGTAGTCATTCCTGGCAGTATAAAAGCATCAAGTTGGCCATTGGCCCTTGGCTCATGATTGCAGTACAGTTCCTGGCCCGCAGCCAGGTATGCCACTGCTTAGCAAGCTTCCCTTCTCTGATGCATGTTCACAACTGTGCTAATATGTGATTTAACTAACATTACTGTGGAAACATCAAACCACATTTTTGAACTGGAGCCAGGAACATTGTTTTCCACAGAACTTATTGAAAAGGACGGGACATTCGCTGGAAGCTAGTAGGGTTTTTGGAACGTTGGAACTTGTCGGATGTCATGTTGTTGTTTGGTTTGTTAATGATTCAAAAGCGTTGTATGTGTGTCTGTGTGTGTATGCACAGATACTCTGTCCCTCCCTACCTTTCAGGCTATTTGTGTCACTTCCACTGTGACTCATCCTTACTTGATGTATCGTTGTCATGAATCACTCATTGCATTTATCTACCTCATATGTACATTTATGTAATGTAACTAATACTATGTTTTACGTAAATCTGAATATGATCCTTGGCCAGTAATTTGTTTTGAATGTCAAAACGTTTAGTTAACTTCTCGCAGTATTTTATATTTAATATTTTTTATAATCTAGTGTATAAAAAATAATGCAAATGGCAAACGTTCTCGTGCAAAACATATCATGTGAAAGACCATATTGTGCTGGAACAAAGAAAGGGCTTAATCAAATTCTTGCAGAACTGCTTTCAGTCAAGTTATACCAACCTCACCCGTAGACGTTGTGATACTTCATGTTCTCTTTATCTCAGTAACTCTGTATAAAACAGACATGGCCTATGACAGAATTCAAGTCAAGTCAAGTCAAGTCAAGTCTTTTTTTTGTCAGATGCACAGAACAACAGAGTCGGACTGGGCACTGAAATTCTTAGGACAGGACACCATACCACACTACCATAACATAACAGACATTACATAACACAACATATAAGTACTCCAACATGATATAACATAACATAACTTAGCAATAGGTACTGAACATAAGATAAACATATGAAAAGACAAAGTAGTAAACCTACTAGATAAACAATAAATATACAATATAGATACTAAACATAAATACACATACTAAACAGATATTAAACAGATAAACATACCTACATGAGCTATACTGAACATATTATACACATAATAACCTGAACTAACATGGGACCTATACTAACCATGGAACACAGAGACATAGACACTTCAAGTATGTGGGTGGTGCAATATTGCAAATGTAGTGCAAACAGCGGTGAAAGTGAGCCTGAGTAGAGTAAAGTGGCAAGTGTAAAGTGATGAGAGTGCATTATTGTCCATTTAGGAGTCTGATGGCCTTAGGATAGAAACTGTTCTCCAGTCTGCGGGTGCGAGACCGGATACTTCGGAACTGCCTACCAGAAGGCAGCAGGGTGAACAGTCTGAAGGATGGGTGATGATAGTCTTTTAGGATCCTGCCAGCTCTTCGGAGTCATATTGTGTGGTAGATGTCCTGAAGGGATGGGAGTTTTCTGCCGATGATGAACTCAGCGGATCTGACCACACTGCGTAGGGCCTTATGGTCCATGTCTGTGCAGCTCCCGAACCACACTGAGATGCAACCAGTCAGGATGCTTTCTATTGTGCATCTGTAGAAGTTGGTTAGGATGTCTGGATTCATGCCAAACTTCCTGAGTCTCCTCAGGAAGAAGAGGCGTTTCCGGGCAGCTTTGAGCACCTTATCAGTGTGGGCAGACCAGGTGAGATCATTGCTGATGTTGACCCCGAGGAACTTGAAGCAGCTGACCTTTTCCACTTCAGATCCGTTGATTTGAAGGGATGTATGCTCCTCATCTGTGAATTCATCTGACTCTCACAGACTGCTGCAGATTATTTATTTTTTGATCTACCTTTCGCTGATGCATGTTTTCACCTGTGCTTGTGTTAAATATCTTAATGTCTATAGACCTGTGGAAAAAGACAAAACAAACTGAAAAGCATTTTGTTTTAGAAGACTTTGATTTGTAGGCCACGGGGTGTAAGTAAGACATAAAACAAGGTTATTGAAAAAGCAAAACAAACAAATGTATTTTATTTTTGCAAAGTTTGCGTACTTGTATTAGGCAAATCACGGACAAACGCATGCAAACGTCATCAACACAAACATTGGCAAATAGGGCAGTCTAGTGTTAGGGTGAACATGTGACATTGATCACTTTGGCTCCTATACAAGACACAATACCACACAAGCGTTAGCAATAAATCAGGCTCGAAGCACGTAGTTATTTTCATGTTATTCTAACATGCATTTAATATCTGCCATTTTGCGAGTTTGAGCATAACCTAGAAAACTTTGAGGAAGAATTTCACAACCGGCACATACAACTGCAGCACCTGTCATAATTTGTAGAAGGAGGAAGAAAAGAAAATCCAAAATAATAATGGCAAGTTGCAAAGGGGACACTTTTCCTCAATGATGGCATGCTCAATCATTGAGACATAAGAAAATTGGAGGTAAACTATTGGGAGAGCTAAGACAGTCATAACGCTGATACTTCGTTGTAACGTCAGACTCTGGCCTGTACACTTACAATGTTACACTGTAATTTGTAATGGAGCAGCCAAATTAACACCACAATGATAAGCCTTTTCTTTTTTCCTTTCCTGCTGCTGATGTTGATAAGAAAGACACTATTTTTTTTCTTTTTTCAAAATAAATAAAAATCTTGTCCAATCATCACTCGGTAACAGAGATAACCTGACGTTATCACCATTTAAATAGTTGTTGCAATTAAAGAGTTAAAAAAAAATCACAAAACTCTAAAACTCTCTCATAAGATAGATCTGCTAAAACGGCAAGCATAGTCTGTGCTTTCAACTCAATAAAAGTTAAACTCAACGTTGTTATGTTGCTATGCTATATACAACGTTTTTGTTGATGTTTTTGCCATTTCTGTGCTTAGGCGACTATGCACAACACCTTGAAAAACAATGTCTTTCACTTTAAACATTGTTTTAGGTGACTTCTGTAGTTCAGTGCAGTGTCACTCCTTAAGTCAAGCATAGACCGAATTTAGTGTAGATTTAAGCAAGAATGAATCTCTGACATTAGTTATCATTTTCAACAGATGCAGTGATCATACCAAATGTTTTCACTGTTTTATTTTCATCCAGCAGAGGGCGACATATACTCGTACAGATCTTAAGCTTTGTATGGCATACATCATTCGGGTCACTGTCAACTACAGTTGCAATATGCTGTAAACAAAGTCCTCTCGTGACCTCAGCTCATGTGCTGCAGTGGAAATATGTCACACAAGTCATAAACACTTCCTTGCTGCCCTGGAAAACATGACCCTTAAAACATCATTACCTTGAAAATGCGTCAACGTAGCCATGCCTTGCATATCTGCTATCTGTTCTGGATGCTTTCAGTTGCCACTGTACTGTACAAGATCAGGCTCACATTCAAAAACAAAAATACAATGTTCCCACATAAAATAGATGAGTGTTTCCATCGCTCTTTTTACTCTCCTTCAGTCAACAACCATTGTAGCCAAGCATTCAGCTATTTAGGACGTTTCCACGTCCTGACATTAATGCAGTTCCAATGTGATCAACTCATCTCATTAAATGAACCTTCTAGATAGTACCAACCCCACGGTGTGTTGTGATGAACCATAGATAAGGTAGGATTACAGTCATGTGATACACAGACAAGTGACAAGGATGAGGAGTGGATGCTTGTGAATGCATGTAATGTGCCGGTGACTGGGTAAACAGGACACTTGCACATCACACACCTACATACTACTGTGCCAGTAGCTGACGGTAAACACTGACACAGGCACATCGTCTGGCACCGCACCAGAACACAGAGGTCTCTGCCCCCAAATATTTGGATATCACCAAGAGAGCAAGGGAGTTGTGACAGAAAGGTTATGAATGGTTCTTTCCCTTGTTCTATGAATCATTGAAAGCCATGGACATACTTAAGGAAAGCAAAACTTTTGGATCACGACTAAGCTATTATTTAGGGCCTAGTCTACAACAGGTCTAATCAGAGGATGATCAATTCAGAAATTCCATGACTTTGTGGTTATTTTGTTTTAATATTGCGGTAATAAGAGAAAACCGTGGGAAATCCTTTGTTAAAAACCTTGTGAAAACGCAAGATCACAAAACCGTGGAGGGACGGCCTAATAGTAATTCTACTCTAACTAATCAAAGTAACCCATCGAGCACCTTCCAGTCAGTCCAGCTCCAGACATGATATAGTCATTCCCGGCAGTATAAAAGAAAAATCAAGTTTGCCATTGGCCTTTGGCTCATGATTGCAGTACAGTTCCTGGCACGCAGCCAGGCATGCCAATGCTTAGCAAGCGGGTTGAGGAGAAGGGCAGCGCTTAATCCACCATTTTGGTTAAGTAATCTCAGGATTCCCATCACAGCTGATCTCTGGTGCGGCACATTGTTGACTTGTTTTCCCCCCAGCCACCACATTGTGTCAGTGACCCTGTGTCACGAATCCCACCCTTTTATGACAAGGCCCATTCGAGAGGGCTACAGGCATTGATGAAGTCGAAAACAAACACACACACAGGGTTTGGATACCTGCTGTCAGACCAGTGTACCTGCATTCTGTATTTGGTGTTAGCATGGGCAGAGCTGATACTACAAAACCATCAACATTGATTGATATCTGGATAGTTGGAGCAGTGTACTGTAAACTCATTTTTTTCCAGAATGGAGTCCATATAAGAGATTATGTAATCTAGTTTCGCGAACTTCTACCCTTGACTACATTGCTGTGACAATGACAAATGTCATGTTGTGAACAAGTACATTTTCCCACATGCCAAAGGCTGTCCAAATGGCATTATCTCTCTTCAGTCACCATCCATTTTTATTTCTTAATCAATAAGAGGCTTTTTTATATAGCACCAATGAAAATTACAATAGTATTTTTACAGAGCCCAGAGCCTGAACCTCCTCAAACAAGCACTAAGAAGAGAGATAGATAAAGGGTTGGTTGGGGGTCAGAAGGAAAGGGAGGATAGAAGGAGAAGACAGAGTCAGAGGCAAGTAAATTAATTCATACATATAAGCATAAATGCAGCATATAGACATGATGCATACAAGATGTATCCACGATACATACAGCATTGAGGGTGGATAAAAATGCAGACAGCCAGTATTCAAGGACTTGTTGTAGAACAGTTTAGTGGGTAGACAGCAAATAGCATTACAGGTGGGTACAGGTGAGATATGTTCGTACAGTAGGTCATAGGTGAGATCTTGGTCTTGGTGCGCAGTAAGGGTCAACCAATTCAAGGTAATACAAGGTAATTTGGAGCTGAGCTGTTGAGGGCTTTGTATGTTAGAAGGAGTACTTCGAAATCAATTCTTCTTTTGACAGGGAACCAGTGCAGAGAGGCAGTTACAGGTGAGATGTGTTCATATTTTTTTTAGTTCAAGTAAGTGTTTGAGCAGTAGGTTTCTGTATAAATTGGAGGCTGTCTCTATTGAGTAGTTGCAACATCTGGAAAGAAGATTTTTGCAGTAGTCTAGTCGCAGCGTAATTAAAGTGTGGATTGGTTTTTCTGCATCTTGGAGGGAAAGAACTTTTCTGATTTTGGCAGCATTTTGTAGATGGAAAAAAAGGATGTCTGTTAGATTTGTTTCATGTGTGAGACAAAAGAGATGTCTTGGTCAATTGTTACACCACGTAATGTGAGTGGGATGCAATCAAATGCATTCAACTGCTTAGTGCCTGCAATCATAGCCTCCGTTGTATCTGTGTTAAGGAGCTGGAAATCTTTCATCTTTCAGGCAAGGTTGTATAATTTTGTCAGTTTTCATGGATAGGTATAGTTGGGTGTTATCATCATAGCAATGGAAGTTAATTCCACACTTCCCTATTCCAGCACCTAAGGGTAGCATGCACAAAGAGAAGAGCAGGGGGTCAACCACTGAGCCTTAGGGAGCTCCATTACTTACTTTTGTATGACTGGATGATTAAAGCAACAATTTCCCACTTCTGAGACATGTTTTATTATGAGCAACTACTTTTGGTTTCATCTTTAAATAAATGAACTGTGATGGAATATGGTCACGTGAAGGATAGTCATTCTCACATGCTGTCCACTCCAGCCTATGCACTATGTATATCATACACACTGCAAATAAGACTAATTTCACAACTTATCTCAACACTACTGCCATGTATGCATGGTTATGATATCAGTTGCCAACTTGTTATTGTATATGCTTTGCAAAAAAAAAATGATGTAGAACGCCACGGAAAAGAACGTCGCGACCTGATGGTCAACTGTTTCTACTGCCAACACCAAAGCACTAAAGCGGGACAGTGCTGTTGCTGTCAGAGACACTTGAAAGTGACCTTGTTGTGAGGTAGCTTACAGCGCTAACTTTCCATGCGGTCTTTTGGACAAACACATTATGTAAAATCACGGTAACGTTTGTCTGTCAGAACTGCATGATCTCCAGAGTTGTTTACAAAAATTCTTACAGGGCGTGTTTAGGCGTCAGCCTCGTGCGCCTCATTGGACGGCTTTGGGGACAGACGTGTTAGAATGGGCGTTCCTTCTTTGCCGATGTAAACTTTAAGACCTCGGCCACTGTTGATATCTTCAGATAATTGTACACAGGTATTCTGTACTGTAGATTGACAACTGACAGGAGTAGCAATCTTAACCACACTCTTTGCTTTCTGAATATCGGAAGCTTGTTTTATTTGATCGACTCGGAAGGTTTATCTTTACTGGATTTGCACCATGAAGTTCGTAAGATTTCTCATGAAGAATGCTGCGCTGGCGAATGTGCCCAAGCAGATAGACCATTTCTCAAAATTCTCTCCATCTCCTCTGTCAATGAAGCAATTCTTGGATTTTGGTGAGTTGGACATGCTGTTGCATATATTTAGTAACAGCTTTGTGCTGTTGTTTTTGATTAATGTCTTAGTTTTGTGTGTGTGGTGTCTGCTTGCTTAGTTGATGCTTCTGTGGACAATGTTATTGTATTTGACGATGATGATGGTGGTAGTGATAATTCATGATGGAGAAGCTGATAGCGTGATATGTTGTCAATTCCATTAGTGTTCAATAGCGTTTCACTTGACTATAGCCTACTACAGTCATGTTTAAACACAGAATAACTCGACATATCCCTGCATTGTTATTGGACCTTATTATACGGCTCTTCAGAATGTTCCAAAAAGTACCGTTGATTTGACTGGGCCATCCCTACGTCATAGGTCACATTAATTCCTGCTAACATACCGCTGCGAAAAGATAATGACCGCTGTCATTGACAACGGGTTTTGTACTTCTAATTCACATCTTTAATATCATTCCGCCAGAAGTCCAGTCATTTTAACGCAACAGTAGACAGTAATTTGAAGTCAGCAAGTAATGGGTTGCTATCCAACACCTGAAACTTCAAAGTTCTATTTGCTTGAAGAACTATTTATTTCTAAACGGGACTCATGAAATGGCAACTAAATCATTAAAAAGAGGTATGTTGGAGGAATGTCTTCTATCGTTTTTGGCAAGTAACCGTATAATAAGCGGGATAATGTATTGTCCGTCGGTCATTCTCCAAAAAGAATTCCCTTCAGGACGAAAAAACACCCTCCGCTGCGCGTCGGGGTGTTGTTCGCCCCGTCGGGAATTATTTTTGGAGAATGACCTCCGGACAATACATTATCCCTTACATCACAACCGAACATAGCATGCTAACAATTCATAGGTGGCATACTACATTGCTGATACTCGTTAAATGTTTAATAGGCTCCACAAACGCCTGCGAGAAGACCTCGTTCGCCTTCCTGCGACAAGAGCTGCCCGTTCGGCTGTCCAACATCATGAAGGAGATTAGCCTCATGCCAGACCGCCTGCTCTCCACCCCATCTGTGCAGCTTGTGCAGAGCTGGTAAGCGCAAACATCCGGTAGTAGTTACTGTACATACCATAACATCAGACCGAAGCACAAAAACAATTGTTTTATATAATATGTAAGCCAATAAGTTATTTAGTTAAAGGTAAAGTCAATTTTGAAAGACCAATGCCATTTTTCTTGACGAGTGGACCTCTCTGTTATGTCATGGGAAGTGGGTTAGAGTTGTTGAACTTTGTCCTACATTGTTCCACCTTGCTTCTGAGTTCTAGTTGCACTGCACACATATTTTTAAGGTTGTTGTATGTATGAAGTTACATAGGAATTAAAAATAAAGTATAACCCTTCCCTTGATGAATATATAACCAAAAGTTTTGGCCAGTTGGGCATAGGTGACATATAGACTGCATGTAACTTCTGGAACAACCACGCAGTCTGTGAATTCATGAAACTGGAGAGCTGGAAACGAAATATGAAACATAAATGAAAAAGTGAGCTATTTTAAAACCGCTGGCTCGTGTGCATGTGCCTTGTTGTGCTGCGCTCACGTGTGCACAGTAATTGCTTTCGAGCTATAGCCTGTACTGTATGTGTAACTTTGAGAAGTGAAATTTGAGACCGTGGCCGTGCGGAGGCGTCGAGTTGGTTTTTTCTCTGCAGACGCAGAACAGGGAACAGGACGTTCTTATGGACGCTGTTGTTGTCAACGATTGCAACAGTCTGGGCCTCTATTTGGAACAATGCTCAGATCATAAAACTGCTGTAAAATTAAACACTAGACACTATACTACAGCTTTTATGCCGTTATATTACATGACATTACCACTTTTCAAAAAAAAATTTTTTTTTCTTTTTTACCTTTGAGGAAACTTTTACTTTTTTAAGGAGGAGGGAAAATGTAGACCATTATTAAGACAAATGGTATTAATGAGAATGTTCTGTGGCCCGTGTGAAATATGATCTTGAAACCATAGCAAATTGTTATTATTGCACAGTGGCAAGTCAGCAGGAAATGCCCTGAAAAACATTTGGGTGATTTTTTTTGGGGGGGGGGGGGGGGGTTGTTGTTTAATTTCATAACATCTCCAGTATTAGTGACGTTGCTCTCATACTACCTTGGCCATTGGGAATGGGGGATGTGGGCCATAGTGGGCTTCTAGGAAATACTGTGCTCTGATTGGTTGAGAAAGGGGGCTGGTATGTCTGACATCTGTGTGGTGCAGTGGTGGGTGGGAAGCAGCCGTTAGATTTATATGTTTACCACAGACTGCCCCAGTCCCTTAGAGCCCCAGGCAAAGAATGAATGAAAGACAAAGAAAACTGACTTTGCCGCAAACTGATAATGGTACATATGAATAACTTTACGGCTTTCAATGGGAAGCCTCTACTTCCCATTCCTCCACAGCCTGTGTATCTTTATGAAATAGCTATACCTACACATGGACACATTGTCCCTCATGCGAAGCACGTTAGTCTGATGTTCAAATCCTGATTGCCTACGTATACATCTGAAATTGGATCTGCGTCTACACAAACACATGCACACACACACACCCTATTTACAGTACATTAGTTAATTGGGAAGGCCCATTCGCCCGTGCTGGCATATGACTTGGTCATGGATAGTAATAAGCTGCTGTGTCTGTCTGATTAGTGTGTGAATCAGCTGGTTGCACGCCAATGGAGTTCTTTGCGCAGGACTAATGCCAGCCTCTGCTGCTGCTGCCATGTAGAGCTGGGGACTTGTTTACCTCATGGAGGCACAAGCCTGGAGGAAAGGCATTGATTGCATGTTAGTGGGTGTCAGATGAAAGAATGTATGGGTGTGTGCATAGCAATGCTCTGTGTGTACGTGTGTGTGTGTGTTGGGGGTGGGGGTCTAGGCTGGTATCTTAGTTAGGGGGTAGGGGGGATGCCTGGCTGATGCACAAACACTGGAAAAGTACCAGTGGAAAAGTACCCCTCCTCGAAGGCCAGCAGCTGGCCTGTCCCTGCCAGTATTCACTCTGCCAGCTCAGTGTACCGTAATGGGCTGTGCATCTGAGGGGAAGGGAACGGCGAGGTGATGGGACAACATCTCATTCCTCCGGTGTGTCTGTGTTCCTGCAGGTACATCCAAAGTCTGATGGAAATCCTGGACTTCCTTGACAAGAGACCTGACGACCACAGGATTTTAGATGCGTAAGTGTCCAGCAGGTCACATGCACCATCTAACGAAAAGTAGTGCTCTTCATGTGGTTTGTATTAAGGCCTTCACGTGCTTACTGAACCCCCCTTTTCCCCCATATTCATTTTCATTAAAGGTTTAATGATGCCTTGGTGACCATCAGGAACCGGCACAATGACGTGGTGCCCACCATGGCTCAGGGGATCATTGAATACAAAGATGCGTTCGGTCCGGACCCCGTCACCAGCCAGAACATTCAGTACTTCCTGGACCGCTTCTATATGAGCCGCATCTCTATTCGTATGCTCATCAACCAGCACAGTGAGTGTTTTGGTCTATCCTTTTAAAAATAAATTACACTATTAGCTAAGTTAATCAAACATCAAACATGTCTCTATAATTTAAAGTCATCCTTGAAAAAGCCTCTTAATCACTATGGTATCAAAAAACAATCCAAGCCCTCAGTAGTTGCAAGTGACAGTCATTGACAAACGTTTTGTCAGCAAATTCGTCCCATTGTTGAACCTGCTAAGTAAGCATTTTCCATTTCCTCAATACACTCTCCTGCTGAGCTAGCGGAAGGCCTGAAGCAGTTTTTTGACCTTTACCCCAGTAGGAACGAGGTAGAGGTGTTTGTTAGCTGTGCTGGACAGAAATTAGGTCTATCTGGCCCTCCCTACCTTTTCTGGCTTGATATCAGTAGAGCCTGATCCATCCACCTCAATACGTGGTGACTCATTTTTTTTGAAGCACTAGAGGTTAGTCATGGAAAGTGTCAAGCCAAGCTGGCTCTTTCTGGCTTGTGTAAATGATTCACCTTTGTCCCTGGCACAAACGTTGGGCTCCGATACGCACTATGGCTAGCCAACTCCTCGCCCCTCTAACTTATTTCCACCTCTTTTCTCCTCTGTTCCCTTTTTCTGCAGCTCTTGTCTTTGATGGGACCACCAATCCAGCTCATCCTTACACTATCGGGAGCATTGACTCTCAGTGCGACGTCACTGAGGTTATCCGAGGTAAGCAGGAGCAAAAACCAAACACCAGCTGCCTCATCGAATGTCTGTGTTACTACACTAAATTACTTATTCCCATGTCGACTCCCTATCCTCACATTCCTGGCCTGTTCTGTTCCACAGATGCCTTTGAGAGCGCCAAGATGCTGTGTGAACAGTACTACCTGGGAGCTCCTGAGCTTGAGATGAGAGAGATCAATGGTGAGCTGCTGCCCAGATACATGTTTGGGCCTGGCCTTATCTCTCTATCTCCCTTTCTATCTCTTATGTGTTTTTCTTAGCTCAGATTGTATATCGTACTTGTTTGAACAACATGGGCATGGGCATGGGCATGATGGAAATTCATGTCTTTTTTTTTTATTCTGTTGCAGCTAATACAAGGAACGAGCCAATCTCTCTATCTTATGTCCCCTCCCACTTGTACCATATGTTGTTTGAGCTCTTCAAGGTAAGATCGCATAAACATCAAATGCTCCATGTTCTTCATAGTTTGAGGTGAATAAAATGAACGAATAAATGATAACTTTTTATTTACAGAATTCTATGAGGGCAACCATTGAGAACCATGAAGACAGCTACAATCTTCCTGCACTCAAAGTCACTGTGGCCCTAGGTGGAGAAGACCTTACAATTAAGGTTAGTCACAGCAACACAGAGAGTATCAACCCTAAACTTTGATTTGGTCCCAATAAAGATGAATACCACTTTCTTTCAAACCTGTGTGGCACTTGCTGAGTATATCCTGAGCTCACATACCAATAAGCTGTGCTTCCACTGGAAGTCCTGAGCATAATTGCAACAACCTCCAGTGGGCTTTCTTAGTGGAAGAGTCACGCAACGAGGTGCTGTGTGCTGCTTCTCAGTCTTTTGGCCTAGATCACACAAAAAACATCTTACGTAACCCTGTTAGTACCACCAGTCATCCATCTGTAGTAAACTGCCAGCCATGGCTCATATTAGCAAATCAAGTTAGCCTGGCACGGCCATGCTGACTGACCTTTGCTCCAATTGGAGTCCAAAGGGGGAGATGTAGACCACTTGGCTAAGGGTAGTTGCCAGAGTAGTAACCATGAGGAACTGTGCCTCTCAGCCATGACCCCACAGGCTCCGTCCCCTTGAATAAACGTGAGTAGGTCAGTCAGTGCTGGGTCTGCAGGCCCAAATGGCCACAATCCATTGAGTTCAAATGCTCACCCTGTACTGGCAAGCCCAGTCTCTGAGTTGATCTGCTGTTATGCTTTCATTTTTCAGAAGGGGAAACTGAATGTTGCTTAACAGTGTTTTGTTTGGACTTGTCTCTCCCTGTCTCTCTGCAGATGAGTGATAGAGGTGGCGGTGTTCCATTCAGGAAGATCGATAGACTCTTCAGCTACATGTATTCTACAGCTCCAACACCAAATATCGGGGAACACCAGAGAGCCCCACTGGTAAGTGGGTGACAAACGCAAGAACACACACACACACACACACACACACACACACACACACACACACACACACACACACACACACACACACACACACACACACACACACACACACACACACACACACACACACACACACACACACACACACACACACACACACACACTCATGCACTGCACGCAGACGTACACATGGACACGCAAAGTCTCACTCACAAACTGCTTCTTCTTATATCCACATATAGTATATTCAGTCCAGGGCTGTGCAAGCCAGCAACTTAAATCTACTTATGCTGCCTCACCTACTCAAGCTATACAGGCTCTGTTGAAAGGGCTAGATTAGTCCACTTCTCCTGGTTCAGCTACAGACAACACCTGTTACCAACCACTCCAAGAACATAATCTTAGTTGTAAACCCCTTCAGCAATGTGAATTAACAAAGGCCTTAATGCCTTTATACTTTTACATCATCATTAATGTACTGTTCTTTTGTTTCCTTACAGGCTGGGTTTGGCTATGGGCTACCCATCTCTCGCCTCTATGCTCGCTACTTCCAGGGAGACCTACAGCTGTTTTCCATGGAGGGTTATGGCACAGATGCATTTATTCACATGAAGGTAGGTCCATATTACTGTGCTACTTCCCTTAACTGTTCACTGCTGGGTACACCATATGGATCACCTAAATGTAAGCTTGTTATGTATGTTATTTACACCCCTAATAATGCTATAATTTATTCAATGCTCTTTTTATCAGGCTCTGTCCACTGATTCTGTGGAGAAGTTGCCGGTGTTCAACAAGACTGCCCTGCGGCATTACAAGGTCAGCCAAGAGGCCGATGATTGGTGTGTGCCTAGTAAGGAGCCCCTCGACCTGGCAGTGTACCGTGTGGCCAAGTGAGCTGTATGTCACTCTGTGCCATGAAGACCAGAGGAAAAGAAAAAAACAAAGTGGGTGAGATGGGACCTGCTGCCAATGGAGGTTGGTGCTAGAGGAGACCCAACCTGCTGGAGAGCCTTCGCCTCGGAACTGAGCTGATGGAAGTCCGCTGCCCGATTGATGGTAGAACAATGGATGTGATGTCGCAATGTGACCAGAGTTCTGAGAAAAATTGGACACGACAAAACAAAACATGTAATGAAAATACCAATGCATGCTGATGTCACAAACCAAAAGCTCTTCCAGAATGACGTGATGACTAGAGCTGGCCCGGTCCTTGGTTTTGAGGAGAACTCTGAGGGAAAAAGCATTGATAAGTCAGTGGGGAAAACAGATGCATGAATTTCATCTTTCTTTGATGATGGCTGCGGAAAATGGAAAAGACACAACAACCGTCCGAAAGTTGATAGTGACTGAAGTGCAGAAAGTCATAGGAAGGTCCAAATGATGAAAATTAAATACATTTCAGGTGAAGAGGCACATTAGAAGGAGATATCATTTTAACGCATTTTGTTGAGTAGCATTGCCCAAATATGCCAAAGGTATTTTTATAATTTCAACTCCTGTAAAAGTTATAATATACTATAATATACTTCAGAGTTGTCTATTGAATTTTAATTATCTAAATACTGGCACATATTTATGTGGAGGTTCACCAGAGGCTCAGAAGTTTCTACATATCACTGTGTAATGAACAAAGACCATTGCCTTTGCACATAGACAAATATTTGTTAATAGATTCCTTAGTCAAAACTGGCTTTGTTAGAGTGATCATTGAGATGGAGATTGTCTAGGGCTATTGTGCAAAAATTGAAAGTATACTCATTTCAAATGTTCTGTATGATCAGAATGTCTGGTTTGCAGTATTTTGTGTTCTTGTTAAGTGCTTTGTGCAGATCGTGTTTTAATGTAGTGTGTGGAAAAAATGCTTGAAAATGCGTTTTCCACATAGAGGCTATATGCCCCATAACTTGACAGCTGGCACCAGAATGACTGTATGGTTTGTATTATGGCTTGTGTAATATTTCACTGAAATGAGAACTATTTCCAAACAACTTTATTTTTATACAAAACGACACAATTCTGAATAAAACATTTGTAGTTTTCAGAAAGGTTCTGAGCCATGCTTCGTTCTTTCTCTAAAACTGATTGTAATTTAATTTCCTTCATGTTTTAAATATGATAAGAAATTCATAATTAGTATAGCATGCTTGTTAACAGACTAAGGGGCCATTTTGAATCATATTGAAGGAGTGAAATTCAAACTACAATGTCTGAAGACATCTTCATTACAAAGAGCATCTCACCATTAACCCCCTAACCCAGTGAAATATAAAGAACATCCAAATGGGTGTTATGTATGTGTCGCCATCCCTTATGTGATGTCTGACACATATTTTAGGGTGAAATCTACTGAAGTTGAATTCCAAAATGGAGGCTGCTTATGTAACTAACCAATAGCTGAAACTGCTGAGCATGACTATTGGGTATTTTGTTTAGATAGCAGCCACAGTTAAGACAAGTAGATAAGGGGAACATCGTAGTTACGGAGGCATTTGTTGTTTTGCCAGTTGGAATCAATCAACTGAGCAGTAAAAGTCAAGATAACCACTGACTCTTGATCTGGAGTAAATCTACCTCAGACGAGCACCAATAGAGAACATCCTGTTAATGAATAAATGAGTGAGTGGTTTAAAGAAGTGTGTCACAGAGCATCGTAAGATGAGTTCGTTATCAGTGATGTACATGCTGGAGAAGATAACACATATTGGTATGATACTTTGACTCTGTGTCAAGAAAGGACATTATACAAATGTGTCATGATACGACTGTGTTGTTCTGATTGCCCCACAGTTATCTTCACAGAGAGGAAGTTTTTACTAGAACTGGGGCATTGTTAATGTGAACTTTACACATCTCCTCCACTCCTCTGATGCTCAGACATCAGTAAACAGCCCCAACATCCGCAAACAGGGCTGCATTAGAGGCAAGAGAATGACTCAACTCCACATATTGGTATGATACTTTGACTCCAGGTCAAGACAAGACATTTGTATACTTATGTGCTAAACTACATTTTTAGTCTGATAACATAAAGAGGACGGTTAGTGACTTTCTAATTATATGCCTGACTATCTCAGTTTACTTTTTTCTCTGAAGAGGTACGGCATCATCCAAGAAACTTTCCTTTCAGCACTGTAGGTTGCAGACCAGATAGCAGAACAGGGTAGGGTAATTCCTGGTAGGGAATTTACTGACGCTTCACAGCAGATCAGTGGGATCTTGAACGTGTCGGATTACCACCCTCATGCATTTCAATGGCCAAAGCTGTGCTAGCTACTTCAGCCCAGGAAGCCTCTAAAGCCTGAGCCCCTGGGCTAGTTCAGTTCCAGACACAGAAGAAACGTATCAGGTTTAATCATAATGCATTTGTTTCTGCATTATGAAAAACGGTTTTGTGGCATGAAATACAAGAACTGGATATCTACTGAGCACATGTTCCCCTACCTTTGCCAAGGACACTGGTTCAGTAGTACCCACTGATGAAATACATGCCTACATCAAGGCTTTCAACATTTTCCACTGAATTTTTCAATAAGCAAGTTATCTGCCTATGTTTAGTGCACAGTCAGTAATTATTGATACACAGAGGTAGTGAATCATTTTATTATGGATCATTAGAAATGGGTGGATATTCTTTTAGTATCAGTAAACACACCCTCTTATGTAGTGAAACTTTTGAAACTGATAAAAGTGCCCTGTGCTGTTGGGTTGTGGTTCATTGATCTGTTGTGTTGAGCTGTGGCTGATTGTGGGGCCTTTGATAATGTGGGTTTGAGAACACTGCATTGTGTTTCACTCATAAACAAAGATGCATGTGGCACACTCCTGGGAGAGATAAGGTGGGGAAGATATGCAGGGGGAGAAGGGCGCAAACAGGCAGGTCGACGTTGCAGGTCAAGAACGTTTACATAAACACACACGTGGGTCGTTCTCAACCACTGAAGCAGGCCAAGGTTGGGCACACAGAGTACTTGATTCAGTGCCAGCAGTAGAGTCAGAGGATATGTCAGGACAGGGGCAGTGTGTGAATGTGTATGTGTGTATGTGCATGAGTCTGTGTGTGTGCGTGTGTGTCTGTGTCTCCACGCATGAGAACCAACTTAGTTTAGGCCACTATTTACCTCTGAAGGAAAGGTGAGAGGGCAGCCAACCAATCCAGCCAAACCAAAGCAAAGAATGCACACCAAAAACATAAATGGACCTCATCATCTATTTAAAAATAAGGATAGAACATAGAAAACAGAGCATTTATTTATAATTTATTCCAAAAATGTCATTATGTTATTGGTGGTATGTTGTTACATTATTGGATACATTTTTATTATTGGGTTCTGTAAAAACAAGGTGAACCCAACAAACTAATAACTTTCAATAGTGTAATAATTTGTTACATTAATGGTACAATTAGTATTACATTACATAGAGACATTTTAATACAATTTTGGAAGTTTCTTGTGATAACATTAGTTTATTTTTTTAATGGACTGACATTGAGTTTGACAATTGTTCTACCACTTCTACAACTTTAAAGATTCCTTGAGGGTTTTCCGAAACCTAGGCAAAGCCAAAGAACACCGCTAGCTTCAGGGTCCAAGACCATTTTGCTACATGAGTAAATCCTCATAGACCTCAGCAGATCTGTCCATGTTGTATGTGTTTAAATGTTATTTTGCTCCACAGCAGTGGGTAGCCACTCCAGGACATAGTTGTGACTGTAAATCACAGATCATGCCACAAGAATGCAAAAAAAATGGTTATCTGCTCTTCCGCTTTAAGGAGGAGAATCAACAAACTTGTCTGGGTTCAAGGTTCCAAGGTTCAAATGTGAGCATGTATATATGTGCAAAAATAAGGGCAGCCCTGGACACATTATTTACTATTATTGTTTCTGTTATTCGTGTTGTTGTTACCATTACAATTTCCTATTGAGTTTACACATCTGTACAGATGTGGACAAAATTGTTGGTACCCTTCCGTTTAAGAAAGAAAAACCCACAATAGTCAATGGAATAACTTGAAACTGACAAAAGCAATAATAAATAATCATTTACTGAAAATGAACTAATACAAATCAGATATTGCTTTTGAATTGTGGTTCAACAAAAATCATTGTACCCTTAGAAAAGATTGAAAATAATTTGACCATAGGGACATGTTAAACTAAGGTGTGTCCTCTAATTAGCATTACAGGTGTCTTCAAACTTGTATTTAGTCAGTCTGCCTATTTTAAGGGTGAAAAGCAGTCACTGTGCTGTTTGGTATCATGGTGTGTACCACACTGAACAAAGCTAAGGAGAGAGTTGTCTCAGGAGATTAGAAAGAAAATTATAGACAAGCATGTTAAAGGTAAAGGCTATAAGACCATCTCCAAGCAGCTTGATATTCCTGTGACTACAGTTGCACATATATCATTCAGAAGTTTAGGGTGAAGGGTACTGTAGCCAACCTCTTTGGAAGTGGCCGCAAGGAGAAAATTGATGACAAAACCTAGGAAGACACCACTGTTGAAAGCAAATCATAAAAAAGCAAAACTGGAATTTGCCAAAATGCATATTGACAACAAGCCACAGGGTTTCTGGGAGAATGTCATTTGGACAGATGAGACAAAACTGGAGCTTTTTGGCAAGTCACATCAGCTCTATGTTTGAACCTGAGACAGCTGGGGCAGTTTGCTCACAAGGAGTGGGCCAAAATACCTGTTGACAGGTGCATAAGTCTCATTGAGAGTTACAGAAATCGCTTGACTGCAGTGATCGCCTTAAAAGGTTGTGCAACAAAATATTAAGTTAAGGGTACCATCATTTTTGTCCAGGCCAGTTTCGTTAGTTTTATTTTTTAATTATTCCATTGAACCACAATTCAAAAGCAATGTCTGATTTTCATTAGTTAATTTTCAGCAAATTTGTATTTGTATACTTTTGTCAGTTTCAAGTTATTTCAGTGACCATTGTGGGTTTTTCTTTCTTTAATGGAAGGGTAACAATTTTGTCCACTTCTGTATGTTCTTCATACGCATGATTCATGTATTTTTTTTGCATTTCTAATGTCTGTTTACTGCACGGCCAGGACTCCCTAAACATTTACATAAATCTTCGTAAGCCAAGGACCTCAGCTCATTCTTCCATGTTCTACACGACTGTGGTGAACCACTGTAGGACAGGGTGGAGATACATCGGCTGCTGAGTCACTGATTGTGCCACAGTGGTCAATCTGGAGGAAACAGGTTTGATAGGGAAGAGAAGTGCAGGGGGTGGGGATATTAGAAAGAGGAGAGCTGTCAGGGCACAATTTCTCAGTGTGCTTCGCACGCTCAGCAGAGTGGAAATGTGTATCCGTAAAGCAAACGTGATAACAAAACAGCAGAGCTGTTGGAAACCTATTTGTATCACATTCACATGTAGTCATTACGTAGATGCCTTTAGTGACTGTGGCTTGCAACACAAAACAGATATTTGTTTTCATCAGTTCGTGTGCTAGATGGGAATAGATAGGATGGGACCACCCATGGTGGTGGTGGCACCTGGCGCTATCAGCTGAGCTGCAGAAACACTGTATGAAGACAAATCAGTCCTGAATGACGGTTGTCACCACAACTCAAGGTGATGCACAAGGTGGCAGTGGCTTCATACAAATCCCATTGCAGAAATCCCTTTTCCCACAGCTGACCGACCCTAGACTGATATTTACCATCACTCTGTGTGTGTGTGTTTGTGTGTGTGTACAGTGGAAAGAAGAAGAAGTGAATAGTCTTATTATACCCTAACACTATGTGGATGCAGAACAGAATGTTTTTGTGTCATACTATGTCTTTGTGGATATGCAACCCTGTGTGTGTGTACCGGTGAAAGGAGTGTGTGTGTTGTAATACATTAGTTTCGTGTTACTGTTCTGCTAGCATTTATAAGCCTTGTACCATCATTTCCAGATAATTAACCGTAGGCTATACATTGATTTTGCTGCAGCTCTGCATTAAATACTCAGGTCAGGTGTGTCCTATGCGCAGGATACATTTTTTCTGCCTAATAGTTAGTAACGCACACAGTAACTGATTAAGTGTGAATGGGTCTCTCTCTCTCTTTCACATACGGACATTGGATAGATAACACATTTTCATTTTCACTTAGTCACATTCCGTCTACCATAATGATTAATTAAGGGCTGTCCTGTATTCTTGCCAGACTGTTATTAACGGAAAACTATGGATCGGGTACCTGCAAGAGGTGTGCCAGGTCTCATGTAAGTTAACCTGGCTCTGAACTATCCTAGCTATCTTCAGCTCTCCTACCCCCCCTTCCAAAGAGCCCAGTGTGTTCTGGTCAGCTAGGTGGGCAATAACGATTGTGTTACGAGATTGCATTGTTTTGTAACAAAAGAAGAAGTCTTGAAATGACAACAAGGCATTTCAGGCAGCTGAGAAAAGTGGTTTCTATGGGCCTTTGTAATCTTGCAAACTGTTTACAGTGAAAGTTACAGGGCAAAACAGGAAAAGCATAAGAGGTCCTTTTTTAAGGTTGAGGCATCCAAGCAAAATAATTAGTTCAAAGTCCATCACTGAGTTTGCAGGTTTGACCTGAAAATGTATAGTGCCAAACAAAAGTGATCCATTCAAATGGATTTCATGGTGACATGGCGACGTAAGTGTGAAAGGTACACACATTCATGGAAGAACCTATACATACTATCATCCTTTATCATCAGCCTTTTATCTAACATTTATTTGCATATTCTATTATATTTTTTCTATACAACTGGTGAATAGAATTTCTCCTTAAACAAACCCTGAACGCTGTCTTTTAAGAAAGTAGGGGACTAAGCTTGAGATTAGCATGATTCTAAAATTAGGAGTTTTCTGAATGGGTGGGTTATACGGCCTGGGGCCAAATGTTGTAAAAACCCTATAAACCACAAATAGGATTTAATACGTGGAATCCTTTACAAGGAGAATTACTGAGCTTTAATACTCAGATCTTAATACCTGTTTTGCAACAAGTGACAAAATCTCTCATTACACTATTACTCCAGATGAATTATAAATCCGTACAAGAGTCTATTACAAACCTTAGGTAATAGTGAGCCAAGTCCACATTTACCTTTGTACAGCTCACTCTTAAAACCTAACAAGCCACAAAAACTGTGTTCTAATGCCTTAGCAGACCTTAACTTGGACCACTCGACCTTATGGACTGCTATGGATCTCGAAAGTTTATGTTTTTGTAGGTCCAAGAAAGATCCAGGAGCATTGTAGCAACAGCAAAAAGTTGAATCACTCCACATAAATGCCTGTCCTGATAGGCAACCTGAAATAGGCATGTTGTCAATGGGTGTTTGTGCAATGCCAGACCGGTGCACCGACTTTTAGGATACCCCGGGGCCTCCACTCCCAGCATGCCAGCTGTCACCCCCTTGGCTGAAAAACAAGGTTGATCCATTCGTCACTCCGTCACCACTTTCCAGCCACTATGCACTACCACGTGCCATTAGAGAGACAGACAGAACGAGATAGACAGAGAGACAGGTTGGTTAGACAGTAATGACAAAAGTGGTGCCATAAATATTAGGCCACTTGGCCTGGCTTGTTTACCGGTATGGATGCTGCACAGATGACAAAACAGTACAGGAAAGAACCACAGATTCACCCTCACATAGAGAACAGGACATCAGGCACAACTAACGAAACAACAAGTTACACATCCAACTACGTACATATGTAAGCACATTCATTAATGAAGGCGAAGGTCCATGCACACGTCAAACAGGAGAAGAATAACAACCAGTGTGTACCGTATGAGATATATGAGAAGAAACAGACATACTCATGGAAGGTTTTATTTAAGGTGTTGTGAAGAAAATAAATCAATTATTCTGTGTCATGCTGGACAGATGTTTTTCATGCTGTCATTTATAACAATCTGAGCTATCAACAGAATGCTTTAAAAATACACATTATGCGTCACTTAAAAACAGTGTGTACACATGACTCCAAGACTAAGTTGATGTACAGTATTAACTTGTAGGGTGAAATACACTTGAATAGCAGGGCCTTAGGTGCTTTGACAGTATATTTGTGGTATAAAGTTAATTATGATGGCCAGCGTGGCTGCTGGGTCAAGATCAAATTGTTCATGAGATTTTATATAATCTATATCTTTATTCAAACGACCAAACCCAATGACATTCTTAATGGCAAAACTAAAAGTATAAAGTCAGTGCCTACAAAAATCACATTTATTCATATACTGGAACACTAACCAAGTATATGAATAAATTACTTAAGGTCAAGAATGCTGTACTGCCACAGTGTATTTAGAATACAGCTGGATCATGGACTACAGATGTTTGCAGATTCCTCCCCCTAGTGGCTAACTTAAACACTGCATCTCTGTGGACAGCAAAGCTGTGCAAAAGAGTTTCATGGTTATTCTAAACCAGGGTGCTCAATTAGAAACCCAAAAGGTCCACTCACCAAATTTCCGTTCAGTCCAGGGTCCGGAACAGTGATGGTCAAAATCGAAAAACATAACTCCAACAAAAACATTCGAACTATGCACCAAAGGTGATGTGGTCTGGCCTTATTTGTGTGAAAGGTGACACCTTTTTTGTGCTTTAAACTTGGGCATAAAAGGTGTGAGGGCCAGGCTGAGGCACTGAGGTAAACGTTCTTCAGTGTGTGCGCTCCTGTATTTGATTTTCACCATATTCATGGTTGAAAAGGCAGACTCATATGTTGAGGTATGCCCTTGTTGTGAGTCTGATCTAACAATTACACTGCATGTTGCTTGGTATGATGACTGCAGATGGTTTCTGGCCCTAACCTCAGAGTTCTGATGGTAATTTTGTTCAAAGTGTGCATGCTTTGTTTCATAGTGAAGTATCACGTTACCACTTTTGACAAGGACAACCGTCTCGTTGCAGATTAAACACATCGGTTTTGTGCTCCCCACAGGCAGCACAAATGCATCGGTTTTGTGCTCCCAACAGGCAGCACAAATGCATACTTGTCAGTCCACTCTTTCTTAATTTGCGATTTTTGGAATCAACTTTTCGGTTTTTGTCGGGTTTAGAGAACGCAATGATTTTCATTTTCTGAGAAACACATACCATTCACAAGTCGATCTGCCCGCGTTGTTGCCATTGACAGACACAACCTGAGTGATCCACAGAGCTCGCGGCCAACATTGAATGAGTGATTTGTCATAGTTATGTTGTTGTTACAGCTCCTGATTGGACCACTGCCGAACCACACCGAGTAGGAACAAATATATAGCGCGAAATCACGCACCAATGAAAACTCGCTTTGATCATGATTATTTCAGATTAATTTAGAATGTGGATTTTGACCACGATCCGAATTGTATTGCGTTTGGGCCCGGATCCGGTTCGGCTATTGAGTACCCCTGTTCTAAACTAAATAGTGCTGTCTTATCACCATACAACATAATCACCAGAAGTTTGACAAAAATCATGAATATAAAATGTCCTGTTGATTATGAATGTAAGTTGTTCATACCTGGATGTAGCCTGGTGACACCAGCCTACGTATTTCCGCCTGAATTGATTTCAAGCTCATACTCAGTCTGGCCCAACCCCATTGACAATCGTCTCCAGAACTCAAAATTTTGTAGGACCAATCAGCGAACAGTTCAGAGCTGTGACGCAAAACTCGCCTTGGAGGAAAAGACACGAAAAGCTATCGGAAAAGTTGTCTCAACTCTCGAGAACATCAGAAAATTAAAAGGAGAACAAGAGTATTTTCTTGTAAGTTTTATGATTGGAAAGGACGTCGTAGCTCTTCTCCCAACTGGCTTTGGGAAGAGTTTAATCTACCGAATGCTTACTAAACGTTGCTGATTGGTTAAGGGAACTCCAATGATTTTAAACCTCAAGATAGGCACCCGCCCATCTCGGAAACCAAAATGCATTGGGTTGGCCCAGACTGAAAGACGGAATGAAATGGAGTCACAGGCTGGTAATGGCCAGGCTAACCTGGATGCACTGTCAGATAAGAATGTCTAATGTGTGCAAACAAGGTACATTTTTCTTGTCATCATAACGAACAACCACACACACCAACGCAAACACAGTACACTACAAAATTTCAAACCTCAGAAAGGACATCAAAACTTCACAGAAAGATTAGTTTATTAGTGATTCAGAGCTCAGAAACCAAATCATTTTCAAGTTCCAGATTCTGACACCAGTTATTTTTCATGAACATTGGAATAGAGTGTCTATATTAATATGTTAATATGTTCACAATGTATCGTAATTTCACAAATATTTGTCTGTTATTTAATGAAATAAACTGTAAAATTAAACTTTAAAACTCTAAAAAAAAGTTTAAAAAATAATTTTAAATTACTGAAAAATGAAGTCAAATAACGATTTAATTTGTAATTTTACTATCAATTCTTTGTTAATTGACTACCGTATTTCCCGAACTATAAGGCGCACTTAAAAGCCTTTAATTTTATCAAGAAACGACAGTGCGCCTTATAAATATGGATTCATTCTGGTTGTGCTTACTGACCTCGAAGCGGTTTTGTGTGGTACACAACGCTCTGTCAAAATGTTTTAGTTCGACTTTGGTAAACTACAAAGCCGCACCGTTTGCAGCATTACGGCTACCGTGTAGCTTGCTCATCATTGATTTCATAGTGGGTGTTCGTGGTGGTGTACTGTACTGCATTATATTGAGAAAATTATCAATCACAACAAAACAGAGTGAAAATATGAGAGAGAGAGAGAGAGAGGATGAGGAAGTTTGTGCATGTGTGAGAGAAAGAGAATGAGTATGTGAGAGGGGTCTGAGTGAGTGATGAAGAGTGTCCCTCTGTGTGTGTGTGTGTGTGCGTGTGAGAGAGAGAGAGAGAGAATGCATGTGTATGAGAGGGAATGTATTTGGGAGCGAAAGAGAGAAAAAAAGGGTATGTGACTGAATGAGGAATGATTGGGTAGAGTGTGTGTGATAGAGAGGAAGTGTGTGTGTGTGTGGGGCACCGGTTTTCATGCATCAGGGTCGGGGATGTGCACCATCTGTAGAAATCTAGAACAGAAAAAATAAATGCAAAGACATTAACATTTAACACTTTTTGTAATATGATACAGATAAGAGTATGCAAAACCATTCAATTTGCTTGAGATGATAATGATTACATGATTAATTATCAAGCAGTCACAGGAATGCATTGCAAAATCATTACCTCACTTCTTGTCCCTATTTCTGTACTGTCCTCCTCTCTCTCCTTCTGCCCCTCTGTTTCTATACCTCTTCTGCTTCTCTCTCCCTGGTATGCCCATGTGCATTACTGTCACTATCTTCCTGCTTCTTTTTCCTGTTTATTTCTCTTCTTATGAACACTGAACAGGTGGCAGTTTCTTCTTAAACAAATCTGACCTTTCGCACTTTGGCCTCTGCAAATCTGTTTATAACTTCATCCATATCAAGGGACTGTTGGACCTCATGTTCTATTGAGATTGTGGCAAGGGCAGACAGCCTATCCTGGGACATTGTAGAACGCATGTATGTTTTCAGGCGTTTCAGCGTAGAGAAGCTTCTCTCACCTGAAGCAACCGTGACTGGGAGAGTAAGGAGATGTCGCAGGGCTATGCTGACGTTTGGGTAAATGTCTAAGACATTCTCCTTGTAGATGTGGTCTAACATCTGAAGTGGAGAGGTGATGTCTTGGGGGAAGGACTGGACAGCTCCTTTGAGCTCCATCTTCAGGTCCTCTCCATCCACATCTCCTATTACTTCCTCCAGCTTCCTGCAGCAACCATCAAGTTTCCCTGTCTGAATGGTGCGTCTCAATGACTCGGACGAGTAAAGGAACCCATAGGTCAAAGAAGACCTCCATGTTCGAGAATCTTTCTCTTAAAGTGGCTCTGGCTGTGTCAACTAGAAGGAGAAAAAACTCTCTTTTGAAGAGCTCTTCTGGAGTAGACATATCCTCATCTCTTCCCTCATAATCAAACTGCCTCTTTCTTTTTCTCTGTCGCACCACGGGCCAGCTCATCTCCACCTCCATCTTTTCTGCCACTTCCCTGGCATCTGTTTGTGCAGAATTAAAGCCACACTCCCTATATTCTTCCAGGTAGTCTGCCACTGCCATGACCTCTCTCCTTAGTGTCTCAATAGACACACTGGGGCTCTGCAAGATTTTACTGACACGGTTTATGTGGTATAACACGTCGTACCAAACAAAGGTGCTAACCATGAATGACCACTTCATCATGTTTTCCTTGAGGCTGTCAGCAGTGGAGGCGCATTCTGGATCCTTCTTCAATGTTGCATGCTTGTGCACAGCTGTCAACGCATCAATGATCTGTGGGAGTTGGTAGCGCACAGCCTTTACAGCATCCACCCGGCATTCCCATCTTGTAGTGGACAAGGCCTTAACTGAGAAATCTTTCACATGCTCCTGAAGGATGGTCCAACGCTGAACAGAGCCACTAAACAAATGGTATAGCCTTTGTAGTGTGCAAAAGTATCCCAGAGAAATCGTTGAGGACTTTGCAGCATCCCCCACCACCAGGTTTAAGGTGTGGCTGCCACATGGCACACACAGTGCTTTGGGGTTGAGTTCCAGCATCCTCGCCTGGACACCCTGTGTTTTGCCTTGCATATTACTGCCATTATCATAAGACTGGCCTCGGCAGTTGGAGAGGTCCAATCCCAATCTTTCCAGGTGTCCTAGAAATAGCTGCAGAAGACCTTGGCCAGTGGTGTCATCTGCCACAAGAAATCCCATGAAGTGCTCATGGATAGAAACACCCGTTGTGAGCTCACAATTAACAATTCGGAGCAGCACTGACAGCTGCTCATTGTGGCTCGCATCTGGAGTGCAGTCCATGATTACAGCATAATATTTGGCCCTCTTCACACGCTCCACTATGGCAGCAGTAGTGCACTGGGCAACAAGGCATATTCATTCGTTTTGAATTCCTTTGCTCAGGTAGGTATCTGCAATTTTTTACTCCTTGATCTTCCACAGGTGCTCTTTCATCACTGGGTCAAATTTGGCCATTAGCTCTACCTGTCCCAGGAAATTTCCATTTCCGTGCTCGAATAGCTTCTCCCTGTGCCCTCTAAAGGCCAGATTGCGCTGAGCAAGATGGTAAACAATAGCCAGCAATCTTTTTATCACCTCTCTGCACCTAATGACTTCAGCATTTATTAGATTTTGTGCCCCCTGATCTATTGCTGAGCCACTTTGAAGTAGTGCATTTAGTGTGTGCCAGGCACCCATATTCTTCACATGCTCAGCAGACCTCTCATGGTACTTCAGGTGAGCCTGGAGATTTTTCCAGTGGCTAAAGCCTTTGGTGGTGCTCAGCTGAGTATCTCCCTTTCCAAACAGGCGGCAACAAAAACACATGGCTGCGTCCTTAGCCTTACTGTACACAAGCCACGTTCGACTTATCCTCTCTCCATTTTTCATTTGCATGCAGTAGGTAGCGGTTGTGAAGCGCCGACCCTCTGCATTTTTGGGGAACTCTGACTGTTGCTGCACGGGCCCTTTTCTAACCAGTTGGTACCGTTGCCTGTCATTGACTAAAGTGGGCCACAACCCCGGGTCATCACTAAGAAGTTGAACATCTACTTCTGGGTGGTCAGAATCATAAACAGCAGCAGAGCCAGAGGGCCTACTCACCTCATCCTCCACGGCATTTGCATCATCTTTCCTGTTGTCATCAGTGTACGAGCATGATGCGCTAGGCTCCTCTCCTTCTCCTCCTGTTGAATCAACAGCCGGATCCAGCGGCACCTCCTCCTCCTCCACCAAAACATTCGGGTCCGGTGGTGTGGTGACCGGTGTTGTCACGCTAAAAGAGGTGGTCAATTTCGGAAGGGCGTCTGTTTTATGATGGGCCTCTTCCTTCTTTTTTTTTTTTTGCAGCGCCACTTGGATAGTGGCGCTTCATGTTGTTGCCAATACGAAAGGTTCACACGGCTTTGCTCACGAGTCACAACCACTTCACTTAATTTCACCTCGCTTCCGTCTTTCACAAGGAGCGCGTTCGCGGAGGCACCCACTGCGCATATTATGTGCGCGGCACTGCTCAATCACAATGCGTTCTGAGTGCGCCGTAGCGAATGTTTTGGAACTCGTCTAGCGCACATGGCATGCATGGATGGAATATTCCATTTTAACGCGAAAGAGAGGGTGTGCATGGAATCTGTATTTCTTTGTAATGTATTGTGTTGTTCTTGTTTCCAATTTAAACATACAAAATTCACTATTTATGAAAATTACCATTTATCTGTGAATTACTGTCCAAAGGGCCCCAATTACCAGCGGTAGGCCTATGGAAAATTTGCAGCCCCGGTCAGAGGGGGCCCCTCGCCCCCTACAGTTGGATGGGTTGCCTAGCAATGCCTCTATGCAAAAACCGCGCCTGGTTATATCACAGAATCACTCTTTTGGGTTAGATCGGCTGAAAAAAAACATAATCTACCTGTAATTTACTGTAATATAGTACAATCACCAGCATTGAATTGACGGTGTGCTTATAAATCAATATCATCAGTTGGGTCTATCTGGTCTTGATTCTGATTTGGTAGCAAACGACACACAACTAATGAGGGATGAACACAGGATATTTTATTAAAATGTACAGGAAAAAATGACGTTTGTATCCAGTAGTAGCAATAGTTCCCCCAACAAGAATATGTTGTTCATTGAGTTCCCATGTATAGTCAGTCTAGTGTGTATTTTCTTTGCAACCCTTTGTAGTAGGGCTGGGCAATATGGCCTTAAATCAAAATCACGATATATTGAGCAGTTCACCTCGATAACGATAAATGGACGATAACTACCACCACCCCTTGCGCAATAAAAGAGTTTGGCCACTAGATGGGGCAGCATAATTGCTCCACAAAAAAACCTACAGTTTCTGAAAATAAATGAAGAAGAAACAAATTAAGTACTTTTAGTTCAGATTAATTGAACAACTGAACAAGTCATAAATTTGGGAATCGGTACATTTTCGGTTTATCGCCCAGGCCTACTTTGTAGTGTGTGATGTTGAGATCTCGCAAGCTTGTCTGTCCCAAAGCAACAGTGTAATCTACAGGGGTGCAAACTTGTCACCTTTCAGCAAAATTCGCCGTTTTTGATTCAAAATAGGTCACTAGTGAGACCTGTAAGAACGTTAGGCTATGTAACATAGGCTATCGTGCTAATGTCAGGCAGTTGTCTGACAGACGCCTTGCAAATCACATCAACCATTTTTGCTGGTTTCAATAACGATGTTCACGGATAGTAGAGTGTCTATTTCTCTCTAACTTTTGAAAAATCTAAGCGCAGAAAAGCTTAAAAATGTACATAAAAGACACGGTCATCAGCGGAGTTTGGTCCGTAGTATAGCTGCTAATAAGTTACAGATGCAGTATCTCTAAAAAAAACATTAAATTGGCAGCTTGCACATTGATGACAGCACCCTGAGGAGTTTCTAACTTTTCCCATTATAATTTTATGAGTTAAATCGCAGAGACTATAACATTAGCTAGATCACTAGCTATCATTTCATGCAAATTGGACTCTTCTATTAAGCAACCAGAAACAACTTTAGATGCAATTTAAGTTTAATTTAATTTAGCTCACCAATATTCTAGGGCTTGTGTGATTTTAAATCCAGGTTCCAAACATTTTCAAAGAAATTTGACCTTGAATGCGAGAAGCCGATCGAGTTATCATCTGTCCCGTCTTTTGATGCAAACCTTTTAGCTCTGGCATTGGTCTCCCATTATGTATTTATCACTTCACTTGGAAGTCGACTTTCCAGGCTCTTGCACGCCCCTTCAGTGAGCTTCTACACATACGTGAAATAGCTTCTACACATACGTGAAAATTACATATTATATGGATACAGTAAGCTCTGCTTAGTTGTTTTCTTTTCCTCCCGTTTCCATTCCTGCTATGAGTATCAGGAGTACTAACTCCATGCTGGGATCACAATGCTATCCACTGACTATTTGTGGAAAGACATTAATGATGTCTGAGTTAAAATTATGCAGGTTGCATTATACAATGTGGAAAATTGGATGGCTTTAACTGTTGCATTAGTAAGTGGGTTTTCAAGCCAACTAATCTGATTACAATCAACTCAATCAAAATAAACAAGCCCCGAGAGGTGGAATAAACATTTTCCTAAACCGAAAGAAATTAATATTTTGTCATGTAAACAATGACACTAGATGTTGTCTGATTCTGTTCTTTCTGCTCCATGTGGAGGGAAATCAAAATGTAAACATCACTATGCATTTAAGAGTTCTTTATGGGCCTGAAAATTAAATTTGACCGGACCTATGGGTGTTGAAGCCTGGACTCAGCGTGTCAGACTAGCATTAAGTCTTGGCCCGAACACCCACAAAAAAAGAGGAAAAATCACCCAAGTTATTTCTATATAGTTTCAGCTGGAACCAACGTCCCGAAAGAGGAAAAAGGCTCCATGAAAACCCACCTATTATTTAATAACAGCTTATGTTCTCTTCAGGTGGTTACAGCTCAGAAACTGCAAGTTCACCGCAGTCAACAAGTTCTTCAAGTATGGATACCACACCTCGTCAGCTGTCTGACAACAGCTGGCATTTTAAATTTCAAATTCCTTGGCAGAAAATTCCATCCAATGTCATCAGAAAGCTTCATACAAGAAAGCAGCCAACAAGAAGTGAAAGCATACGGCTCATTGTCAGTGAAATCTTAACCAAGTGCCCATCACCTGGGAAGAAACACATCAGTGAGATAGCAAAGATGATGACAAAGGCCTACCCTGTGGCATTTACTGATGTCATTGAAGGTGAAGTTGTAGGCAGTGGGTATGACTCACTCACCAAGCAGATGGTCAGCAGAGTGGATAACCTCAAAAGAGGAAACACTTAACTTTCCTTACAGAGACAAGTTGTTAGCAGCAGTGAAAGAGAGGATACCCCAACTCAGAAAAAAAGACTAGACACTTACGGGTGTATAAACTGGCAACCAACAGGGCTGCCACCTGATGAAACCCCTCAATCGCAGAAAGATGTACAAGAAGAGTTAAAGAAAATGTGGAGAGAAAGATGCTGTGACAGCAAAGTCATTGAAAATATGATGAGAGCCACTTCCTTCACTCAGAGAAAACACATTATTAGTGGGACTGAGACTTCTGACTTGACAAACGAATGGCCATATCTCTTTGAGACAACTGGCATGAAGACTCATTTCAAAGAGCTTACAGGTGTGGACATGGAAGACAAACACATAGCCAATAAATGTGCCAGAGTTATTTCATTTTTCACATCTGTTGACGAGACAGGGAAGATGGAGACCATCATTAAAGAAATGGAAACCTCAGCCAAAAATAATGCAGAAGCAAATGTTGCAGCGTTTCTTCCACTGCTACTAAAATACTTTAATGAAAAAGAAGAACAGATGTTTTACCAAGTGGATAAAACAACCCTGCCCCTTGAAGTGGACTGTGCTGCACTTCCAAGCACACCGCGTATTGTCGTGTGTGGTATGAATATTTTTCTTTCTCCACCACAATATATTAAAACCAAAAAACAAAAAACTATTACTACTATTACTTTGATTGTTATTGTTGTACTGGACTCAGTTGTAACATAATTTAATTTAGTTGTTGTTGTTGGAGTTACGGTCTTTTGGCTCAGTTTGTCACAAAAAAATTCCCCTTTTCTCTTGTCCTTGTACACCACAGGAAACTCGACGTTGGCAGCGGAGATGTTCATGCTATCTGTGGACCAGACCATTGTGAATGGCCATATCACAATCTTCAGTGACGCTCTTACGCTGATGTTTGGTTCGTACTACTGTATGAACATATCTTAACCAGCAGCAAGCATCAACTTTGGACCGGACCTATGGGTGTTGAAGCCTGGACTCAGCGTGTCAGACTAGCATTAAGTCTTGGCCCGAACACGGACAAAAAAAGAGGAAAAATTACCCAAGTTATTTCTATATAGTTTCAGCTGGAACCAACGTCCCGAAAGAGGAAAAAGGCTCCATGAAAACCCACCTATTATTTAATAACAGCTTATGTTCTCTTCAGGTGGTTACAGCTCAGAAACTGCAAGTTCACCGCAGTCAACAAGTTCTTCAAGTATGGATACCACACCTCGTCAGCTGTCTGACAACAGCTGGCATTTTAAATTTCAAATTCCTTGGCAGAAAATTCCATCCAATGTCATCAGAAAGCTTCATACAAGAAAGCGGCCAACAAGAAGTGAAATCATACGGCTCATTGTCAGTGAAATCTTAACCAAGTGCCCATCACCTGGGAAGAAACACATCAGTGAGATAGCAAAGATGATGACAAAGGCCTACCCTGTGGCATTTACTGATGTCATTGAAGGTGAAGTTGTAGGCAGTGGGTATGACTCACTCACCAAGCAGATGGTCAGCAGAGTGGATAACCTCAAAAGAGGAAACACTTAACTTTCCTTAAAGAGACAAGTTGTTAGCAGCAGTGAAGGAGAGGATACCCCAACTCAGAAAAAAAGACTAGACACTTACGGGTGTATAAACTGGCAACCAACAGGGCTGCCACCTGATGAAACCCCTCAATCGCAGAAAGATGTACAAGAAGAGTTAAAGAAAATGTGGAGAGAAAGATGCTGTGACAGCAAAGTCATTGAAAATATGATGAGAGCCACTTCCTTCACTCAGAGAAAACACATTATTAGTGGGACTGAGACTTCTGACTTGACAAACGAATGGCCATATCTCTTTGAGACAACTGGCATGAAGACTCATTTCAAAGAGCTTACAGGTGTGGACATGGAAGACAAACACATAGCCAATAAACGTGCCAGAGTTATTTCATTTTTCACATCTGTTGACGAGACAGGGAAGATGGAGACCATCATTAAAGAAATGGAAACCTCAGCCAAAAATAATGCAGAAGCAAATGTTGCAGCGTTTCTTCCACTGCTACTAAAATACTTTAATGAAAAAGAAGAACAGATGTTTTACCAAGTGGATAAAACAACCCTGCCCCTTGAAGTGGACTGTGCTGCACTTCCAAGCACACCGCGTATTGTCGTGTGTGGTATGAATATTTTTCTTTCTCCACCACAATATATTAAAACCAAAAACCAAAAAACTATTACTACTATTACTTTGATTGTTATTGTTGTACTGGACTCAGTTGTAACATAATTTAATTTAGTTGTTGTTGTTGGAATTACGGTCTTTTGGCTCAGTTTGTCACAAAAAAATTCCCCTTTTCTCTTGTCCTTGTACACCACAGGAAACTCGACGTTGGCAGCGGAGATGTTCATGCTGTCTGTGGACCAGACCATTGTGAATGGCCATATCACAATCTTCAGTGATGCTCTTACGCTGATGTTTGGTTCGTACTACTGTATGAACATATCTTAACCAGCAGCAAGCATCAACTTTGGACCGGACCTATGGGTGTTGAAGCCTGGACTCAGCGTGTCAGACTAGCATTAAGTCTTGGCCCGAACACGGACAAAAAAAGAGGAAAAATTACCCAAGTTATTTCTATATAGTTTCAGCTGGAACCAACGTCCCGAAAGAGGAAAAAGGCTCCATGAAAACCCACCTATTATTTAATAACAGCTTATGTTCTCTTCAGGTGGTTACAGCTCAGAAACTGCAAGTTCACCGCAGTCAACAAGTTCTTCAAGTATGGATACCACACCTCGTCAGCTGTCTGACAACAGCTGGCATTTTAAATTTCAAATTCCTTGGCAGAAAATTCCATCCAATGTCATCAGAAAGCTTCATACAAGAAAGCGGCCAACAAGAAGTGAAATCATACGGCTCATTGTCAGTGAAATCTTAACCAAGTGCCCATCACCTGGGAAGAAACACATCAGTGAGATAGCAAAGATGATGACAAAGGCCTTCCCTGTGGCATTTACTGATGTCATTGAAGGTGAAGTTGTAGGCAGTGGGTATGACTCACTCACCAAGCAGATGGTCAGCAGAGTGGATAACCTCAAAAGAGGAAACACTTAACTTTCCTTAAAGAGACAAGTTGTTAGCAGCAGTGAAAGAGAGGATACCCCAACTCAGAAAAAAAGACTAGACACTTACGGGTGTATAAACTGGCAACCAACAGGGCTGCCACCTGATGAAACCCCTCAATCGCAGAAAGATGTACAAGAAGAGTTAAAGAAAATGTGGAGAGAAAGATGCTGTGACAGCAAAGTCATTGAAAATATGATGAGAGCCACTTCCTTCACTCAGAGAAAACACATTATTAGTGGGACTGAGACTTCTGACTTGACAAACGAATGGCCATATCTCTTTGAGACAACTGGCATGAAGACTCATTTCAAAGAGCTTACAGGTGTGGACATGGAAGACAAACACATAGCCAATAAATGTGCCAGAGTTATTTCATTTTTCACATCTGTTGACGAGACAGGGAAGATGGAGACCATCATTAAAGAAATGGAAACCTCAGCCAAAAATAATGCAGAAGCAAATGTTGCAGCGTTTCTTCCACTGCTACTAAAATACTTTAATGAAAAAGAAGAACAGATGTTTTACCAAGTGGATAAAACAACCCTGCCCCTTGAAGTGGACTGTGCTGCACTTCCAAGCACACCGCGTATTGTCGTGTGTGGTATGAATATTTTTCTTTCTCCACCACAATATATTAAAACCAAAAACCAAAAAACTATTACTACTATTACTTTGATTGTTATTGTTGTACTGGACTCAGTTGTAACATAATTTAATTTAGTTGTTGTTGTTGGAATTACGGTCTTTTGGCTCAGTTTGTCACAAAAAAATTCCCCTTTTCTCTTGTCCTTGTACACCACAGGAAACTCGACGTTGGCAGCGGAGATGTTCATGCTGTCTGTGGACCAGACCATTGTGAATGGCCATATCACAATCTTCAGTGATGCTCTTACGCTGATGTTTGGTTCGTACTACTGTATGAACATATCTTAACCAGCAGCAAGCATCAACTTTGGACCGGACCTATGGGTGTTGAAGCCTGGACTCAGCGTGTCAGACTAGCATTAAGTCTTGGCCCGAACACGGACAAAAAAAGAGGAAAAATTACCCAAGTTATTTCTATATAGTTTCAGCTGGAACCAACGTCCCGAAAGAGGAAAAAGGCTCCATGAAAACCCACCTATTATTTAATAACAGCTTATGTTCTCTTCAGGTGGTTACAGCTCAGAAACTGCAAGTTCACCGCAGTCAACAAGTTCTTCAAGTATGGATACCACACCTCGTCAGCTGTCTGACAACAGCTGGCATTTTAAATTTCAAATTCCTTGGCAGAAAATTCCATCCAATGTCATCAGAAAGCTTCATACAAGAAAGCGGCCAACAAGAAGTGAAATCATACGGCTCATTGTCAGTGAAATCTTAACCAAGTGCCCATCACCTGGGAAGAAACACATCAGTGAGATAGCAAAGATGATGACAAAGGCCTTCCCTGTGGCATTTACTGATGTCATTGAAGGTGAAGTTGTAGGCAGTGGGTATGACTCACTCACCAAGCAGATGGTCAGCAGAGTGGATAACCTCAAAAGAGGAAACACTTAACTTTCCTTAAAGAGACAAGTTGTTAGCAGCAGTGAAAGAGAGGATACCCCAACTCAGAAAAAAAGACTAGACACTTACGGGTGTATAAACTGGCAACCAACAGGGCTGCCACCTGATGAAACCCCTCAATCGCAGAAAGATGTACAAGAAGAGTTAAAGAAAATGTGGAGAGAAAGATGCTGTGACAGCAAAGTCATTGAAAATATGATGAGAGCCACTTCCTTCACTCAGAGAAAACACATTATTAGTGGGACTGAGACTTCTGACTTGACAAACGAATGGCCATATCTCTTTGAGACAACTGGCATGAAGACTCATTTCAAAGAGCTTACAGGTGTGGACATGGAAGACAAACACATAGCCAATAAATGTGCCAGAGTTATTTCATTTTTCACATCTGTTGACGAGACAGGGAAGATGGAGACCATCATTAAAGAAATGGAAACCTCAGCCAAAAATAATGCAGAAGCAAATGTTGCAGCGTTTCTTCCACTGCTACTAAAATACTTTAATGAAAAAGAAGAACAGATGTTTTACCAAGTGGATAAAACAACCCTGCCCCTTGAAGTGGACTGTGCTGCACTTCCAAGCACACCGCGTATTGTCGTGTGTGGTATGAATATTTTTCTTTCTCCACCACAATATATTAAAACCAAAAACCAAAAAACTATTACTACTATTACTTTGATTGTTATTGTTGTACTGGACTCAGTTGTAACATAATTTAATTTAGTTGTTGTTGTTGGAATTACGGTCTTTTGGCTCAGTTTGTCACAAAAAAATTCCCCTTTTCTCTTGTCCTTGTACACCACAGGAAACTCGACGTTGGCAGCGGAGATGTTCATGCTGTCTGTGGACCAGACCATTGTGAATGGCCATATCACAATCTTCAGTGATGCTCTTACGCTGATGTTTGGTTCGTACTACTGTATGAACATATCTTAACCAGCAGCAAGCATCAACTTTGGACCGGACCTATGGGTGTTGAAGCCTGGACTCAGCGTGTCAGACTAGCATTAAGTCTTGGCCCGAACACGGACAAAAAAAGAGGAAAAATTACCCAAGTTATTTCTATATAGTTTCAGCTGGAACCAACGTCCCGAAAGAGGAAAAAGGCTCCATGAAAACCCACCTATTATTTAATAACAGCTTATGTTCTCTTCAGGTGGTTACAGCTCAGAAACTGCAAGTTCACCGCAGTCAACAAGTTCTTCAAGTATGGATACCACACCTCGTCAGCTGTCTGACAACAGCTGGCATTTTAAATTTCAAATTCCTTGGCAGAAAATTCCATCCAATGTCATCAGAAAGCTTCATACAAGAAAGCGGCCAACAAGAAGTGAAATCATACGGCTCATTGTCAGTGAAATCTTAACCAAGTGCCCATCACCTGGGAAGAAACACATCAGTGAGATAGCAAAGATGATGACAAAGGCCTTCCCTGTGGCATTTACTGATGTCATTGAAGGTGAAGTTGTAGGCAGTGGGTATGACTCACTCACCAAGCAGATGGTCAGCAGAGTGGATAACCTCAAAAGAGGAAACACTTAACTTTCCTTAAAGAGACAAGTTGTTAGCAGCAGTGAAAGAGAGGATACCCCAACTCAGAAAAAAAGACTAGACACTTACGGGTGTATAAACTGGCAACCAACAGGGCTGCCACCTGATGAAACCCCTCAATCGCAGAAAGATGTACAAGAAGAGTTAAAGAAAATGTGGAGAGAAAGATGCTGTGACAGCAAAGTCATTGAAAATATGATGAGAGCCACTTCCTTCACTCAGAGAAAACACATTATTAGTGGGACTGAGACTTCTGACTTGACAAACGAATGGCCATATCTCTTTGAGACAACTGGCATGAAGACTCATTTCAAAGAGCTTACAGGTGTGGACATGGAAGACAAACACATAGCCAATAAATGTGCCAGAGTTATTTCATTTTTCACATCTGTTGACGAGACAGGGAAGATGGAGACCATCATTAAAGAAATGGAAACCTCAGCCAAAAATAATGCAGAAGCAAATGTTGCAGCGTTTCTTCCACTGCTACTAAAATACTTTAATGAAAAAGAAGAACAGATGTTTTACCAAGTGGATAAAACAACCCTGCCCCTTGAAGTGGACTGTGCTGCACTTCCAAGCACACCGCGTATTGTCGTGTGTGGTATGAATATTTTTCTTTCTCCACCACAATATATTAAAACCAAAAACCAAAAAACTATTACTACTATTACTTTGATTGTTATTGTTGTACTGGACTCAGTTGTAACATAATTTAATTTAGTTGTTGTTGTTGGAATTACGGTCTTTTGGCTCAGTTTGTCACAAAAAAATTCCCCTTTTCTCTTGTCCTTGTACACCACAGGAAACTCGACGTTGGCAGCGGAGATGTTCATGCTGTCTGTGGACCAGACCATTGTGAATGGCCATATCACAATCTTCAGTGATGCTCTTACGCTGATGTTTGGTTCGTACTACTGTATGAACATATCTTAACCAGCAGCAAGCATCAACTTTGGACCGGACCTATGGGTGTTGAAGCCTGGACTCAGCGTGTCAGACTAGCATTAAGTCTTGGCCCGAACACGGACAAAAAAAGAGGAAAAATTACCCAAGTTATTTCTATATAGTTTCAGCTGGAACCAACGTCCCGAAAGAGGAAAAAGGCTCCATGAAAACCCACCTATTATTTAATAACAGCTTATGTTCTCTTCAGGTGGTTACAGCTCAGAAACTGCAAGTTCACCGCAGTCAACAAGTTCTTCAAGTATGGATACCACACCTCGTCAGCTGTCTGACAACAGCTGGCATTTTAAATTTCAAATTCCTTGGCAGAAAATTCCATCCAATGTCATCAGAAAGCTTCATACAAGAAAGCGGCCAACAAGAAGTGAAATCATACGGCTCATTGTCAGTGAAATCTTAACCAAGTGCCCATCACCTGGGAAGAAACACATCAGTGAGATAGCAAAGATGATGACAAAGGCCTTCCCTGTGGCATTTACTGATGTCATTGAAGGTGAAGTTGTAGGCAGTGGGTATGACTCACTCACCAAGCAGATGGTCAGCAGAGTGGATAACCTCAAAAGAGGAAACACTTAACTTTCCTTAAAGAGACAAGTTGTTAGCAGCAGTGAAGGAGAGGATACCCCAACTCAGAAAAAAAGACTAGACACTTACGGGTGTATAAACTGGCAACCAACAGGGCTGCCACCTGATGAAACCCCTCAATCGCAGAAAGATGTACAAGAAGAGTTAAAGAAAATGTGGAGAGAAAGATGCTGTGACAGCAAAGTCATTGAAAATATGATGAGAGCCACTTCCTTCACTCAGAGAAAACACATTATTAGTGGGACTGAGACTTCTGACTTGACAAACGAATGGCCATATCTCTTTGAGACAACTGGCATGAAGACTCATTTCAAAGAGCTTACAGGTGTGGACATGGAAGACAAACACATAGCCAATAAATGTGCCAGAGTTATTTCATTTTTCACATCTGTTGACGAGACAGGGAAGATGGAGACCATCATTAAAGAAATGGAAACCTCAGCCAAAAATAATGCAGAAGCAAATGTTGCAGCGTTTCTTCCACTGCTACTAAAATACTTTAATGAAAAAGAAGAACAGATGTTTTACCAAGTGGATAAAACAACCCTGCCCCTTGAAGTGGACTGTGCTGCACTTCCAAGCACACCGCGTATTGTCGTGTGTGGTATGAATATTTTTCTTTCTCCACCACAATATATTAAAACCAAAAAACTATTACTACTATTACTTTGATTGTTATTGTTGTACTGGACTCAGTTGTAACATAATTTAATTTAGTTGTTGTTGTTGGAATTACGGTCTTTTGGCTCAGTTTGTCACAAAAAAATTCCCCTTTTCTCTTGTCCTTGTACACCACAGGAAACTCGACGTTGGCAGCGGAGATGTTCATGCTGTCTGTGGACCAGACCATTGTGAATGGCCATATCACAATCTTCAGTGATGCTCTTACGCTGATGTTTGGTTCGTACTACTGTATGAACATATCTTAACCAGCAGCAAGCATCAACTTTGGAGTTCTTACAGAGGTAAGACATCACAAGTCAATTTAATATTTCAAAATAAGATATATAATGCACATACTGTAACTGTAGCAAAGTTAATTAGGATCGTGGACCTTGAATCTTCAGGCCCAAAGCAAAAAAAATTAAATGAAAGGAGGTTCAACACCTCTTCCTGCCACAAGAGGTCAATCCTGACCTTTACCACAGCAGCAGAGTTTGCAGATGCCAGAGGCTAAGCGTGATGACAGCGATGGCCTCCTGGTCCTCTCTTGAGAATGGGCAAACAGCTTCTCCACACTGTAATACAGAGCACATCACTGCTTTATACTTCTCATGACAAAACCCTAATCTAACTTCAGGTTGAATAATACTCATAGATTAGGCACAGGAGAATACTGTACTCATACCTGGCGCTGGAGCTATAGATCTCTAAAGAGGGTGGAAAGAAGATGGTATTTATTATGTACCGATATCAGACCATGCAGGAACTTGTATCCCACTTTAAAAAAAAACATATAGTGGAGGGAAGACCTGTGACATGCCAAGTGGTTGTCAAAGCACATTCACTTTGAAGTCATCATTTACTGCTCACTTGTCTAGAAACATCCACAATGTTCAGTGAATGGCATCAATGATTTTTTCAGAGAAATTACACCCCCAGTCCCCTGTGACTGCATATGATGCTTTAGCCTATCTTGAGATCATAATCTGGTATAAACCAAGAGTATCTGGATTCAAGAAAATGTTTGTTGTCTGAGAAATTATCCATCACTTATTCTGAAATGTGGCGCCCTGATTAGATTATGGACAATGCGTTTTGAAAGTAAACATATACGTAGTTACCAAATGCCAGGCATTTGAAAAACTTTTAGAACCCAACATTTTCTGAAAGGCATCAGATGTTTCAGGCATATGTCTCAGCAGGATCAGCATGTAGTGTGCTTTTGAAAATTAAAAATGGTTGTGTTTTATTCCCAACCTTACAGTAACACAATCAATTATGCTGCTAGTGATTTTGGATTTTTAGAAAATGATGCCATTGTCTCCACAGAAATTCAGTACAAAGGTACATCATATGAGAAGGGCATTTTCATAGTCTTGAAAAATTATGAGTCCATGTAATTTAGGGAGCTTCTCAGCCAGGACACTGAGCTTAGACCCCCCCTGTGCCCCCACCTCCGAACGAAGATTCTACAATAATAAAAACTAGAGTCTCTCACAAACACAACTGGCATGTTCACATCAAGAAACCTTTTCTTGTCCTTATTTTTTAAATTAAATGATTTACATTGTTGTTATGGTTATGGAATTTTGACGCTTTTGTCTATTTTTTTCAAAATGACTTTCAAAACAGTTTATTTTTGTGATAAAACACAGTTGTTGTGATATCTATTCTCAACTAGAATGCATTTCGTGAACGAACTGCGAAAGTGTGCTTGCTCTGTTGCGGCCATCAAGCACAAGCAACTGCAGTGGCCGAGTGCGCATATGTTGTTGAGGGGCCTCACAGACTGATATCTGAGAACAAAATCTGTATAGTACTGTGTTTTCTGTGTTCAGTACAACGTTGAATGCAGGTTGTAGGATGAATCTGCTAGCCTTCCAGTGTAACAATCTGCAGTGACACTGAATACACCTTTTTGCTTTCAACTAATATATTTTAGCAAGCAACCAAGCTCATCCATTATATTTGGGTTCCACTGACGTTTAGACATATGAGGGTATCTTTGTTGTTCTGTTTTTGTTTGTTTGTTTGCTTGTTTATTGTGAAAGGGTCTAGTGTGTTACATTTAGCTTGGAGAAGTCTTAAAATAGGCTCCAAGTGACATTATCTCTTATGGGGTGAAATTATTCCTCCAAAGGTCGTGTTAATCAATGAGTGCACCTGAATTGTGCAGTATTTGTTGAGGGAGACTTGGGCTTGTTTTGATTTTGTATTGGTTGCGGATACAATAAATCTTGTCTGTGCTTCAAATGTAAATATATTTATTGTCTCTCTATGGTGGAATTCAGATGTATTATGAAACTTGCATATTTAATAAGCACAAACATTTCAGGTGTCATGGTTAGAATAGTTCCAGAGTTTCGTTATACTGAGCTAAGTGAATTGTTGAAATTGTTATCTTGGTAAAAGGAAACATCTCTGCAACAATATTGGAATGAATGCGGTTCCATAGCCAGCTTTACTTAAAGTTTATTGTAAGATATAGCTTGTTAGACTTAATGCAGTTAGAGTTAGACTGTAGGTCTAGTATCTAACGTAAGCACAACTTTTAATGTATAGCTAGAGAGCACGTGTATCACATTGGTAGTCACATATTCATTTATGTTTTGCTTGATTAATGTTGTGCGTAGCCCGTCCTCTTTAGTCCATACTGCAATGAGTTTACTAGATAGCTTGTATAACTTAGCTAGGATATGCTACCTCACAGCAGAGATGGGGACTCGAGTCTGAGACTCGGACTCGAGTCGCACTTAACAAACTGTTGGCAAGCAATTGTTGCTTTAAAATCTGTTCAGACTGTTCAGCGCTGCCTTCAGCCTTTACAACGCCCTTTCTAGTGCTTCAGCACGATCATTCTGTAACCCTAACAACGGGAATCATACAGTCTAGCAATACATCAAAGATAGTAGAGCGCTAGCTACGCGCTCTTTAACAACGAAATTAATTATCACTTGGTTATGGACTACTTATTGTTATCTAACTACTGTGGTGAATAAAATGCAATTACTTGCTTTAGCTAGAGGAGGAGGAGTGAGTTTGTGAACAGCCAAAGTGCCGTTGAACATGGGTGGATGAACTTCTAAATATGGATAATACTGGCTCCTCCTAAGCTAGCCAACTAGCCCGCTAGTTCGACCTAGCTAGTCAGCTCGCAAGCACCACAGTCTGATAGCTTTTGAGGCTTCTGGTAAACACAACTCTTTCTGCCGTTTTCTTACTGTGTTTATTCTTATCTGCATTGATGAATAAAACCCTTCACAACGTAACAAAATGTCACACAATGTGTTCGTTTTGGGGGGCACTGTAACTAAAGGTAGCAGTAGGTTACTAGGCAACGGACCTACTCTCCCGTCCTGATTGGTCACTCAGCTGTCAAAACGTTATCCTAAGTACATCTCATTTTGATACTGTGTACTGTATAGAATCTATAGATATAGATGATAGCTACAGGACATGCTTTGAATTTATAAGATTTAACAATACAGTGTTAGCGACAGATCAGATGGCCAGAGACTTGAGACTTGACTTGGACTCGTGGCAAAAGACTTGAGACTTGACTTGAACTTGAGCTCAAAGACTTGAGACTTGACTTGGACTTGAGCTCAAAGACTTGAGACTTGACTTGGACTTGCAAAAAATGACTTGTGAACATCTCTGCCTCACAGTTAGTTAACGTTAGCTAGCTAAACGTTTACCGAGGCTAACGAATTGCCCAAATAGACAAGGCTATTCAAACCAGTAACATATTCATTTATTTTTTGCTTGATTAATGTTGTGCGTAGCCTGTCCTATAGTCCATACTGCAATGAGTTTACTAGCTAGCTATCGCTAGCTAGTATAACTTAGCTAGGATATGCTACCATATAGTTAGCTAGCGTTAGCTAGCTAAACGTTTACCGAGGCTAACGTGAAGCTACAATCGAAAATGATTAGCTAGCTATACAAGCTAGCTGTCACAACCAAAACACTCGACTGCCCCTTTGAAGTCAACTTAACGTTGGCTAATATATTCTAATAACTAGTTATCATTGACAGTTACTAGCTAATTTACCAAACTCCTTTCTTGTCTTAAATTGAGCAGTTGCTGGTGTGAGCTACAGTATGGGAGCTAGCCATGCCATTTCTAGCTCTACTTCACAATATTGCTGCCTAGTGTAATAAGTTAACGTAAAACATAAATGTTTATAAAGTATCAGACATAAACAGGATACAACACACCAGTTACCAATTTATAATATGTGTTTATATACCGAAAATGTCAGTAAATCGAGATGATGCTGCTGTTGGTCCCTTCGAAAACCATTCACACAGGTTACGAGCAGTGGGGTTTTTGAGAGCTACTTATACCAAGAGATCGCATGTTGGCGAGATCATAGAGTGTCAGTGAAGCTCAGTAAAATGAGAGGGACAGAGAGTAGAGGTTCCTTGGATTTGGCGCAGGTGTCAGTGAAGCTCAGGTGCAAGCCAGTTTAATGAGCCTATTATGATGTCATAATGCCTCAAAGTTCTGCCATGCAAGTCTATGGAGAAAAAAGGTGATGTAAAAAGAGGAATAAAAAAGGAGTGGCAAGGAGTACCGCCACGAAAAGATATAGCAGGTTGGACCGGATCGGGCCGGACGTTTCTGTGTTTGAACGGCGTCTGTACCTCGAACGGGCGAGGCCTGATTCGATGCAAGAAAAACAGGGAGAATAAAGAAAGAAAACTTGACAACAACAATACTGTGCTTCCCTTCGGGCAAGCACACTAACTATTGCTTTTTTGCAATAATATTGTGCTGAAGTGAACGGCGGAACAAATGCGTGTGGTTTGGTATTCTAGTCATATCCCTTATGCTCTGTCCACACTAACCCGGGTAAATATCAAAAAAGCATAAATATTTCTGCACTTAGCCCTTCCCGTCCACACTAGAACAGCGATTCCATCACTAAAAATGATGCTTTTCAAAAAGACTTGCGGGGCGGATACATTTGACAACTCCATGTTCGCATTGTAGTGTGGGCAGGGGAAACGGAGGATCCATGACTTTTAGTGCTCATTTCTGTACGTTCTTTGTTGAGGCCTACATGTCACAGGGCTAATTGTTATTTCAAAAAGCCTTACCTTGTGAAAGGCACAATATGCAACAATTATGCTTCAGGATTAGGGTTAGGATAAGCAGTTTAACCTTAAAATAACAGCTTAAAAAAAATTGGGGCGCTACAATGACTTTTAATATGGAGAATTGCGTCCGTGCCAATGGCATAGCAGGGTCGATAGGCATATAACTGCCTTCTGTAGTTTTGCCTGCCGATGCCCGCCGACCTGACTTTGATTACCTTCTGCCGATCTAGTAAGTACCTTATTTGCCGTCTTGCTCAGTCTTGTGTTGCACATGATTGATGTTTGACTGTGTAAGGACAGTCGTTGAGTAATTAGTTTGTCATAATGTCAAAGTCAGCACATTTCAAGAGATTTCGTTAGTTTTAGCTGCTAGCATACCTTTAGCGAATAGCTATTAATCCTTAATGCACCTTTAACATTTTCTAGATGCAGATAGTCTTGATTGAATGTAGCCCTAAATATAACTATCCCGTTTTTACTGACCTAATGGTCTTAACATGTTTAATTATTTGATGTTTAATAGCCTTTACAGTTCATGAAACCAGAAAGAATGTGTGTAGGCCTCCCACCAATGATATGGCTTATTTTACTGTGTCTAGGAAAGATGCAACTACGATGGTGGGATGCACATTAAAAAATACTTTTTACACGGTTTCTGCAAGTTGCTTGATTCCAATGAGCTTCAGCTCTAATCATAGTGAACATATGACAAAAGAGAACTGATGTATTACAAGTGTCACGACTTGACACCCTGTGTCATGAGTTGGGATCTCCGGGCCTCTAGAGGCCGCCAACTTGAGGCTTGTGGTTTAATGTTGTGTGCCCCTGTGCTTTTGTGTTTGTTTGCCTGTACATGTGCTTTTGGTTTACTTCCTGTGTCTGTTTCTGTTCATTGTGGTCACCTGTCTGTGTGTGGGTTAATTGGTCACATGACTAATTAAGCATGGTATTTATACCTGTTTGCCTTTTGTTCCTTGCGGTGACTTACTCGTTCATGTGCTGGTTTGTACTGTGTTCATGTTTTGCGTGTCTAGTATTGAGTCTCTCAGGGCTCTAGTCTCTCATGGCTTTTTGGATTCTCACGCATGCTAGTTTCGGTATCATAGTCAAGTCACAGTGGTTATAAGTCTTTTGTTTTGTTCTAGTCTCTTTCTTTGCTAAGATCAACTTCTCTTCTCGTTTCTATGGTTTCGATTATCTTCTGAGCGTTTGTATTTCTACTTTGCGTTTCTCTGGATTTCCCCTTGTTGAAAAGTGATTAAAGAACAATTCCTGCCTACGTCTTGCACTTGGGTCCTACTTCCTCCGCTAGCTCAGTGAGCAGCTCTCTGGACTAGAGAACCGACGGCCCGGGTTCGCTTCCCGAGCCCGGCCCTGACGACAAGTGACCTTCTGACTCTCTCAACCTACTCGGACATAGTATTGTATTTGAAATAGAAAAATCATATTTATTTACACATCAGGTGTCTTTAACTGCATTCATCCATAATTATATGTGAGCACATTTGTTTTAGCAAGTGAGTATTTAAACCTGCAGACATAGCAACAAAACTATAAAATGTCCTACTGGCCAGTATAACTTTAAAGTTGGGGCACTTTCTGTAACCATGTTTGCACGCTTTCGTTGGACCTCATGAAAATCAATTCAAGGTGAAACAAAGTATGGCGCCTTGTAGGCTCCCCATACTTTGTGACAACTTACCCAATCAATGTTCTTCCTGGCTTTCTGGGGTTTGTATTCTTGGGTTAACCTAAGGTGGTATTCCACCTCTTCGTAGATTTAGCTTGAGCCATTGTATTACCATAGCCAATGTACAAGTGTCAGTGTCAGCTGATTGCGCACATGTTAACAGAGCAGCGTGGTGGGAGGGAGGGCCAGGAGTGGCGTAAGCATAACAACAATTGTCGGGTTAATGTGGACCAAGATCGGCAAGGCACCTATCTTTAGATGAAACCTATAATTTTTCCAGAACTAGGGGGGTCTGGGGCAATTTTCCCTCTATTTTTTTTTCAGTCCTGAGCAAATACTTTTTATTCTGAGTGCACATTTCAGCACTGTGAGCAGTTCATAAACCACGCGACCTGCCGAAAATGACCACGAGCCTGCGTTAGCAATAGGTTTTCAAAGAGATGACAGCAAATGCATCAATATGTCTACAAGGTTGATATTTATTCAATATCCTTTATAATGGCTGGACTTTGGAACATTTAATTGATGGTGTTTTACCAGTCAGTTTAGTTGAACTTAAAGGATATTTGGTAAAAAAAAAAAAAAAAAAAATACAGTATTAGGCAGGTGTGAAAAAATGTTTTAGGCAGGTGTGAAAAAATGCTGTAAACTAAGAATTCTTTAAAAAATGTAAGTTTTAACAGTTTATTTTTATCAATTTACAAAATGCAAAGTGAGCGAACAAAAGAAAAATCTAAATCAGACCCATATTTGGTGTTAATACCCTTTGCCTTCAAACCAGCATCAATTCGTATAGGTACACTTGCACAAAGTCAGGGATTGTGTAGGATTATAGTCAGGTGTATGATCAACCAATTACACCAAACAGGTGCTAATGATCATCAATTTCACATGTAGGTTGAAACATAGTCATTAACTGAAACAGAAACAGCTGTATAGGAGGCTTAAAACTGGGTGGGGTACAGCCAAACTCTGATACCAATGTGAGGTTGTGAAAGACAATTTGATGTCACCATGGCAAGACTGAGCACAGCAACGAGACACAAGGTAGTTATACTGCATCAGCAAGGTCTCTCCCAGACAAAAATTTCAAAGCAGACTGGGGTTTCCAGATGTGCTCAGGCATGCAAACTTGTCGCTTTTCGGCGAAATTCGCCGTTTTCCCACCGAAATATGCCATTTACGTGAATCGTGTAGATCCGAGGAGGTTTTTTTTTTGGGGGGGGGGGGGGGCAATTCAGCTGCATTACAGTTGCATTACTTTTGAGGTGAGTCTCGGTTCTCATGAACAGGGATTAAAGTATTCCGGCACCGTGCCGGATTTCCGGCGTGCAGAAGTCCTGGAAATGATGGTATGGCCCCCACAGAGCCCTGATCTCAACATCATCGAGTCTGTCTGGGACTACATGAAGAGACAGAAGGATTTGAGGAAGCCTACATCAACAGAAGATCTGTGGGTAGTTCTTCAAGATGTTTGGAACAACCTACCAGTGGAGTTCCTACAAAAACTGTGTGAAAGTGTACCCAGACGAATTGATGCTGTTTTGAAGGCAAAGGGTGGTCACACCAAATACTAATTTGATTTAGATTTCTCTGATTTGATTTAGATTTCTCGTCATTTCATTCACTGCATTTTGTTATTTGATGAAAATAAACTGTTAACACTTCCATTTTTGAAAGTATTCTTAGTTTACAGCATTTTTTCCACACCTGCCTAAAACTTTTGCACAGCACTGTATATATACACAAAATAAAAGTATCCAAGGTGTTTAGTCATTTCTGAGCAGGTACAACATTTAAGTGGAACTTCATTTAAAGAAAAATGCTAATGCAGTGCTTTACAGGAAATATAGTAATTATGGTGTAATTTTTCATAAAGGTAGCCTTTATAAATAATTTAATAACTGGAGTGGTTTGTAACAAACTAGGCTACAAAACAATTCATTTGAATTTCATTGAGGGAGATAGGCCTATCTGGCTGTGTGGCTCATCTTGTCTGCAGGCCTATGGAAGACACATCTTTCTGACTAAACATATGTCAAAAATGTTGTTGCAGTAATCAAGATCACTTTGATCTATAAGACCTAATAGGTCAAATTGAAAATAATGGAAATGTCTTCCTCAAATCTTCTCTTGCCTCACGATTTTGTCTTAGTGATATTTATTAGACTGAAACCGCGTTCACAGTCGGCGCTAGATGCTTGGAATGTGCAGCAAATGTCAAGAAGTTGTACCAGATCTGGAAAAAGCTCACTTTTCAGCGACCAGGTTACAATATCAGAAAATGATGTAGCACCCCTTTGCTTGTCAGGGCAATTAACAGGGGTGGCTAACCTGAGTTCTTTTAAATAAAGTGTTATCTCTAACTATTATTGTGTGTTTACTTTGTCTTTTAACTGGGTGTAATAATTACCATATAGCAAGACTGTTATAACTAAAAGATAGTCACTCACCTTTAAATGAATAGCTTCCACCTTAGTTAACTGTATTTTAACTTATGAGCTTCTACCAAGCTTAGGCTACAAGGAAAACTATAGCCTAGCTCTATTCTCTGTATCAATGCAAATAACCATACAAAAGCACTTGAATGATTTCAAAGTAAATCTAGTATTTACTTCTGGTTATTATTCATATTTACATTCATATACACCCACACCAATTCAATATTTCGGGTTAATCAGTCTTCCTTCACTGATTTTACAACACCAACACTGCATACATGAAATACAATCAAATACACAGTTAGTTCCACTTCAAATAGTAGATAATTGAAACCCTCAATTAGATAAAATAAACCTATGCTAATGCCGGCAATGACTAAGATAATGGTACCAAAAATCCAGTGCGTTGCAGGCATGCGCTCTGTTCCGATATCCATACCCTCCGTACCTACGATCCTTAGTTTGAGTATGTAGGGTGTTCCGATTTCGATCGCCGCGAAAAGAAGTATACCCAAAGGACCCGGATGTGTACTCATAACGGACAAAATGCTGAGTGTGGAACCAGGTACACTTTCCACCCTCAACGGCCGCCATCTTGTCAACGTAGCGGAAGAGGCGGAGCCAGGCAGAGCCGCTCAGCTCGAATTTTTTTTTTTTTAAATGGCAGTCGAAATGACTACTGCTTCAGCTCCCGAAACCTACAGATGTAAGTTTTGACGTACACATTCATATTTACATTTTACAACCGCCTCTGAATAGTTTTTTTTTTGTATTGACATGTATTAACACTGCGCTCATGATTACAGTTGTTGTATATTCGGTTGTTTGTGTATGGCAACGTCTGAAGATTAGCTGGCTAGCTAACAACTAGGTAGGGTTTGTTGCTTACAGTAACGTCTTAACATCTTATACGAGGGTGCGAGCCAGCTAATTAGCTAATGTTATACGCTAGCTAACGTCCCACCCACCCAACAACATCAGATGGGCAGTAGGTCCAATTCGCTCATGATTACTCGTTTTATCTTCTGGATGGAGCACGACTCTACATTATCTTTATCTGTCGGAAGCTAACGTTAACCCATGAATACGTGAAGACGCTCATGATTACAGCTGATGTTATCGTCCGGTAGTACCGTTAGTGCTCTTGAAGACATGTTACCGCGCCAGGTGTGTTTTTGTGATCATGTTAGCACTAGCTACCCTGCGGTATGGAAACGTAAAACTTAAGTTTGGAGTTCATTAGATCACAAACCATTTTCTTATTGGCGTGGGTCTTGTTCTTGTTCTTCAAAAGGGACAGATGAGAACACAGAGGTGTTTGTGCGGTGGCGTGTTGTCCACAGCCGCATATTCAGTGGTGGGAGAACCACCAACGTGGCTGGATACAAGTAAGTGCAAACATAGAGAGTGTATTTATACCTATTGATAGTCCAGCAATAGATTTATCAAATGTAAATCGCTTGTTAATAATAGTAATAATACATTTTATTTATATGGCGCATTTCAGGACACTCAACGTGGTTGGCTGCTCAATCTGTAGACCGATGTGTTTTTTTTTTTTTTTAGCTCTGTGGGCACTGAATGTAATGTATTATTGAAGACATTTAAAATATTTCTACAACATAGGGTTTTCAGAACTGTGAGCTTTTCAACAGTGTTGCTGTATGTTTCGTTGTTGTTCTTCTTACTATACAGGATCTTAAGAACCCCCCGACTGGGGTAAGCAGAGGGAGGTGAGACCACTGCCGCATCTCATGCACGAGGCAATAGGGGACAGGCCGTCTGTGACGCCACCGGTCCTCATTGCCACGTGTGCCCAGGGCGCGGTAGTGGTCAGACCCCCCTCTGTGACACCAGAAAGGGCTAGTGCAGAGGAGATGCCCACAACCTCATCAACCTCCAGAACCTCCCCTGCGTCCACCCCCAAAAGGCGGCGGGTGGATATGGTTGAAGTTCTCCATGAATTGCGGAGCCAAGATGAGCAGGAGTCGAGGAGAATGCAGGGAGAAGAGAGGGAGAGAGAGGAGAGGGGCAGAACAGAGAGAGAGAGTGAGAGATGGAGAGAGGAGTTGAAAGCGAGGGACGAGAGGAGGGACCAGGAAACTGTGGCCAGGGATGAGCGCTTCCTGGCCATTCTAGAAAGAATGGCATCTAAATAAATGTTTTTATATATTAATTTATTTTGTGTTTTTATCTAATTTTAAAATGCTTTTAGTGTTCAGTGTTCCAACCATTTATGTTATGTTCTCGTTGTTTTTTTTGAATGTTTTATGTTCGATAAATAAGTCAATGTTCTTACACAGGTGTGAAATTGGCCAAAATGATTTAATTAAATGTAGTCATGGTCAGGTGCATAACACAACGCTGCCAATCTATTTCGTTCCTCAGCTCCAGAGACGGTGCCTGCAGGTGCTGCCTCCCGTCCTGGATCCTCTTCCTCTGCTGCTCCAGCCTCACCGTCTTCGCCCTCCTCAGGGTCCAGCACGTCTCCCCGGCTCAGGCAGATGTTGTGCAGTATGGTGCAGCAGAGGACGACTTCCGGGACGAACAGGACGTCCACCTCCAGCGCCTTCAAAACTATGGCCCTCCATCTGGTCTTCAGGATCCCAAAGGCCCGCTCGACCACCACTCTGGCCTTGGTCAGCCGGCTGTTGAAGGCAGCCTGCATCGGGCTCCTGACAGGCTGACGATAGGGGGTCATGGGGTAACAGAGGCAGGGGTACCCATCATCACCAATGAGGCAGTACCCTGGTGGGGGGTACTGCTTCTCTAAGTACAGGCGGCTGTTTTTGAGCACCCTCGAGTCATGAACTGACCCTGTGTAGCCCACACACACATCAATAAATTTAGCTGTGTGATCCACCACCGCCTGAACCTGAACCGAATAAACTAGCTTACGGTTCAGGTAGCAGTCGGCGCCTTGTGAAGGAGGCTTGACTCTCACATGGCAGCCGTCGATGCTCCCCACCACCCGGTTTAAGGCCGCCGACCCCGCCATGCGCGCAAATGTTTGCGCAAACAGGGAGGCAATTTTTCCACTGGTGGTGTGGATGGCACGGTGGACCGATGTTCTAGGCATATCAAAGGCCCGTGAGACCACATGGTATGATGTGCCACTGGCCAACCAAAATAAGAAGACCAGGCAGGAAATTTCTGGACTCCATCCGTGGTCTGAGTCACACCCCCTATGGCTTCCTTAAGGGCATGGAAGGATCCCCTTGACAGGCGGAAGTCCACCCGCAGGTCACTCTGGCCATCAAAATAGAGCTGGAGGATCGGCACAGTATGATTCAGCTGTGCATACCGCCTGGGGTTGAGAGGCTGTAGGAGAAAGTGGACGTTGAAGTTTGCTATTTAATACTTTATTATTTAATAAAAATCAGTAATTTTTAAGTTGATGTATTGTCTTTTGCATTGCACTACTATAAGGCTACTATTGGAACTATTGTGTACAGCAAATACTGCTAATATGTTGCCTATTACATATTTTCATATTGACATTGTTTCTCAAGAAAATAGGTAATTATGCACATTATACTAGGCATGACAGTCAAAGCCTCTTTTGAAGTGATCTTTGATATGTATTTTCACAAAGTAACCTGGGTTGGGTTTGCATTTTTAATTCAAGAATGAAGGCTCCACATGGACAGCATTTGTAGTACTAGTAGCCTACACTAAACTTGATTCTTGATATCCTAATAATATCATGACTACGACTTTCATAACTTGATCACAAAAGCAGGCTAACCCCCCCCCACTATAGTTTAAATCAGGGGTCCCCAACCTTTTCTGTACCACGGACCGGTTATCCGTAGGGATTTTTTCACGGACCGGCTTCAAGGTGTCATTTTACACCTCTTATTAGTCACGTCATCCATTCTGATGTGAATAATTCAATTGCAACCGTGAGGCAAGCGCAAGTTTGATAGAATGAAGCCCAGTCTGCTCATACACTAAAACTAACATTAACGTTAGGTGTTAATTTGCTGCCAACACGATTGTATAATGTTAAGTGCATGAAAAATACAACTCACCAAAACTCGGAATCAGTGCTTGGTCTCCATGTGCCGAAACAGTTTTAAAGGCTCCATTGGCTCGTTTGCTTGTCGCCACATATTAAACAGAGCGGACTTGGTGCGTGAGAATCACCTGTTGCGATAAACCCGTATTTTAAGTATGACTCGTGGTATTGTCTGTTAAAAGAAGCTTTCTTTTTTTGAGGTCGTAGGCTCCTCTTCTGGCTCCTTAGTTGGCCTTTTCACCTTTGCAAAGAAGCTCTCCAAAGATGTTTGTTTTTTTTTTACTAATTTTCGCTAGTTTGCGGGCTTATTTTTTGAGTGACGTATCACTTGAACGAGACGTCTTGACGTGACAAAAGGCACAGGCGAATGTGACGTCCGGGAAAATCCGGTAGTTTTTCAAAATAAAACACCTTTCAGACACTAATAATTAATACAGCGGAATTCATATAAATTATTTATTCTTTCTGTGCGGCCTGGTAACAAATGCCTCATGGACCGGTAGCGGGCCACGGCCCGGTGGTTGGGGACCACTGGTTTAAATGACAGGTCTAATGCTGCTATTGTATGGTCTATGTTGGTAGACAAAAATAAGCATTCATGACATTGAAGGGTTAAAGTTTAAGTCACACCTACCGGAGCATCGTCTGATAACGTCAGGAGGAGGAGGTAACGTTGCTGACGACGCCGGCGCATTCTCCACATTTGCTGCGTTAATGGAGCCATATTGCAGGATTGTAGAAGTAAGTAGGAGTAAGTAGAAGTAAGATGTTCGAGATTTTCGCTGTACAAAGCGGGGTGTTTTTGGCGGGAGACGAACGCGGGGCTTGTCGCGATCGTAATTTCTGGTAAGTGCACCACGGAGTATTAGATTTGGAACAACACTCACCTGCTGAGAATCTGCGTACCTAGTAAGTGCGGATAGTGTACTGCGTATAAGTATAAGGAAGATAGGTACGGGAGGTAAGGATGTCGGAACATAGCGCTGGTGCTTTGCAGCTTGCGTACGTTGAAGCTCACCTAAAATGGCGGATCCTTCACTCTCCAGAGCTAGAAAACAATACGAAACTCGTTCCTTGAGCAGGCAGCCGCGCGTTGTAGCTCTTCTCTCGGCATCCAGTGCAGTCTCTCGAACCATAAAAGTGTGTGTGCTGCCTCTTCAGGATACTATGGACGTCTTGAACTCCCGTTTTGGTCGAACACAGTCCATAAGCACTCCCACAAAAGCTAGCTATCTCACTGTTGAGCTAGGCTAGTAAGCAAGGTGGATAACGGTCAGAACGGTTACTCCTCTGCAGAGATAATGTCCCAAAACAGTCCGTCCGCCGAACGGAACAACTACTAAAGTTCACGGGTGGTGTATTTAAGTTATTACCTTGTTCTAAACACAGAAATAAGTGGTCTACCTATTTCTAAACTTTTAACTTTTTCTTGACAGCAGAGCAGCACATTTCATGCGTTCGTTCACTTCGTTAGCCTCCTACTCAGCTCTTCCTCACTCGCCTCACTTCTCATTGGCTCATGAAAATAAACAAAATGCTTACTTTACATTTGAATCTTTTCTCACAGTATTCAAAATAAAACATCTTTAAGCATTTGCAGCATAATGAACATAGTAATTCAGAAAACAAAATCCATTTTAAATCAAGTAAATATTTCAACACATGAACTTACTAATTAAATCCTATTTATGACTCAATGAACTTCTAATTCCTATTTAAGAATCAAGAAACTTTTAATATAGGCCTAATTTTCCATAGGGCTACATCGACTTAAGCAGCCCGCTTTTCCTTTTTTCATTAACCATGAACTTGAATTCGTTGTATTGTTGATAAATGCGTCCCGGGACCGCATATTATGCTTCCTTTCAGAAGCGCTTCGAACCTTTTCGCCAGATTGGTCACGTCATTCAGACCATGATCAAATTCACTAACTGCACGACCCAAAGTATCCGGCTCAAAGGCAGCCAACTCAGCTCATTTTCAGGGAAGCGGGCATCCAAGTGCTCACAAATTTTACGGACAAACAGAATATTGTCACTTGTGTTAACTGCATGTTTTCCCACCAGCGAACTCTCTTTTCTCGTTTGCCTCCGAGCAGAATTTGCAGATCACGCCACTCCTTTCTTCATATGTAAATATGTCTGAAAGTTTTATCCTACCTCAGGTTGGACTATTTCATCTATCCACTCATGTTTAAACGTTAGGCAGACCTTTTTCTGCGGCACCTGCTCTGCCTTTCTTTTCCCCATGGTAGCCTATAACTGCTGGAGGAGAGCCAGCCAAGAGAGCTAAAGGATACTTTGTATGTAAACATTCTAACGCACATCCGGCTTGGTTGTAAGATATGTCAGTATTTTAAATGTTTATTACCTAGCCTACATCCCCTTTGATGCTCAAATTTTTAACCCCTAAAAAAAAATTGTTTGTGCGGTCTGAAAAATGTGCGTGGTCTGCAAAATCTATTGCGCGGCCACTTCGAGCTTAGAGGGCACATTGGTCTGGGGGCATGCTCCCCCATAAGATTTTTTTTCCGGAAAATATCCCTTTAAATAGTGTCCTCTAGTGGGTTTTAGAAATAGAAATTAAAGAATTTAGATTAAAAAAAAATGGCACAAAAATAAACATATTAAAGATATCTGCTGAGATAGGTGCTAATTATACTATAGTATGGTAGGGATTTGCAGCTCAAGTGAGTACTAACGTTGTAAGCTAGAGTTCACTAGCTAGTAATAGCTGGTGGAGCTACTGAGTAGGGTAGCAAACCCACAGGATCAATGAACCGGCTAGGTAAAAGAGAGCCACGACATCTATAATTAACTTGTGATGATTTAACCATTTTTTTTTTTTTTTTTTTTTTACTATTTTAAACTTCATGAGCTATATACCTTCATATCCAGCAGCTAATTATGGAAGCTATCACCAGCTTGGGTCGGACAGTCGCTCGAAGTCTGTTTACTAGACGTTATCACCGTCTGTCTGCAGGCTCGCGAGGCTCAATTACTCCCAACCAAACAGAGCCGGGCGCTTGCCACCACAGTCTCAAACAGGTTGTGCTACTCGAGACTATTTTATTTCGTACTCGGTTGTTACGTGTGAATTTGACGATCTAATAGGGCTAGAGACGCCACTGGTCTTGTCATTTGCAATGCAATAAAATGTAACTAATTTGAAGACGACATACACATGCATGGCGTCAACTTAAACTTGAACACAAGGAAAATGCACTATCTGGCAGAAATGAAAAAAGCCATTGCCCTACCATGATGTTTTTTTGTAGATGTATTTATCTCAAAAGCATGTTAAGCTAAAAGCACAAGACTTCTTCTGACTTTGTGACCTGTCAAATTGATTGTATCTACTATGCGGTTGGCTCTAGCCTAGTGGTGTGGTGGTGAGGTGAGTCATGCTGCCTTCATGAGCGTAAGGAAGGCTACGGTCTGGCTATGTCCCGTGGTATGGTATCCTATTTTAATTTAACATCTTGAATGGTAAGAGACCACACAGGGATGGATAATGAGCGTTATTTAACATTAAATTACAATGTCACATATGGCAGACACCTTCAGATATGAGAGACCCCCTCAGATTTTTGTCTTTGTTGCTTTCATGGGAGCTAGTCCTCACTCTATGGGAGCTTGGCTCCCTCTGGCTCCCACGTAATTCGAACACTGCTCCAACTACAGTCAGAGACGGACAGCAGGAAAGGTTAAAACACGGAATGAAATAGCCTACACATTACACATGCTATGCTTTAAAGCGGCATTCCGGATCAATTGCTATTCGCTAACGATATGCTAGCGGCTAAAACTAACGAAATCTCTTGAAATGTGCTGACTTTGACATTATGACAAACTAGTTACTCAACAACTGTCCTAACACAGTCAAACATCAAGCAAGTGCAACACGGCAAATAAGCTACTTACTAGTTCAGCAGACAGTAGAAAGCCGGGCGGCGTTAGGCAATCTTACATTTAGCGGTTATATGCCTATGGACCCTGGTATGGCAAAAGTCATTGTAGCGCCCCAATTATTTTCAAGCAGTTTTTTTAAGGTAAAACTGCTTATCATAACCCTAATCCTGAAGTATAATTGTTGCAAACTGTAACTTTAAATCAAGCTAATTATATCATCAGCTAAATAACTAGCTATCATTTCATGCAGATGTAACTCTTCCATTTAAATCGTTTATGCTAAGGTTATTAAACGCTTCCTTAGCGATTTCGATAACCAGTAACAACCAGGAAACACAACTTTAGCTGCTTTAATTTCTCAAAATCAGCTCACCATCATCGTCTGGGGTTCAAAGTGATTACAACCACTTGTGTGATGTGAAATGGCTTCACATACAGTAGATATAAACAATCCTAAGAGAAATAATGGGAAATCGACAGAGCAAGGGCTCACTCTGATATCAATGTAAAGTAGTGAGTGGGTGATTCTATAATTTAGGGTACATTTCATGGTGACAAAAAAGTGTATGGACCTTATTCTTCCTCAAATAAACAAACAAAGCCCTGAGTTAGTTAAACCTGTCAGTAACACATATCTGTTGGCTGCAAAGCTTAAACATGAACTGTGTTCAGAAGATTCACCCTTTCCCTGTTCCCACACTCACGGCCACGCCCCTTTTCTCAGCCTGTTAATTTCCCCACCTGGTTTCACTCACCCCCCAATCAGCCTGATCACCTGCCACCACCTTTAAAAGGCTACACCTGCATTCATAGTCCTTCCTTTTTCACCCAGAGACTGAATGCTCTCACATGTGCTCCTTTGTGATGCTGAATAATTATTGTGTGCGTTGCTGAACCACAAATCACACACCCTCCTATCTTCCCTCCCCGCACATACTTCCTACCTACCTGCCTTACACACACACACACACCTTCCTTCCTGACATACACCTTCCGTCCTGACCACACACATCATCCTTCAACACACCTTCCTTCACCTGCTGTCCACAAACACCCACCCATCCTACAGTCCGAAATAAAACCCTGAATTGTTACACCTTGACTGGACTGTGTGTCTCATCCACCACCCCCATCGGTCTCAAACCAGCCACCCTGCACCTCCTCCACTCCTCCTTTTCAAACAGTTTTTTTTTTTAAATTTTAACTTAAATTATGCTTTAACCTCCAAGACTGTCAACGGACAAACATGGTGCTATTTGTATAATTTAAATTATTTATTCTTACAATCGGAGTAAAATGCAATTCTGAGTCCATTCTGCCAGATTCACATTGATTTTGTAGAAAATCTTATAAAATAACCCTTTTTTCACCAGATAAGTATCCAGTATGTTTGTCACTGCTTAAGGATGGGAAGGTTTTTTAATTATAAATCTATCAAACAGTTGATTAAATACATGTTTAAACAACGCATGCAACATGTATGCATGTGCAGAATGTTTTAAATGATATTAAATGCACAATTTGGTTTATTTTATCTTAAAAAGTTGAGATGTATTTTAGTTGACACACTGTAAACAATTTCACCATTTCTTTCAAGCCATTTTATTTCATCCATTTTGAAGTGAGGATTAACAATAATATCTGAGATTATACAGTATATGAAACTACATATACTGTATAATTTTAGTAATTCAAGTAATGTCATAAAGAACAAATGATGAAGTGAAAACAGAGGACAAACAATACTTAACTAACAATACTCAACAACATACATCATGAAATGATTGAACCGACATAAACTAGAGTAAATCTTGTCAAAGAACAGTTCAAATGAAATCATTCGGAAGAAAAAACAAGAGCCTTCAGTTAGGCCTTTTGCAGACTTGTCCAGATAGCTGGATATATCTCTAAATGGCGTGAAGTCACTGATTTAGGGGGTGGGATCATTCTTTTGACATCCTGAAACAGGTACCATAGTAGATCATCTCTTGGCGGCCAGAAAAAGCGGTTTACACCGATGCGTGTGTCTCTTTTAAGTCCTGGATATGTCCAGGGTACACAGTGTCCTCATAGGTCACATCACACCACTGACCAATCAATTCAGTTCCCCAAGGAATTTCGGTCACTGTCTGTGTCTCACTGTCTGGGTCTCTTGGCAGTACATTGGTCGGCTGTTGAACTTCAAAACGAAACGAATGGGTGCCCTCACATCGACAATCAAAGGACTGTCTGGTGGTGCAAGGGCAACTCACGTCGCGATGAAGAATCTCTCCTAGTGTCCCTGTAACAACTTGGTGTATTTTCATCGTAGAGGGCACTGCTTGCAAACCACTAGGCATCTTTTTGAGGAATTCATCAACCTGACTCTCATGAACGTAAAATAACCGGACAACTCCACTCTCAGCCAAAGCATAGTAAAAACCTTCTGCTGAGGGGATGTCCTGCCCTTGGCTAACAAGCCTGTCAGCTGTTCGCTTCAGGATGCCACCAACTCCATCAGCTGCCCCCTTTCCATGACTGGCTTCAAAAAAATTCCATGTCCCCGCTTTGAAGCCACGGTTCAGCAGCTCTGTGCTCAGCAGGAAAAAATGTCCCTTTTGCCGGTACTGGGTTGTTGGGCCGTCACTAAAGAAATGGACGACCTCAACAGCGGGATAGGTAGTCTTTACCTCATCAAGGATGGGGGAAAGATGTGCCCAGATGGCAGGAGGGTCCTTCTCCCTAGACTCAGAGATTGCGCTACAGCACATGTGCGCTGCTGCCTCACCAACATACAGGACACCGGTATGGAGAATTGCCTGTTTTTGGTTGGGTGCAAAGTGCATGGCTTGAATTTCAGAAGCATGTTTGCAGGAATAATTCTCTGAAAAGTCAACACGAATAAGACATTCCTTATCCGTCATGCGCTGGCACAACTCACGGCAGTGTGGAAATTGCCGTTTAATGTTAAACAAATGCCGTTTAAAATGAATCAGCTGCACCTGAAACATATCTAAAAGGTCTCCTAACTCCATGTCCTTCTTTTTCTTATCAGTTGACTTCATAGGCACCTTTTCCTTAATGCCATCAATGTTTTTTCCCCCTCTAATTACCGTCTCAGTGCACCATTGAGTTACATTGACAGTCTCTAGCAGATTGCCTTCTGCCTCAATGGCGTACTCCTGTCCATTGCAAACAGGACACACATTATACATACAGTCCTTAGAATCTGGACTGGAGGTGATTGCTGTAACTATCTCCTCCAAGTCCACAGTCTTGATCAAACACGAGTAAACAATGAACATACAGAGCACGGAGAAATACAATGAACACAACCTGAAATGACGAGAACGCAACGAGGAACAAGAATACAAGATTCTATACACCAACACCATGGATAACGAGGTAGGCTACAGGTGAAAACATTCAAGGCGGTGCAGACAATGAAGAGGAAGGGGCGTGAGGAGTCACGCCCGACTCACATTGATGCGTTGATCCAACGGAAGGCAGAGGAGGAGTCTGGCGCATGGGGTTCTGTTGATACCGGAGACGTTATAGTGAGATTGACAGGTCATCAAACCAATCAAGTCACTAGCAAGCCTATCCCCTTTGAGTAGTTGCATGCTATCATTAGACAGGGTGCTCAGAGACCTCGCAAATCCTATGATACGTATTTTTCAGTTACAATAAAGGGGTTTTTACATTGTACAGTGTCTATTTCTCGGTAACTCGGTAAAGTCAAACAACCAACTTGTAGGTACAAATACGACCATCTACGGAGTTTGGCAGTCATCTTTTTTTTTTGAGTTTGCCGCTCTGTAGACGTGAGCATATACGGGATATGATTGGCTAGCGCCTGTGCTGTCCGTTATGCATGAAAGGCAATATGATTGGCTGACGCATGCATTGCCTCTCGAAAAGTTCAACCTTCTTCAACTCTTGCCGCAAGCAAAGCATGAAACGCAACGCACGTGAACCAAACGGAGCCACAATTCAGTTCGGCAAAGGATGACGTCACCCCATGCAAAGTGAATGGGGATGCGTTAACCCTGACGCATCAACGCCTTCCAACGCAACAATGTGAGTCGGGCGTCAGACACGAGGAGACAAGGGAAAACAAACACAGGAAGAAAGAACACGTGACAACCCAAGGGAGAAAAACTTATAAAACAGAAAAAGGACAGAGCACAGACCTGACAATAGTATTACAAACATTTATTTTAACAGCACAAACCTGGCACAAACGATAGAGACCATTTCGCCGCGATTTGAAGGTTGACGGTCGGTTGGCTGGCTGTTGCATAACAAGAGGGCAAAATTAAAAGTTGTATTAATTACTTAAAAAGTAAAGTAGGCCTATCAAAAAAAAATATTTGAACAGCACAAACCAGCACTAACGTAGCACTTAACATAGAGACCATTTTGACGCGATTTGAATGCGGACGGGGGAGTGACGTCGCGTGAGAAATCAAACAGGATTATCTTTTAAACTATAGTGGCACTGTCAAGCTAAGAAGGCACCGGATGCCTAAAAGAGCCCGGGTGACGTAATGTTGACTCTTGAGTGACAGTTTCTATGCCAACGTTAGCATTACGTAACCCGGTCACCGCGTACCCCGGCCGCTTATTAGCTTTAAGTCTGAGGAGTCGTTCGAAAGCCATCAGCTACTTTTTAGTCGCTTAATATTGTGCCTAAACGGACACTTTTTAGCTATCAGTCAGAGAGTCTCAAGAGTTGTTCGAAAGCCATCAGGTACTTTTTAGCCGCTTAATATTGGCGGCTGGTCTTTTGTAAGTAAGCACTCATCAACAGGTTTTGCCGCTAGCATCTATATTGCTAATAGCAATTCCTCCTTTTGTGCGACTAAAAAGTACCTGATGGCTTTCGAACAACTCTTGAGACTCTCTGACTGATAGCCAAAAAGTGTCGGGTACATAGTGTCCGTTTAGGCACAATAGTAAGCGACTAAAAAGTTTTAGCTACACCTGCCTGATGGTATTCTGTAAGTTAGCAATGTCCGCTAGCATATCAAAGCTTGCAATCCCCCGTTGTTCTTTAGTAAAATGTTGTGCAAACAATGCCCTGTTTTGTTCAAATGTAATTGTGGGTGCCGTCAGATTTGTCTTAAAATCACAACACATTAAGGAGTTTCTTAATTTAAGCACAACAACAGATGAATAGCTTCAAGCTAACAAGAAAGCTCGTTACACTAGCACGAGCTAGCTAGCTGATGGAATGTGCTTACTTTGATACATACATTTGATTTATATAAACTAGCGAATCAACAACTTTCCTACCAAAGTCAAACATCAAGTACATGGTTGTTTTGGTTGGTTTATTGTAGGTCAAATACAAGCAAGCCGGTCTCAGGTAGCGAAGTTCAATGCAATATGCTCTGAAGTAAATCACGTTATGAGCGATAAAGAGCTCGGGTGACGTATTGGCGTTGGCATAGCAACTGTCACTCAAGAGTCGTTCGAAAGTCAACATTACATCACCCGGGCTCTTTTAGGCATCCGGTGCCTTTTTAGCTTGACAGCACAAACATTTCTTTTGACAGCACAAAGCAGCACAAACGTAGCACTAACGATAGAGACCATTTTGACACGATTTGAACGTTCTAGGGGTGCTGGTTGCATAACAAGTGGTCTGTTTACATAACAAGAAGACAAAATAAAGTTGTATTAATTACTTAAAAAGTAAAGTATCAAAGACATTTATTTTAACAGCACAAACCAGCACTAACGTAGCACTAAAAATAGAGACCATTTTGACTCGATTTGAATGTGGACGGGGGGCTGAGTGACGTCACGTGAGAAACATCAAACGGGATTATCTTTTAAACTATAGTGGCACAAACATTTCTTTTAACAGCACAAACGTAGCACTAACGATAGAGACCATTTTGACGCGATTTGACGGTGGACGGGGGGCTGAGTGACGTCATGTGTGAAAAATCAAACGGGACTATCTTTGAAACCATAATAGCAAATCAATTTATTTTGACGGCACAAACCAGCACTAACGATTGGGACTATTTTTATGAGATTTGGGCGTGAACGGGGGGCTCATGCCAGAAAATGCAATTTTGAATTACTCAAAATCCTTACCAGCACAAACGATAATTTTTACGGCACAAACGAACAGCAGTGTTATTTTAATATTTTGAATGAGACGGGGGGCCAACTTCACACAGGTAAATTTAGCGACCTGTGCAAACTTTTTAGTGTTTTGGATTAAATTAAGGTCAAAGGTCACGAAATGTATTGATTTCCCTCAGATGGGGTCAGCAGTTTATGTACCATGTTTGGTTTTGATTGGCAATATTTGGGATCAAAGCAGTGTTATTAAATTCATTACAATCCCAACAGGTAGTTCAGTCAAACATTAGATATGTACTAATATAATATAAACGGAACCAGAGTTGGTTACCAAAATATAGCCTATGACCTGTTGTAATATTTCCAAGTAGTTCATAGTTCAATTTGTATGTCTTGAGTAGTTGATGCATAAACAATTTTTTAAATATGTTTATCATTAAACTGTGGTTGCTCTCTCTGAAGTGCAACATAAATGTGCATGTTTGCGAAAATGTATAAATATAAAAGTATTCAGTTTGCATGTAGGCTTAATACAGCACACAAGTTTCACTGAATTTTAGCTTGCCTCGTGGCGCCACTTATTGGCTATGGAAAAAAGCAAAAGCATAATTACGAGTAGGCTAAAGTTATGTTGGCATGATATCATGGAATTTTGTCTGCTGTCTTGGTTAACAAGAACTTTTGTTGTATTGTAGATTTCATCTCTATTAGATTGACTGAATGTGTGTTTGTATTATTGAGAGTAGTAGCCTATGTTTAATTATTTTTGTGTGAAAAACTATATTGTTTAGTTGAGGATAAGGTTTTCAGTTGTGTAGGCTATATCTGTCTTTTTTCATCTATCTATGTATTTATTTAATGTGAATGTGAATTCATGATTACTACATTGGGAGATTACCAAGAGCAACCATAGGCGAGCGTAGCGCATGCTGCGTAGCCTAAACCTTTGTGTTCTATGGAATTTTGCCATCTGCGTCACTCATTAAAGGTGCATTAAGGATTAATAGCTATTCGCTAAAGGTAGGCTAGTAGCTAAAACTAACGAAATCTCTTGAAATGTGCTGACTTTGACATTATGACAAACTAATTACTCAACGACTGTCCTTACACAGTCAAACATCAATCATGTGCAACACAAGACTAAGCAAGACGGCAAATAAGCTACTTACTAGATCGGCAGAAGGTAATCAAAGTCAGGTCGGCGGGCATCGGCAGGCAAAACTACAGAAGGCAGTTATATGCCTATCGACCCTGCTATGCCATTGGCACGGACGCAATTCTCCATATTAAAAGTCATTGTAGCGCCCCAATTTTTTTTAAGCTGTTATTTTAAGGTTAAACTGCTTATCCTAACCCTAATCCTGAAGCATAATTGTTGCATATTGTGCCTTTAACTATCTGTTTAGCCAATTGTAAGTTACACCGCTGATGACGTGAAAGGGCATTCCGGTCTGTGAGCTACGTGAATCATTAATGGAATCTCTTTTGTCACATAAGGCGTACGACTTTAATCTTAGTGTAGGGACGCTGCGATACACTGGCGTGTGCACAGGCACGTGCACAGACATTTTGGGGGCCAGGTGCTCAAGCCAAAATAGGGGCAGCTATCGCCAAAATCTTTCAGAAAATTAATAATAATAATAAGTTAAAAAAAAATTGCAAATGAGAAATAAATGTTGTGCATAATAATCAACTGTCACATACAGAATCTCTATATAGCTGACAACACAATTCACACAATATTTAGCTTAGTCTACTGTTTTCTGACAGAGTTGAAGCATAGCCTAAGCAGCACATAGCCTAGCCTTTATGCTCAACTCAAGACCTACTTTTCATAATAATAATTACGATTTTAAATTAAACAAAACTAGTGAACCTGTCTTATTTGTAGAACAGTAAAATTGTCTTTGCTTGCCTGCCTGCCTGCCTGTAGCCTATCTCTTTCCCTCTCTTTATTAAACATGACAGCTGGACAAGGCTTTGAAATCTTGTATTTTGTGAGTTTTTTGTTTGTTTGTTTATTAGGAAACGTCGGACTAGTAGCAACTTAATATTGGTTAATTTAGTGTAACGGGGTTCTGTGTTGTGTTCATGTTGTCTTCAATAAAACGGCCAAGAACTGATTTTTGTGTGTGTTTATTACTCCTGTAGGCTGTAAACACGAGACAATCAATAACAGGTAATTTATCCATAGGCTAGACATTAGCTTCCTCCGTTCAGTTTAGCAACTGCAGACTCTACTCTTACAAGAATAAGACTGAAGACTAAACGGGGTTACCTACGGACTAAACCAAGTCTCTTAAAGGGACAGTACAGATTAAAATATTCAGTGTGTTTATCAACATTTAATATATACAAGAAGAAAAGAAAAGCATAATTCAATCAGAATATGGTTAAATTTCATTAACTAAATGCAAACAAAATAATACACTTTAAACTTTGTTACATTAGCACAACACAACGTCAGTAAACAACAAATCTGGACAAGGCTTTTAAATCTCATATTTCGGGATGTTTTCAGCGGCGCTAATGTTGTGGTTAATTTAGCACAAGACAACGTTAGGGGATTGCACAAACACCGTCATTAACTTTCTGTCTGATGTTGCGGGTCAGAGGAGGCTGCAGCCGTTTGGCTGAGGGGGCTCTGGATGCAGCCTGCGGGACAGGGCGGGCACATCCATATCCATGTGCTTCGTTCCATGTGTTCTGCGCCCGTCACACTTCGGTAATCCGATTCCGGAGGCAAAAATATACCTGCAGGGACGTGTTTTTATTTGTCCATGTTGCTCATTCGAAAGTGTGGTCAAAAATAACTTCGAAAAGCACCTGTATAATCATCGGAAGCATGCAGTTGAGCATGAAGGTATGCATCAGTCAGTTGTTCTTAATCTTAACCGTGTTGTACTTGTAAGTGAACCTAGTAAAGTACGTTTATCAGTATTATTAGATTAGATTCTACTTTTGTGGGTTTGAATTTTGTATAATCGACTGGTAAAATCATCAGTTCCGATATGTAATGCAATACTGTTTACAGTTGTGCATAGCTCTACCCGTAGGGAGTTTATGTTTGATGTAAAATAAGGGTGTATTTTTTTCTTTTGCACAATGCTGTGAAGAAATTGCAGTCAAAATGTGAAACACATATTCAGTGTCTTGTACTCAGATACCTCACTAAATACAGTCATGTGCAAGTTTACTGTAGTTTTCAAATGGCTGTGTAAATAGTATATAGTGCTGTCTTGAGCATTTTCAGATAGTGTCCTGACCTGCATGAAATTTAGTTCAACTTAAACATGTTTCACTGATGTACATGTTATCCATCAGGTTACTACATATGCAAATGCAACAGAGAGTGCAGACCTGTTGCACACTTTCATTGCATATATTGCACACAAACGGTCTTACGCAAAGACCAGTGCAAGCAGCATGTTTTACAGTGCCCCCAGCAAGCCCCACAGGCCCCCCAGCAAGCCCCATCAGGCCCCACAGGCCCCACTGGCCCACCATCAGGCCCACCAGCAAGACCTGGTTGCCCCCAAATTCAACAGACCCCATGGATCGCCTCCCTGTATGTACCAACAGAATGATTCATAGTTATTCTTAATACTTAAGTGTTTGTCATTCAAAGAACATATAATGCTTCTGTCTGTCTGTAGGATGATGTGAAAATGCAGGACGCTGTGCTCCTTCCGTTATGGAAGCCAGGTCATTGGATGATATGTGTAAGTTTGTGTTACGCAAGCGCTTATTGTTTCATACTGTTGAGTCATCATAAAACATCAAAAACTGTTTCCCATTTATGAGATGGATATCAGTTATGTTTTGTACATGTCATATTTCTTTATGTTGTATAATTCGAGGGTGCACCTTTTCAGATTTTGAAGCCCAAAGAAAAAAGTATGTATTTCCTGAACTCACTTGGAGGCCCTGGCATTGGTGATGCCACTGTCGCTGCCAAATGTGAGGACCCGCCTGATGTGAGTCCGCATGCGCAAACTTTGCGACACTATTGTAGTACAACGAGCCAGGTAATGCTGGTGGTGTAGGCTACAGCATGAAATGGAATGACAAGCGCATTTGTTTACGTTTGAAATCCACCAAGGTTTATGATGTTAAGCTTCATGTTTATTGAATTATTAGTTAAGCAGTGCATTCATTAGCCTACTAGTAACAGTAATACAACATAGCCCCATATGTTGACACTGAGCCTTATGCTGTAAACCGTTGACAAAATTATAAAACACTACGTTAAATAAACCTACATTATGCGTTAAGAGAAGCCAGATACGTTGATATTAAACCATGTATGAGCATGCACGTCTTGGACAGTTTGCTCCTGAGCCTTCTGCCGTAAACCGTTTGTGTTTGCGCATGCGGACTCACATCAGGCAGCGGCGGACTCACATCAGGCAGGGTCCTCACATTTGGCAGCGACAGCCACTTATACTGCGAAATACAGGTTACTTGTCGGGAATGTTCTTGTGTGAAAAGTTCAAGGTTCACTTTTGCTAGCCAGTTCATTTGGCTCTATCGACCATATGCCATGCTGTCTTCATCCAAAAATGCTCCCCACCCAGTGTTTGTCATGACTAGTGACAGGAATTCTGCAGCAAATTATAATTTTCTACCTGCTGAAATGGAAACACCCAAGCAAGTGCTCATGGCATATGGTAGTTAATATGTAAGGGAAAATGTATTGTCCGGCGGTCACTATCGAAAAATAAATCCCGACGGGCCGAACAGGACCCCGACGCGCAGCTATGGGGTAGTTTTGCTATGGGGTAGTTCCTGTTCAAAACCCCAAGTTACATTTCCCAGCTATTATACAATCTGAAGGACCTGCATTGCAGTACAGTGCACATCTGTGATTATAATACTCAGTTTTTCTACATTCTCCATTTTTTTTTCAGAGAACTTTCTCAGGAAATCTGCCAGGGTCCCTGGACAGAATTTTCATTTGACCACCTTGAGGTATGTGAGTGTCTGAGAGGAATTGTAACAATTCACAGCTAACCTGTTGTTAAACCTTTGATGTATTTAGCTAACCCCAACTTAACTCATAGGGCATTCCCAAGCAGAGAGGCTCCAATGACTGTGGGGTGCTCATACTAATGGTAAGAAATATTGCCATCCTGTGTTCCTTGCATTTTCTTCCTGTAATCTTGTGGTTTGTTCATGGATACTTCTACTACTTGTTTGTTTACAGTATGCCGTCTACATCGTGTTTGGCCTCTCATTTGACTTCACAGAGGTGTGTTTTCTATTGCTTTTTAACATTTCATCTTTAAAAGGGCTATCTTTCAATTCAAATTTGTGCTTTTCCACAAATTAGTCGGACATGAACACTGTAAGGCGATGGTGGTCACTTTTACTTTTGGAGAACTTTCCACCAAGGTAACCCCTATTAACTAGGTTTTTTTAAAAAATTGTTTTTATGAAACATTTGAATATTTCAACCCTTCTATTGCCATCCATAAGATGTACTTATGTCAAACTTTTGCAAACCTTTGCAGAAGGCTGTCTCAGAAAAGACAGGGAGCCACAGATGGGACAGTGTGGTAATATTTTCTTTCTTACGTTTTTTGGACATGATGCTCTGGACAATTCATGACTTTATAGAGACTGTGACTGTGTTCCGAATCGACCCCTTGAGCCCTTCGAGCCCCGACTTTCAGGGGTTAGGGGGCCACACTGACAAAATCAGCAGAATGCAGAGCACTGAAAATGCCCGTATCATCCCCTGAAAACGGTCGAAATATGTAGTGTGATCTGATGGTCACTACTCGCCCCAAGGGGCCATCATCTTGGCTACGTACGGAAGAGGAGGAGCCAAAGCTAGCTTTTCATTTTATAACGAAAACAATGGCGGACATGATGGTTAACAGTGGCTAAGGTGGCAGAGGCTGTAGATCACCAGGCTACAGACCGTAAATGTATATATCAGCAGTAATTAAACAAATGTACTGATATTAAATGTATTACTAACATGCCATTATCAAATTAAAGCCAGTGACATCAGTATTTTGGTTGATTTCACGATGTATAGGCTACCGACAGTTAGCATACCAAGCTAGGTAGCATTACCATTAGAATTGCATGGCAGATATGCTAAGCTATCGGGCTATTCCCCCACCCAGTGCCTGTGGCTAGTCTGAAAAAGGTCCATCTAAGTAAACGACAGATGGCTATGTCAGTCATTGGACAGTGTTTAACAATGGTACTGATATTAAATGTACTACTAACATTAAAGCCAGTGACATCAGTGTTTTGGTTGATTTCACGATGTATAGGTTACCGACAGTTAGCATACCAAGCTAGGTAGCATTACCATTAGAATTGCATGGCAGTTATGCTAGATAGCTGGCTATTTAGTTTTCCCGGGAATCGCGAGCAGATTTGCGTCCGTCACTTCCACCAGGTGTTCTATTTGATAAAGCACCCCCTGAGCGATGGGGAGTGCACTGTAGATGTCAGGACCCTGTACTACAGGACCCTGTATTACAGGGGTTAGGGCATAGGGGTCGGAACGGAACACAGTCAAGGATCTGTTCTACAACATACTTGACATATGTGGATGACAATGTTCAATGGAACTCATTTTTGCTTTGATGCAGCGGTGGAGGTGGAGGCCCTGATGGAGGAGTCCCCCCCTCCTTGCAAACGACCATGTGTGCAGGTAAGGTAACCTGTCAGGGTATGGTGGGATATGGGAGTTCCCTGGGATAATGTGAAATCTACTAAACCCTTTTTTAAAATACATTTCCCGTCCTAACCCAGACCCCAAAGATCGTTGCACACATGGAAGCTGCTGTGCAGTGGCTGGAGGGCAACCTGTCACTTTTCAAGGGGACTATAAATCTGCCAAAATTCAGGGACATGACAGAGGAGGACAAGAGGAAAGCACTGCATAATTTAAAGGACAGCGATGACCCAGAGGATAAAGACCCCTTTCTGTTTGTGTTTAGTGAAAAGGAGGACATGGAGGTATTCCTCCAAACGTGCATTGATCAGCGGCATCTCTGTATCAACGCAATGTTTTATAGTTAGTTGTGTTGTTGTTAATTGTATGTTGTTGTGTGTTCTGTTTCCACCAGCTGTTTCTTTTGTTTGGTTTTAATGTATCTTAATTTTTTTATCCCCTTAGGCTAATTATTAAATGTTCTTGTGGTTTTGTTAATGTAGAGCACAGTCTTATTGATTTGACACTTTTACACACACACACACACACACACACACAATCAATCAATCCAGTAACAATAGGCTAAACCACAATCTGGAGAAAATCACAGAAAAGACGGTAAGCACTGAGGCAAAGATCTGATTGTGGTGTCAAATATTTAACTTTTCATAAAATCCTCCCTGTTGTGATTGACACACCCTATCTCAACCTTAAGAGTAAGACTTATTTTGTTGGCTGTCAATGATTGTCTTATTGAAATGTAGTTCTGAATGGTAGTTGTATAAAGAATGAGTGAATGAATACAGTATATAATAAGATAAAATATGTGCAGTTTGCAAAGTAAGGCAAGGCAATTGTGCAACTCAATGTGCTTTACATAACAGGAAAGACATTCACTCAACAATGCTCTGAATCGTTTATTTTAGTTATTTCATCTAATTCATATCGATCGGCCAGTTACATCAGGACACCACATTTCAGAGACTACCAAGTCCAGCTTTGCGCTCGCTGTTCTGCCAGTGTTATAATCGCCCAGATGTGCTGCCAATACAGTCATCAAGAAAGTCATCGTTGAATACTCAAACGCCGCGTAGTGACCGAGATCACTAGAATTGCTCATGTGCAAAGTTAACAATAATCAATTATTTAACGTTGATAGCTATGCTAGCTACTATCTACGTCCTCCACTGGATTTTATGTTAGCTAACCGGTCGAGAGCCTCAAATAAGGCCTACAATATTCTGGTTGACCTGAACAATAAACAACAAACCAAGTGGATTGGATATATAAAAAGTCGTATGGATAACCTTTATTCACATACACGTATTTCCCAGAAACAAGCTTGCCGTAACCGATCTAGCATGGGAACCGCTGCTCTCTGACTCAAAAGCGCTGCGAGAAGTCCGGCACATGCGCAGAACTGCGAGAAGTTCAGCACATGCGCAGAACACATGGAACGTAGCACATGGATGTGGATGTCCCCGCCCCGTCCCGCAGGCTGCATCCAGTCATTATTGGTTTGGCTTGGCGGTGGATTTTGAGCGCTGCAGAATTCTCACAAGAAGTTAAATAAATACACAGTCAGATATCAAAATCCATTTTGGGTGAATTTGTGACAGAGAGTCATTTTTATTCTTAAATATTGATGAAAGAAGAACAAATTGGTCTCCAGCAGAAAGGGCACTTTTCTCATCTAGGGCAAAAGGGCAGGTGCTCGAGCACCACTAGGGCACGTGCCTGCTGGCGTCAAAGATATTGCCGACTAGGTATGATTGGAAAAGTTGTGCGATGTAGCGAAACGAGGTTACCCAGCGTTCACCAGTCTGGCAGGCGCCTCTGAAGCTCTCCCTACTTTTGAAACATTGTTAACATATGACTGGCTTGAAGTCAAGCCCAGTTTGATGGACATGATGAATGGCGCTAGAGAATTGGAGACTAAAAAGCAGTTTTAAAAGGCAGTAGCCTATTGATGGACAAAGTATGAAGCATTTAGTGATTTATTTAAAGATGTATCTATAGGCTTTTTATGCCATTTATTTGAGAGGACAACGAAACCTTTAAAGCTTTGAACAGGAAGCGAGGCAGAAAATAGAGACATGAGACAGGCCGGGCTGGAACCTGTGTGTCTCCAGCGCATTACAGCCCGGAGTGGTGTGACTTATTGGCACGCGCCACAGTGCCCGCTATTCTACAATCTCCCAAGGAAAGATACAAAATGTGTGCACGTGCTTGCTGGCGTCAAAGATATTGCCGACTAGGTATGATTGAAAAGTTGTGCGATGTAGCGAAACGAGGTTGACCAGCGTTCACCAGTCTGTCAGGCGCCTCTGGAGCTCTCCCTACTTTGAAACATTGTTAACATGTGACTGGCTTGGAGTCAAGTCGAGTTTGACAAGGTATATTGGACATGATGAATGGCGCTAGAGAATATTTATTTCGGTGAAGTCTTTAAAATAAATATAATAATATAATAGTACCTTCACCGACTGTCACCGGTAAAAACGTCACGGCGTAGTATCCGGTACTTTGACTGTACGATTCAGACTGGTCAGGAGAAATTCAACCGAGTGGTCTGTTTTGCGATGGAAAGGAGGGACGACTTTATCTTAGCCGCTGATAACGAAAAGGCGGTGAAGCTGATGGACACGCGAAAGAGCATCAGTAAGTGTCATCCTTCTACCGAGCACTGTTCTTTAAATAGGCAGCCAGTGATTTATGGTCCGGTTTAAACGCACATTTCTTTTAATTTTGTGTTCACAGGCTACGGCAACCCAGGGGGCTCCAGCAGCAGGGTGGAGGTGTCGGAGGACCTGCCGTTTAGGCGGAGGGAGCCTCGGTCCGCTGATAGCCTGACCGTTTCGGAGATTTTGTGTCTGGGTCCGAGACAGCGAGTAAGTTTCGCGCTTGTGGAAAGCCCTTGGTCTGAGTCAAATGAGAAGGCATTTGACGAGACTCAGAATATACCCTAATGCGACTTTTGTCGGTTGTTTTCAACAGGTGGGCGTGATGGAGGCCAGGATGGTCCAATGCACGGCCAGCAAGATGGTCCCCGTCAACGGCGTGGCTTGCGAAATGAAAATATTTGAAATCTGCGACCCCACCGGACAGACGGCGCTGAGCGTGTGGGAGCGTCAAATACTGTCCGTGCAGGAGGGCAGGTCGTACCGCTTCAATACTTTGTCCACCAGGAAGGAGGGGGATCGGACCGTCCTGACCACCACTCCATCCACGGTCGTGACGGCCATAGCGGAGGTGGAACAACCCGAGTCGCTGAGGTTGGTGGCGGACAAGGCCGATCAAACTGTGCGAGGGCCTGTGACGGCGGTGCAAATCGTGGCCAAGCTGAAGTGCCCGAGGTGCCACGCAAGCCAGGGGAATGTGGCTCCCAGGTCGCCCACTCACCGCTGCGACGGCTGCAGTCTGCCCCAGCGCACAAATTCGTACACAATCGGATATGCTGGAGTGCTGGTTGTGAGCGGGGGAGACGGAGAGGAGCGCACCATGACCCTGACAAACTCCGCCGTCTTCAATTATGTCAGGGACAATCACCTCTCATGCAGCGCTCACGATGGATGGGCTTTGAAGGATCAGGTGATGTCGCTGTCCGAGGTGGACGTCACTGTCAGCGAAGGGGGTCTCCTCGTGAGTTTCGAAAAGCGCAACCTCTGCCATGCTGATGCCGAGACTGTTCCCAGCGCTCATGACCAGGATGTGGGAGAGCTGGAGCAATTGTTTGCTCCAACCGAGCAGGAGACTGTTCCGAGCGGTCAAGGTAATGACCCGAATGCGGCAGAGGACTCTGATGTGAGGGAGTGTGATTCATGAGTGGTGGGTTTCTGATGTTGTTGTTGTTGTCATGTGTTTCAGGAAAAAATGTGTGTGGTTGTTTTGAAAATGTGTTTTGCCTTTTGTGTCCAAGATGTTTTGAGTTATTTTGCTGGTGTTCTTGACTTCATTTTGTTAATAAAGTGTTGTGTTTGATTAAGCAATTGGTTTGCGTTTTTTCTTAAAGGTGAAAACAGTCATAGTTGGCACAAGACTTTTGGTCTTTTGAGTTGGGAAAATCTGAGTACACATTGCTCTAGCGGTAAACATCAAATTGAATGAATGAACAATGAATAAAAAAAGCAAATGTGTATAGGTAATGCAATGTCTTAATCTAGGTGTTTTTTTTTTTATGTGCTATACAAATACATTGGCATGGAATGGTTAATTTGTCATGTTTTAGGTGAAATGGAAACCTCCAACTAGTATTGGGTCATCTAGCGTTATTCTCCCCTAGCTTATATAGCCTAAGCCTAAATCAATATTCACTTGTAAGGTTAATTAACTTTAAAACCACAAAAGCTTTATAGTCCACTTGTGTAGCCTGCCCTAAGCCATAGAATGAAGGCTTTTTTGGTAGTCGCCTATAGGCAATTTTACGCGTCAAACCCTGGGTGACGCCATTACCCTCCACAAATGCATTTCATTTCCACCGGAAGTGGTTTGCGCAGCGTTTGCCAATGTAAACAGACTTCGATGATGCTAGCTTTGACAGCCCACTCTCAGATCGTAAGCTAATAATGTCCTTACAATGGGAACACAGTTTAAATACTCTGACTGGAGATGGTGTTACTATACCCCTCCCGAATTCAGTACAGAACTGGGAGGATAACATGACAACGTGGCCCAACATAACTTACAGCAAGATTTGCACGTGTTTCGTGGACTTCTCATGAATTTCCCGGATGGGCTCTCCTTTTTTCACGTACCGGTAGGCTGGTTATAGGGGTGTGCAAAAAAATCGATTCACAATCGTATCGCGATTCAAGTGCTCCCGATTCAGAATCGATTCATAGAATTCCAAAAATCGATTCATATTAAAATAAATAAATAAATAAATCTTAATTTTTTTTTTAAGATTAACGTTCTTTTTGGCTTTGCAAACTGTGTAGTAGGCTAACGTTACGGTTTGAGTGATGGTTGAGTGAAGCTTCTGAATAGAAAGTTTACCTTTAAAAGTTGTGTTGTGCAAAAGAAGCAAGCTTCACTGTTGTCTGAAAATGTCAACAGGCAGCTGGCTGAAAGCACAGAAGTAGTAGGCTTACCTTTTATTGGTAACCTTACTGTTACGGTTCATTGTTTTTTAAATAAGAGGCCTGACTTCTATGTTCACAGCAAACTTGAAAAAAAGAAAATATTAAGCCATGGTTTAACTGCACTATAGGCTGAGTCTGAAATGTGCACTTTATTAATTTTATTTTGTACCGCCCTGTTTGGCAATGTTATTTTTCAATAAAATAAAACATTGGATAAAGCAAGCCAATCCACTTTTCCATGATAAGAGCATTAAAATAAAATTTGCGATTCATTTTGAGTTAACTATGACAAAAATGCGATTAATCGCGATTACATATTTTAATCGTTTGACAGCACTAACATTTACATACTGTGAATCAATTTTTTTGAATCAAGATGTTTTGAATCGAAAATCGATTTTGAATCGAATCGTGAGCCTAAAAATCGGTATCGAATCGAATCGTGACATTTTCTGAATCGTGCACCCCTAGCTGGTTATAGATATGACAATGCGCAAGGCAAAGCATCTGGAACCCTGCTCCACGTGTGACTTGGTTATGTTACAAACTATAGTTCGCTCACAGACTCATACTCCCATCACACACTCAGACAGGCCACTGTATCACAAAACACAACGATGCGAATACCGACCGCAGTAATTCAGTAGGCTACCAACAGTAGGCTAGCCCACTGGAATTAATACATGCATCCTAGTAGACATCATTTCGGAATTAAGAGCTGTCATTATCCAACGTCACACAACACAGAATATAGTTATCATCTTGTTGTTTCCGCAGCGGAAGAAAAAAATGCTCTTTGAATGCATCTCCGCGGCGGGATAATGCCCAATAAGGCTGAACCATCTCGTCGTTGCACCTTCTCCTTGTCTGTGTCAGAGGCTTTCTCATTTAATTTTCATAGTCCCTGTCTTAAGCCACCAATCCATGACCTTGTTAATAGATTAGGCAACTCTTTATTAGATTACATTGTAGAATACCACAAATTCAAAAATTCCTAGTAACTTACCACAACTTGCATGAATCGTCATTAAAAAACCCACAATGCAATGCAAATTACAGTACAATACCACATACTAATCGGACAGTAATTTACTGGGCCATTTGTGGTAAGTAACTGGGAGAATTACAGCTAAGTTTAACAGTGTAGCTAAAACTAAATACTTCATAGTTGTTTAAGGTGTAGCTAAAACATAACACTTCATAGTTTAGGCACAATATTAAGCAACTAAAAAGTAGCTGATGGCTTTTTAAATGACTCTTGAGACTGAGGCTGACTGATAGCCAAAAAGTGCATAGGTTAGGTAGTGTCCGGGTTACGTAATGCTAGCGTTGGTAAAGCAACTGTCACTCGAGTCATTCAAAACCTAATATATGTCACGGGGCTCTTTTTTGCGCCGGTCACTTTTTGCTATGACAGCACAAATTCCTGTAGTCTAGTCTGTTTTTAAACACTTTGAGGCAATTGCTGTGGGATGTTGCTCCTGTCATTCCTTCCTATCGTGAATGCATTCAACTCAGCATTGATGTCGGTTAGTGAGACGATGTGCATGGAATGTAATGCCTTGATGACCCGACAGATGACAATAGGTACAATGCCCTCCAAGAAAACATGCATTAAGTCAGGTGGAAATGCTCTTGTAACATCAAAGTAGTCAAGCTGACTAAAAAGACATTCACTGACCACACCATATGTTTGTTTCGAAAATTCACTACTCTCCTTGAGTGCTTCCAGATGGTACTTGTGCACCTGAGAGGATCGTATCACAAGTCTTCATTCACATGTGACTTCAAGCAATTATAGGTGACCATGCAAAATCTGCACTCACGTCCACTGCTAAAACAGCAGGTGAATCCTGCCAAGCTATGCACTGATAAATTGTCTGCCGATACAGTGGCTAGAGCACACTTTAAATTTCTACTTTGCTGATTCACGGTGATCCAGAGCCCATCAGTGTATAAAGTCTTAAGGTCATCGATAATGGTTTTATATATTTTGATACAAATACTTTCGGAGCAATTCGTGCTTCACCAGTTTGCAGCGTCTATTATTAAACCTGAGTTGTCTACATACAATTGTATGATTTCAGCATAATTCTGGTGGAAAAACTTGACAAATTGTAGATTTGTGACAATTGTGTCTTGTGTCACTGGGTAAAAGATGCTTCTCCTGGAGATTTAAAATAAAAAGAGCCGCATGATGTTTCAGTCCAGACAAAAGTGTGTCCAAACTATTTGATGGCAAAGATCTTCCATTAACTTCCTAACAATCATCTACTTTAAAAACATCCTCCTCTTCTACCTGCTCAAACACTGGCTGTAAAGCTTCTCTGTGTTTCCTATAAATGTGATTTCTTAAACATGCAACACTTCTGTAACTTCTGATGCATCTGTCTATATTGCAGACAATATTGAAATGTGGCTGCTTGTTGTGCAATAGCTGCAAGTGTGTTAAAGTAACAGTATGCAACAATTATACTTCAGAATTAGGGGAAGGAGAAGCAGTTTTACCTTAAAACAACAGCTTGAAAAAAATTGGGGCGTTACAATGACTTTTAATATGGAGAATCGCCTCCGTGCCATTGCCATACCAGGGTCCATAGCATTATAACTGCTAAATGTAGGATTGCCTGACGCTGCTTTCTACTGTCTGCCGAACTATAAGTAGCTTATTTGCCGTCTTGCTTTGTCTTGTGTTGCACTTGCTTGATGTTTGACTGTGTTAGGACAGTTGTTGAGTAACTAGTTCGTCATAATGTCAAAGTCAGCACATTTCAAGATATTTCGTTAGTTTTAGCCGCTAGCATACCGTTAGCGAATAGCAATTGATCCGGAATGCTTCTTTAAGTATTTTTTCAGCTGAAACTTCACCACATCACAAAACGGCATTTTTTTCTGACTCCTGACAGTGAGTTTTCCCCTAGTGGTGGTTTGAATTACTGCAGCATTATTACTTCAGCTTTAATTGCCAGAAACTTCCAGTGTTTGTTTGAGTTTACATGTGCTCCTCCACAAAGAGTTGTTAGCTGAGCTTGGAGTGGAACCAACAGTAAGTTTTGAATGTAACAGTTTATTTTAGTTGCTATATATCCTTGTGATGTTTTAGGTGATGCTCAGGACACTTATTTTAAGTTGTAAAATGTGTTTATGCTAATCGCAACGCTAATATTAGCATGCTAGTCAAATAGCTATGTTTGAACCATTGTCATTGCTTATAGCCTCAGTCATGCTACAATTTATGTGTGAACAGTATTAACATTTAGTGACATTATGTTACTTACCTGTGTGGACATAGGCTACTGTAACAAATATATTTAAGTTAACAAGTTTAGATAACAGCGAGTTATACTTACCTGATTTAAAACCTGAAAAGGAAGAGAAATGTAAAAGGAATGTAGACATTGCTGTGGCAAATATTTTATTTGAGTTGTGACATTGTGTATACTGTATATTCTTTGTGTTGCAGTTTAGAGGCAAATCTTCATGTGTTAAAACAAGAAAAATAAGCTACTGCAGCATCAAAACAAAGAGAAATCGAGTTTCTTGGTGAGCTATAAGATTTAGCACTTGATGGTCCAATGAAACGCACCAAAGATTATGTGGAAACGCAGCCATTTGACACGCATGCTCCACAGGAGCTTCAAGATGCTAGTCCGCCACCACCAGTAGTTCATTGTGAAACAGTGAATGCTCAACCGTCTAGCAAAAAGGCATCAGAGTCGCTCTATGAGTCCTTTTTTGGAGGAAAATGGGCACAGATCTGCTACCGCTGAACGCCATGGTCCTCCTGACCAAAAGGTATTTTCGCCAAAGCAGAAATATTCTCCTGAAACAAAGAGGAAAGGCCCAGCAGCTACCCCTCCAGCATCTCACTCAGAGCGGGGTGACAAACACTCACCTTCAACATCCCAAACTCATGACTTAGCCAAGTATCTTATGAGAAAAGAGATGGTGAGCTCTGGACTCCTTGCCTTTGATGATCGCCCGGAAATTACTGGGCATGGAAAGCCTCTTTCCTCGCAGCCACAAGAGAGCTCAACCTAACTGAGCTGGAAGAACTCAACCTATTGATCAAGTGGCTTGGGCCCGAATCATCACCTCAAGCCATGCGCATAAGGTCAGTGCATGTGAATAATCCGAGAGCAGGTGTTTATATGCTATGGGAGCGCTTGGAGGAAACATACGGAAGTCCAGAGGTGATTGAAAATGCTCTCCTGAAAAAACTACACACCTTCCCAACTATCACTAACAAAGACACACACAAGCTCAGAGAGCTAGGTGACTTGTTAAAAGAGCTACAAGCTGCAAAAGCTGAAGGATTCTTGCCTGGACTCATGTATCTAGACATGGCTAGAGGTGTGAATCCAATCGCTGAAAAACTTCCATTCTCACTGCGGGAACGCTGGATCATGCATGGATCTAGATATAAGGAGCATTATCGTGTGCCTTTCCCACCATTCACCCTTTTTGTTGATTTTGTATGTTCCCAAGCTAAGACCCGCAACGATCCCAGTTTTGCCTTTAAGGCGAGACACGGCAGGCAAAAACATTGTTTTTTCAGCAGTGGTCAATTTTGAGATTTTGAGCTAGTTCACTCTGTGGGAAATTGATACAATCCTTCCTGAAAGAACAGTAAGAGATTTTGATATCAATGATATATTCCCATCTCAGTCATGCTAACTAGAAGAAGTCTCCTTCCTGGCGCCGCTTTAAACTTCAACGACGGCCATCAATTATAGAATGGGCACCGGAGGAGAACCAGTCTGAAAACCATCTTGATCGCGCAGACATGTAAACGCAATTAACAGGTCTATTGTTAGAAGTAGACTCTGATTATTCAAACAGACAAACGGTCGCCAGAACATTTATCACAGAAAGAGAAGAAAGTACTTTATTATGCAAGAGAGCAACAGACCTAATTATTATACAGAGGGCCAAACAAACCATCCCCTATTTCTACGAGTTACTACATATTCATGAATTGATTGTATATAGTGTGGGGTTTTACAATGTTACGGGATTCATTCTGACGCCGGTGAATCCGAAGTATTTGTACTTTGCTACTGCGTATTTTTGGATTAAACTTGATTCTTATTTTGGACTTCGAGGACTCCTTTCGTTTTCTTACAACTCCTTAAACATGTAATCTTTCATACTAGCATAAAGAAAATATCCTAATTATACATTAATCTGTATATTTATTCACATTTTGTCTGTTCGCGGCGTCAGCATTCTCATAGGTTTCCAGGAAAGTTAGCATTCTAACGTAACGTGCAGTATGTCGGCTTTCTGATGCCTGACATGTTTGGTACCGTTGGAAAGCGCTATAGCTCTCACACAACGTTATCTAATCCAAATAAGGACATTTCCTTTCCATCAGTAACCAATGATGTTAGCAAAAACGGGGGTTTAAACCTAAGGACGCAATTTCATTGGTTTGCGGTGGTTTCTGATAACGTGATTCGCTCAGACGCATCACGTGGTATGGCTTGACACTTCCTGAATCTTTAAATGCGATTTTCTCAAAATGAGTTTTTTGTCATACTCCAAGGATAATAACTCCACTTCAGTTCAACCTATATACACCAAACTTTCCAGTCTTGTACCCAACTATATTATGAAGACATTTACAGAGGGATTTGTAAATATATTATTCCTAGCCTGAATTATATAACATTATATCCCCAAAAACTTTTTAAGGCTATTGACAGTCTTTTCTGATTTACAGGAAAACAAAAGTAGATATCCATAAATCCCTCTGTAATTTTTTCCCCATCTAATATGCCAACAAAAGGGAAAAGGATTTTTTTAACCTGGCTTTATCCCATGATCAGACATGGTCTTTTAAACATGATGCATATTTAATGATAACGCCTAATTTGCATATTCAAACATCAAAATACAAAAAAACTTGTAATACATTTTTTTCTCATCTAAACATGACTAATCAACTGAGAAAGTTTCATGGTGAAACCTATTATTTAAGATTTTTACCCTATTCACCTGTAGTGTCTCGCCTTAACCTTTCCTCTACCCCCAGTCTATGCAAGGCTGAAAGAGAACAAAGGCACTTCCAAAAGTCGGCTGTAACAGTTAGGAAAACTGATGTCACTGCCACAGTTAGTGCACCTCAGGATAGCACAGCTGGGAAGAACAAACCAGACAAAGAATGTCCACTACATATCAAACCACACCCGCTGTCAAAATGTCGTGGTTTCAGAGGAAAACATCTTGATGAGAGGAAAGCCATCTTAACCCTTTGGCGAGTACGTTCTTTTCAACAATGCTGTGCCCCCTGGAGTGAAGTATTTTCTGCGTCCCCTCTAGAATTCTACACTAACGTTCTATAGTGCTGAGATTCTTATTATGGAAATGCGCTGTATTTAGTGGCTTCGAAAACAGAAATGTTACCATATTAAATTCAGATTAGCTCAAGTCACATTTCTATGTAGACCCGTACGCTACTAACAATACCAGGCCATCAATGTGGATCTGACACTCGTCGTGTTACGTAACAGTAACGGTATTTCATGTTCTGGACGGGACATTTGTTTTGTAACAGTTCCTTGCATTCCCAACCACAAAACAACATGTTAAGTTGTGTTTATGTATGCGTTCATGCATCCAGAAAAGTAATGTCAAACGTTTGTGATATTGTGAAGGACGCAACAACCAGTTGCCGTACGCTGCTGCCAAGAAGCACAACTGAACTTCCTGTTGTCTAAACAGTAATCAGCTGAAGGGTCTGAGGTTTTCATCACTGCACTGCACCTCATCTGCACAGACGTCTGTTTTTCGCCAGGTAATCAAACATTTTCCCGACAGGTTATTGTATAAAATATATTGTGATGTTTACTGTTAGAATGATATGTTGATGTTTGCATTCGCTTAAAGGCACCCAGTGCAACTATCGAGGCTTAAAAATAAACATTCAATTTCTAGTCTTTTTTACACGTAAGTTTCAATAACTCCATACCATTACATACCGATATTCAAGCAGCAAAGATGAGACGTCGTTGTGTGGTGAGAACTGATAGAAAATCGATAACAACAACAATCGCCGCCATTTTCTTTATTTTTTGTAACCTACAATAAATAAAGCAGGCTTCCAGTCAATGGAAAAATGGCTTCTCCCCACCGGCGATTGTTGTTGTTTACGAATTTCTATCGGTTCTCACCACACAACGACGTCTCATCTTTGCTCCTTGAATGTCGATATGTAATGGTATGGAGTTATTGAAACTTACTACGTGTAAAAAAGACTAGAAATTGAATGTTTACATAAAGTTGCACTGGGTGCCTTTAAGATGGCGTAAACCGAAATGATCTTCATCATTATGCAAACCCAAGAGGATAAACCACGACAGCACTGCTGGGCGTCCCCCACCAAACGCATTAGCTTGGTGGCGAAACACCGAACAAGCAAACACAAAGCGCACCTCAGTAATTTTTTTTTTAACTGATAAAAGCGTAATTTATTTTGCGGAGAAACGCTGAGCATACGAACACAAATCGCATCGCAATCAATCGGTATTGCAACACCTCGGCTGTAGTCTTCAGAAAATGTATGTTTGGCTGATAATGTCATAGTTCTGTGAAATAGCTATAACCAGGGCTCTAAATTAACATTAGCGAACCGGCCAAATGCTGGTAAAATGTTGGTTTGGCTGGTAGAAAAGACCAACTTACTTTGACCCATTAGTGAGTGTGCGTTTGGCTACTAATACAACATCTACTAGACATTTTGGCTGGTGATTTAAAAAAAAAAGTTAGTTTGGAGCCCTGGCTATAACTATGATTTGAAAAGGCTGCTCATTTTCCAGGATGTAGTGTACTCTGTAGGCTACAAACTGACAGGCAAGAGCAACCCTTAAATTGTAGGTCAAATATAACATCAAAACTGTTGATAATAAAGCTTTTATACACTGATTTGTACCGTTGATGCCATCATAACACTTGCATAGTTTATACAAGTAGTGGTGTCAATGCACAACATTCGTCATGTGTAGGCCTACTATTGGGATATTACTACTAGCTATAAGCCTAGTGGACAAACACAAACACACATTTAGTTTCAAATTTTGAAAACAATTTTAGTGAAAGAATATTGTGGCATATCAGAACATTTCAACATTGTTTTTTTTTTCCACATTAGGCCTAGTCTTTTCTTTTTTTACAACAGTATTTTTCAAGTTTTGTAGGCTATTATCTATAAATTAATATATCTATATATTAAAAATGTTTGCTTTAGTATTAACAATATAAACACGCTAGAATTTAACTTTCATAGCTGTTGTCTTTTATTTCCTAACAGTTCTTCTAATATAATTTCAGGGTGTGGTACTCCTCGAAACAAGGGACTGCACACAATGCAGTGTCACAAGGTGCACAGAAGAACCGTGTCATCTTCCTCTGTCTGGGCCGCCTTGTGGTGTGGAGACAAACTTTGCACTGCCTCCTGGTGCTTTCTCCCTGGGCAGTGGCCCAGTCAGTCTAAGGGGATTGTCCAAAGACAGGCGGCCAGCAGTTGGAGCATTCCTGGGGCAGTGATACTGCTCCAGAAGCTGCCTCATGAGCTCACGCCGAAAGACTTGGTAGGGAGTGACCCTCCCAGTGAGCTGCTGATGAACAATATGGGAGTTGTGGATGGAGCAGTCCACCAGATGGAAAAACACCTTCTTATACCATTTTAGTGTCTTTAGCGTGCAGTCCACAAAACTGTTTTTCATGTCAAATCTGTCTACTGCATCCATGCTCCCATTGTACTCAACCACACAAGAGAGCTTTTGTTTTGAAACTCCAGTGTAGTCCACCCTGCCTGTGTCAACCACTGTGGCCTTGCTCATGGTCAACAGAAGGTGGACATCTCTTTTGTCATGCCATTTAAGAGCCAGAAGCTGCCCTGACTTCCGGTAGTCCACCTCCCCCTTCTTCATTTTATTTTTAAACACCGGCATCCCTTTCCTCACTGTCCCACAGGCCCCAGTTTTGTGTGTAAAGAGGTGGAGGAAAACACCGGACTCGTATACCAGTTGTCGACGTAAAGGGTATGGCCCCTCCCCAGAAATGGCCTGAGTAGTGTTGAATGTCTGAGGAGTAGACAATCATGTCCAAAAGGTACCCAGTCAGCACATCACATAGAAGAAAAAATTTGATTCCAAATCGAGAATGCTTTGAGGGAATGTATTGACGAAAAGAAAGCCGCCCTTTCCACAGCATGAGGGATTCGTCGATGCATAACTTTGTGTAGGGGGTGAAAACTTTCTTGAAACTGTTGGTCAAACTTGAGAGGACAGGCCGAATTTTCCCTAAGGGGTCACGTGGGATCATGCTGGTGGCGTCTGCTATGTGGAGGGATCGTAGAATTAACAAAAATATGTCCTGGGAAAAAGGGGGTATAAATCATTGGGTCCCGTGACCAGTACTCCTTCACAGTATTTTTATGGACGATCGCCATCAACAGTACTGTCACCAAGAAGGTGTACATCTCCGGAATGGTCGTGTTGACCCACTTCTCCATCTTCCCTTTCCCACCTCCCTGTTGCCGGAGATGGTGGGCATACTTGTTTGTCTCCTCCGCAATGTTGCCTACAAAATCTTCCGACATAAACAATTTGAAACACTCCGACTCTGACATTACCGGCAAGGATGTAACGCCAGAGTCAGATTCATCGAAGGGGTGGATGAAGGGCTGGTGTGTCTCGTCCGCCGTTTCCCACACCAGGTCTTGTGGTGCCATTACATCCTCCTCCTCCATCGCAGGGTTATGAACTACCTCCTCCACCACCAAATCAGGGGTAAACTCATCCTCTGAGTCGGACTCTTCTGACACTTTGTCGTCTGACTCAAGTGGCACCAGGGGTATATCATCAGAAAAAAGCATATCAACCACCTCACTATTAGTTAACCTTCTTTTGGCCATTTTCTTTTACCAATCTGGCAACACTGAGTGTACCGTGTATGTAAGCCGTGTACCGTGTATGTTTTTCCTGGGGGATTTGACTATTCTTTCAGCAGTGTTCTAACCAAGGGCGTAACAATGATGTTGACATTGGTGGGGACATAATGAGCGCGTAGGTTGATGGCGTTTAGACGGGGGGTCTGGGGGTCCTCCCCCAGAAAATTTTGCATTTTTTAAATGCAATTTCCAGCATTTTAACCAATTCTGGGGTGGATAGTGACAAACCCCTTTTGATTCACAGGGGACAAGATTGGCAAGATTGAGAATTGTTTTTTTTTGGAAAGCCACATGAAATACAGTATACCTGTCTGGCTGGTCGAGATTGATTTTAGCAGCTCGGACGGTCGCCTCCACAGTGTGTGAAGCGACAATTCACTGAAGGGGGACGTGACCGAACAGGTTTTTAAAAGACTGTTCTGTGATAAACTTACTGTTGATTTGGTGAAATAGCCTCTTATGTCCGTCAGTTTCCTTTTCCTGCCCGAAGCAGACATTATCCTGCCCGAAGCAGACATTATCCTGCTGTCACCGCGCGCTTAACTACCAACCTAGCAGCGATAACTAACAATAACTAGTGCAGGAAGATGAGCCAAGAAGGTACACTACACGCATGAGGGTAAAATGAACCATTTATTTCCCGAATGCCGTGCAATTACCCATTCAAAATTGGTATGGACATTTTAAACGTATCCAAATATTGGTATGGACACGTCCATAGCGTCCATACGCATTGTTACGCCCATGGTTCTAACAAACCTGAGGTATTGTGTGGCTAGCTGGTTAGGCTACTGAAAATGACAATAAATACTCAGCAAATATTCAATGACAACGACTTTATTTGTGTGTCAATTCTCTACATGCCATATGTAAACAAGAGTACATTTATTCCGGTTTCATAATATCCAAGCAGTTGTAAAATATGTGTATGATGAAGACCAAAAAAATAACATGATAACACAAAAGTCTGTTTCTTTCTGTCCAAGTTGGCAATGGGCACCGCCATCTTTGGTTTGGGGGAAAATCTAAACAAAGGCTGTCGTAATCGCCTTTCGTCTATACTCCTTTTACATACAGTGATTGCTTGAAAAGCAGATGATTACTCATACTGTACAGAGCAATGTCATGTTTGACACAATTTTCTTTTCACCACCGCAAGAGCACTTTGTCTTCAGAAGAGCAGCACTCTGGGCAACCCTGAGGTAAATATGTGGCTAACGATGTGGCTAGCTAATAATGGTAAGAAACGCACTCGAGTGATTGGCTTTATTTGCGTCTTCCTTCTCCACAATGCATGTGATGGCAAGTGCAAGTATTTCGGTTTCAAAATCTGTGAGGAATTGTAAAATGTGTGCACGGAAACTATAATAAACAGCACAAAGACAGACGTCTGTTCCTTTCTACCCAAGTTGGCAAAGGGCGCCGCCATATTTGTTTGGGAATATGTAGCCCTCTTGTATTGGCTAAGGAGTAACGATGATGATAAATCTGCATGAAAAATGCCTTCATTTACGTCTTCATTCTCCACACGGTATGTTTCAAATAGTACAAGTATTCCGGTTTCATTATCTATGTGAAGTTTTAAATGTTGTGCATGGAAAACCCCTAAAAACATGACAATATGTTTTGTCACTGTAGCTCCGAAGTCGATATGGGCGCAGCCATTTTGTTTGCCAATGTAAACAATGGATTAACGACAAGAGCACAGCCAAGCAGACGGTTGCAAAATAGACGTTTTTTGTGTGTGTATTTTGTGCACTGGTGAAATGAATGTCCAGATTTGGCAGCAGAGTAAATAAAACTTGATTAATCAGCAGCAGGAGCCTCTGTTGCGACATAATGAGAACTCGGCGTTCGGAGAAAGTTCTAATCACAAATATGTGATCGTACTCCCAGGGTCGTACTCGTCAAAGGGTTAAAGGAGAATTCGATCTGCTTTCGATGTTGCGCCAGCACCGAGCACATGGCTAAAGATGGCAAGATCACGCTTAAATGTGTTGAGTGTGAAAGTTATAAACACACTGCAGCAATGCATCCTGGTCCAGCCTCATGGTCCTCTGGTGGGCAGGCCGGAAACTCCTGGGAACAGATCCCCCTACACTAAACAACATCCCCCTACACTCTCAAAACATGCTCTGGCAAAGTGGAGACTGCAGGGAGGAAGGCAAGTAACATCATTGTGGAATCGCTTGACGGAAAAACCAAGGTAACACTTCCCACCTTGCTTGCGTGTAACAACCTGCTTAGACCGATCAGAGATTCCAAGTCCTGAATGCACCAAATACTTTCCTCACCTTGGATCAGTGGCTGATAAGATCCATCCGCTTGACACCAACCATTCTGCTGCTGCTAGGTAGGGATATTTTGAGCTTGCACAAGGTCCGTGAACAGCGTAATGGACCTCTCAACACGCCGTACACTCAGCGCTTGGACCTTGGCTGGGTCATAGTGGGGGAACTATGCTTAGGTGGCGCTCACAAGACTGAGGAAGCCAATGCTTACAAGACGTGTGTCCTTCAAAACGGACGCTCATCCTTCCTTAAGCCATGCACTAACAACATCTATATAAAGGAGAGGCCTAGAGGTCCGATCCAGTGCAGTCCCCAAACACCGTCATACACTGAGGGGATCTTTCAAGAGACATGCAGTGATGGTCTCAGTGAAAGTGTGTTTCAGAAAACTCCCAAGGATGACCCTGAAATCAAGACCTACCTGCAGGAGCAAGGATGTACATGGACCTTTAATGCTCCCCATTCTTCACACATGGGAGGAGCTTGGGAGAGACTAATAGGAGTGGCAAGACGCATCCTGGATGGACTACTAGTGAAGGATGGAGCAACCAGACTGTCTCATGAAGTCCTGTCAACCTTGATGGCAGAGGTTATGGCCATCATGAATGATCGTCCGCTGGTTCCAATCTCCCATGATGCCGAGGTACCTGAAATGCTCTCACCCGCCACTCTGCTCACCCAAAAGGCGAGTGTTACTCCTGCTCCCCAGGGAGACTTTGAACTGGATCACCTCTCCAAGGTACAATGGCGCCAGGTCCAGAGCCTGGCAGATTCCTTCTGGAGAAGATGGAGATCGGAGTACCTAGCAACACTTCAGCCACGGAGGAAATGGACTTCAGAGAAGCCTAACCTCCAGGAAGGCGACATCGTTTGATAAAGGACAGTCAAGCAAAACGTAACGAGTGGCCTGTTGGACGCATAGTTAAGGCCATTGCTAGCTCGGACAGCAAAGTTCGTAAGGTTGTGGTAAAGACTCACAAGTTTAGATAACAGCGAGTTATACTTACCTGATTTAAAACCTGAAAAGGAAGACAAACGTAAAAGGAATGTAGACATTGCTGTGGCAAGTATTTTATTATATTACAGTTGTGACATTGTGTATACTGTATATTCATTGTGTTGCAGTTTTACAAAAAGCAGAAATACTAAGTACCAGAAGATTTCAGTAAACAGTCAACCTGGAATCAAGCCTACTGAGTCGTTTCTTGTTAGCTATCTGTCTACAATACAGCTCACGTATTCTCAGGACAGAATAGCATTTGGGCGCGTGGGGCACTGCCCCACCAGATATAGATGGCACTGTTGTGCAGAAAGCTCAATACATTTGTACTTTGCGGCAACATATATTTTATTGAATTTTTAATGCAAAGTAGCGTGAATGTGTGTGTATAAACATGACTCACAAGCATTATAGTCTTGTTTTTGAGTGGTTTGATTTGTTTGTTTTTCTGTCTGTGTGCTTGCTCTGTGAAATGCTGCTCTCCGATGTCCCTCCCTTTCCGGTGGGGCAACGGCCCAAGCGTAATACTGTTACCATGGAAACGCCAATGAGTGTGAACCACAAAGTTAACATTGAGAGATGGGGCACTTTCAAATGCTCGACTGGAATATTGCAAAAACCGCTAAAATAGGGTGACCAGTCGTCCTTTTTTTTAAACTGCCATTCGCCTTTCTACTGCTATCAAACATGCCCTTGAGCCACTGTGACTGACTGTCAAACTCATAGCCCAAACCTATATGATGGTGCAGCAGTTATGCGTGGCAGTATAGTCGGGGTGCAAGTACTTATGAAGAAAAGCTACTTATTAGCAGTGAGGCTAGCTAGCTACTATGTGTTTCAATGGATTTTTGGTCTAAGCTTTAGCAATAACCTTACAATAATGGTCTAGAGAGCTTTAGTTAAGACAAACAATACTCTGCAACATTCGTGTTGCAAATACACAACCAACCAAGTCAATGTAGACATTTAAAAAGTCGTGTAGATAGCTTAATTCACAGAAAATATTTCCCACTAACAGGCAGAGACGCCGCCATCTTGGTACTATTTCAAATCTACCGGTTAATTCAACTCAAGCGTTGGTTGATTATCTGTCCATCATCGTATAAAGCCCGCTCTGACAATTTCATTGGTCAGATCGTTATGCTGAAAACTGATATTGTCTCCCAACTAACTCAAAGCCAGACCAAATCTCCAAGAACAAACATTTTGTGGGCGGGGTTTGGGCTGGTATCCAGGCTAGGGAAAGAGTAGATAAAGGCCCAATCTCAATACTTCCCCTTACCCCTTATCTTACCCCTTACCCTTGAAATTGCGCGTTCATGTGAGAGCTAGTGGTGTCTCAATACCCAACTTGATCAAGATTAAGGAGTAAGGTTAAGGGCTGTATGGCCCTCGTTTTTGAGATGATCGGAGACCTACCTTGCTCCTCCAAGGGCTATCCCAGAGCACACCGCGAAACCAGCTCGGGAATTTTCAAAAAAACATGGCTGCTTGAAGCGAGGAATATTTTACATGAATAAAGCTATCTACACAACTTTTTATATGTTTATAATGACTCGGTTTGATCTGAAATGTACTACACGAGCGATGCATAGAATTGTCGGTCTTAACTGAAACTTTCAAACGGTAGTTTTGCCGATACAATTAGCGCGTATAACACCACTCCATTGGCTTATATGGTAGCTTGCCAGCTATCATGCTACATACACTACATGTAAGTATTTTTGGCTTATAATTAATTTAAAAATGACGACAGTCTTGTTTCGTGCTCTACGCAGTTGTATACATATATATTTGCAACCATGTTCTTCATTAAACTTTTTTTTTTTTAAATCGCTAGTTTCATAGCTCACAGTCACGTATGACGTACCCGAAACCTAGTGGCGTCTCATTTCATAGGGGAAAGATCTCAGCCCTTGGCCCTTACACTTGCAAGTGCTAGGGTTAAGGCTAAGACAAGATTAAGCAAAAGGGGCAAGGAGAAGAATCGAGATTCGGCCAAAGGGTTTAGAATGTAGAAATTGATTTAAGTTAGGTAACTGTCATCCCCATGATGATTAGGGGCCGGAATGTTAGTGCCATTTTCCATATTGTTGTTTAGATTTAGACATAATTAGTATTGATTCATACTTAGTGATTGTTATTTAGTGATTGCATAATTGTTTTTATAGTTCGCATTTCAGTTTAGAATGTTTAGTGCACATTAGGGATGGGAAGATTCACCGGTTCGCCACGATGCACCGGCATAAAAGTTCACGATACGATGGCCCGGATCAAAAAAGTGTGGACCGGATACAATGTGAGATGAATCGCGATGCATCGGTTCTAACATTTTTGTATCGGTATAATCTCAATACAAGACCAATCATTTTATATTTAGATAGATTCCACCTCTCTTACTGTTTCTTAAACGCGCTCTCATCTCCACTTCTGTTAATGGCCGCTTCTCGTGAAGTCTATAACTTTTCTAAAATCACTATCTGTCTGCAATACCGCTCTCGGCCTCTACACAACTTCGGGGCTCTCACAGGAATAGACAGTGGGATAAGCGACTATTACTAACGGTGTTTTTCGCATGGAAGTCTCTAGAAATCTAGCACTTTATTGAACGAAATTAAAAAGAGTGAACGTGCAGTTCTCAGACACCAGAATGAACCCGCTCACAGTATCGTTAATCAGACAGTAATACCCTACGTTCAGTTCACTTTCACCAAAATTATGAACGAGTTCATGAACTTTCATTCAATGAACGCGTTCAGACACAACACTGGCGCTTGAACCACGTTTCAAAGACCTGGCTTTCTTTGAAGACCACGGCACCAAGGACACGGTATTTTTAAAGATAATAGCAGAGGTGATGATGGAGGAAGAGGTAAGAATATACTCCATATACCGTAGCTAAACTCTCTATTTGTTACTTGAATTTACCTGTGCCTTCCTTAAATTGGAAAAGGAAATCTAGCAGCTAGTCTCCATTATACTTTTTTCTTCATCCTGATCATGTGGATCAACTCAAAACCTAAAGAAAAACCTTAAAATAGGGCAAATAAGTTAAATTGATTGCGTGAGGCATTTGATCCACATGTTTAGGATGAAGCAAACTGTGTTGTGACTGCTTGGTAGGCCTACAGTTAAAAATAAAAAAATAAGACATTTAGAGAACACTTACACACGTTACATATACATGTTATATTTTGTCAGATACCTTTTTAATGATTTGTTGTATGACAAATAAATGAATCATTATGAATAATATAAAATTGCATTATTTTGTATCGCACCTTGTTGAATCGCATCGTGTCGAATCGTACTGCATCGCAATAGGGGTGAATCGTATCGTATCGCATTAGTAGCTGCTTTTATGTATCTTTAATGTATCGGATCGTTGGCAGTGCATCGAGATGTGTATCGCATCTTCCTCAGTGATGAGATGCACATCCCTAGTGCACATACATTGATTTACTTACAATAATTAGAGGTGAGCTGTGACGTAGTGAGCTCGCGCATTTATGTATCAACTGTCATTTGTTTCAGAATTCAGTAAAAGACGGGAGTAAACAGTTTTTCTACCGTTGTTGAAATACATTAAACACAGAGACTTGTTTCTTTCCGTCTGAGAGTGGTTAATGAAAGGAAAATGTAAAGAACTATCTACTGATGGAAAGAAGGGAACTTAAACCTGCGGGACCGTACGTTTCTCAAACTGCTGAAGAAAGCCTGTGATACCATGATTGCGCAAGTGGAGGACCGGTTCGCCAAAAGTGACCATCTTATTGCCGCACAGCTGGTGGACTGCTCACTGTTCCCAAAGTTTGTGAAGTCATTCCCAGAGGCCCAACTTGCCTGTGCTATCAAGCTCTGGCCAACAGCTCTTATGAACGAGGGGAAGCCGCAAACTGAGCTGGCTCTGTCGTGTCTTATTCTAAGAGTTCTCAAGAAACTTCTCAAGGCAAATAGGTATGAATATACTGAACAGTTTAATTCAGAGGAGATAACTACTGCTGAGCTGGTCCATGGAGCATCTCAAAAACTCTAAGCATATTGCAAGAGCAATCCAGTAGAAAACCTAACCAACAAGTCCCCGTGCCCACTTTTATATTGATCAAATCACCCTTTGCTCTGGTTTCATTTGCGTCTTATTTGCGTCATTGGACTCGACCGCACCTAGAGATGGAAAACAACAGGTACCTTACTTGCGTCATTGGACCTGACCGCACCGAGATGGAGAACAATCGGTCCAATTCTCTTAACAATGTTGCCTATCAACCAGCTTGCTTTGTCTCTGTCAACAGAATTAACCACCTTGAGATACATGGTGTACAGCTTCCTGTGATACCAGGTATCTCGGGGCTTTCAGACACAGTTCTTCACATTGTCTGCCTTGTGGCTATTGCAGAGGCGTCTGTCACCTTGCCCTGACCCCCCTTTGTCCCTGAAGCATCTAGGTAGTCTATGCAGAGGAGGCATGTTTGCCACGTGATTTATCATAAAAGGTGTCTTTGCACTTGGGTTTATACGAACAGGTCTGTCTGCCTCATGATTTCTCGGAAATGCTATCTTCTCACTTGGGTTTATAAGAATAGGCCTGTCTGCCATAGGATGTCTCTGAAAAGGGGCCTTTTCTGCCTCTGGCAGCCTCTTCTTAAGTTATAAAGAGCTATCTCTATTTGTTGAGATGTCCATGTTCCAGTACCAGCCATACACATTATTCAACAGTACAGTAATAAACAAGATAAAAATACCACATTTCCCCCCTTTGAGGTGTCCACACCTCACTATGCAGCGTAGCAAACCATTAGCATTATGTTAACACTCCCGTTCAGTGTAATTATCTATGTCCTATGTAGCATCAAAAGCTGTGATACAGTTACATCTCAAACATATGTCAGTTAGGCAAAACAAGTCCACTGGGGCGTTCCCAGATGGATCGTACAGAATTGTAAAGGCAAAATAAGTCCACTGGGGTGGTCCCAGATGGATTGTACATGAATCACAAACTGTGTAACATCTTAAAAGCAAGCATTCAATCTAAAATAGTTAGTTAACCATTCATCTTCTAGGGTACAGTATTCATGCATTTGAGGCTTAATCTCAAGAACTTAAGTTTCACTAAACAAAGCGGTTATATTGTGATATTGGGATAGTAACATTGTGAAGTATGTGTCATTTCAGGTGTGTGTGTCATTCCAGGTGGTGGATGTATGTAATGTGGGTATGAACTGTGACATGTCAAAAATGCCAAAAACAAAATAGCAACAATCATCACCCTTCCATGAGCCTGCCGGAGGGTCAAGAGGTTGCGTCTGTGGTTTCCCACACGGCCGCCCTGGTGGTAAAACAGCCTAGCACATTGATTCTGGCGTGTTTTTTATTATTATTTATTCATTTTATTTATTTATTTCAATCTCCCGCTCATTCCTTCTTCCAGCGAGGTCGAGGTGATGGAGCTTGGGGATGTCGTAGATGCTGTATTGGTACGGGATGGCCCTGGCGGGTCGCTTATAAAGCTCTGATGGGTTGGGGGTGACGAAGTCCTGCCATGTGTGCAGGGTGTCTGGGTGGTGCTCTCCTGTTGAGTCGAGTTGGGCGAAGCCCTGCCATGGGTGCGGGGTGCCTGGACGTTCCTCTCCTGTTGAGTCGAGTTGAGCGAAGCCCTGCCTCGGTTGCAGGGTGGCTTGGCACGCCTCCCCTGTTGGGTTGAGTTGGGCGAAGCCCTGCCTCGGTTGCAGGGTGCCTGGACGTTCCTTTCCTGTTGAGTCGAGTTGAGCGAAGCCTCGCCTTGGTTGCAGGGTGGCTTGGCACGCCTCCCCTGTTGGGTTGAGTTGGGCGAAGCCCTGCCACGGTTGCAGGGTGGCTTGGCACGCCTCCCCTGTTGGGTTGAGTTGGGCGAAACCTTGCCCCGGGAGGGTAGTGGCTTGGCATGCCTCCCCTGTTGCCTCTCCTGGTGCCTCTCCTGCTGATAGACCTGGAGTAGATAAGAAAGGAAGAATGCCGCAAAGAGCGACATACCCACCACCGCCAGGAGCTTCTGGAACCCCTTCTGGTTGTGCTTCCTCCCCCTCTTCTGGATCGCGGTCCCCGGGAACCCCCTCCTCTTTGTCGTGCAGCTCACATTCTGGCCTGTCACCCGTCTCTCCATCGTTCCGTGGCTTTGTAGCTCTGAAACAATAGTTAAGGTGGTACCACACCGTCGATCCCTGTACTCTTACCGCAGTTGGAGTGGCTTTCGTCACCTTGTATGGTCCTTCGGACCTTGGCTGGAGGCAATACCTTTTTAACACCTTCAGGTACACCCAGTCTCCCAGTTGCACGGCTCTTACGACCTCCGCCTCCAGGGTTGGTGGTTGTTCCTGCTGCTTTGCCTGTTTTGTAAATAACTTTGCGAATCAGAGTTAATTTTTGCACATAATGATGAAATTCCTTTGGAATTACTCCAGGGGTGGTCCCATGCCTGGTTCCGTGATCCGTGGGACTGGCATTGGTCGTCCTGCAAGAATCTCGTGAGGGGGGAGGTATGCGCTGCGGTTCTGCTTGCAAGCGCACTCGCATTAAAGCAATGGGCAAAGCATCAAGCCAGCTTAGGTTTAGAGCAAGCAGAGATCTTAGCAATTTGAGCGTGCCATTGGCTCTCTCCACCATCCCCTGACTTTGGGGTTGGTAGACACAGTTTGCAGGATCTCATCCCACCTTTTCTCTGTGAATGCTTTTCCTTGTCAGATGATATTATTTCAGGGATTCCAAACCTTGGAATGATTTCCATTCCGAAATTGAATCACCGTGTTTGTACTTGGTTTATTCAAAACATTTTTTCTTGACACTTCTCCCCCCTTCGGCAAGCACCTACAACACTTTGACCGTGACTCTTTCGCACGTTTCTACATCACATTCACTGGCCTCCACCTGCACCAACCACCACCTGACCCTGTCAGCCTTGAGCACAGGGAACATTGGTGTATTGCAGCGTGCTTGCCGCACAGGTTTAATAATGCCTGTCTGCAGTAGCCCCTCGATGGCGCCTTGTATGCCCTTCCGGCTGGCTTTAGGATAAACACCAGGGGGCTGGTTGACTTATGTCATTTTCACCGTCAGGCCAACAACATCATTCTGCACCTTGGTTTGACATACCCAGGTACAGGTACGGATGGCCTGCCCCTGCAAACAAACCATATACACAGTAGGGGTTGTGAAACGGGCAGTTCTTGACGTACTGTATGCCATCCGGTTTTTCCTTCACCTGCCCCTGGTCTACTTCCTTGGAGATCTTGACCACCTGTCTACACCATCCCAGTCTTTCCATGTGCACAACAGCGCTAAGGCCATCATTAACCCTACATCTCTTGCTCTGTGTGCTTTCCCTACTCTGAGTGTGATGTGTGGTGCTGCTCCTGTTATGTCATACTGATCCCCTCATTTTGTGTCTTCCAGAAATGTCACTCTCACCCCTACTCTTTCCTCTCTACTACACTACTACACTGTACTTTCAGAGGATACTTAGCTTGCTTTCCGACCTCCTCACATCTTTTCTCTCTCCCCCCTCGTCTGCTTCCTCGTCAAACTTGATGGTGCAGTCTGTGGGGCATCTGGGAAATCTTAAATTAACATTAATAGTGTGTATGAGTGGGCCCCAAGTTTTCCACAACTTGTCCTTCCACTCCAAACATGCCTAAACAAAAAACTTGTGAGATGTGGGTAACTGGCTGAGGTGGGTGTGTGCTGACTATTGTTTGGCGGGGCATTTGACTGGCCACACAGATCAATGACAGTCCCCGAGGGGTACACTTAATTTGAATACCCAGCTTGCATAATGCATCTCTACCCAACAAATGTATGGGTTGTGTTCCGGGATTTAAACAAGCATGAAAACACTTTTCGTGCCTGCCTAGATCAACACTGAAGCAGAAAATGGTATTAGCTGCACTTATCCTGAAAATCCTACGGTCTTAGTTTTTCTAGAGCACGACACAGGAAGGTGTTGGGCGTCTTTTGGGTTTATACATATGTAATAGCTCCAGTGTCTACAATTAATGAAATTTCCCTACCCCCAATTTGAACCTGCAGCATTGGCTCATTATCAGCTCCATTCGATAGTATCGGAAACCTGCCCCCTTTGATTCTCTAGGCCTCATCAATAGTGTGCGCCCTGTATGGGGACCCTGGACCGCTAGGTCCATTCTGCCTCACAGGACCATCACCCCCTCCCCACTGCCCCACACTCCGGTCGCCGGGAACCTGTTAGGTGTTGTATAAGTTCTGTTTGCACACCCTGGAAATGTGGCCAGGCTGTCCGCATATCCAGCAAACTGGTAGCTGTGCGGCCTGCTGTTTCCTGAAACCATCTCTACCTCTTTTCCCTCTGGCCTGAGACTGTTCCTCTCTGCCTGGCCATGGACTTGGCCAGGGCTGTGGGCCCCTGAAGCCCTGCAGTGGGTGACTGTAGCCCGGTGGAAATGGTTGTTCGTACTTGGGTGATGGGTTTAGCTTGTGCTGGGGCTGGCGTTGGTTTCTCAACTGGGGAGCCTGGCTGGCTACCACTGGTGCTTGTATAGTCTTTTTTGGAGCTTTTTCTGGAGGAGCTTAGGGTTAGAGTCCTTCTGGTTCAGGCCCATGTGGTGAGTCACAGCTTCTCTGAACATATGTCTGGTCATTGACCCAAGGCGCCAGTCTTTTTCCAGCTGGATCCTAACAGCAACCTGCGCCATCATGCAAGACTGGTAGACGAGAGATCAGGCCCTGCACGGCAGTGTGTCCCCATGGTTGATACTGCTGTACTGTCCCCTTTGCTATCAGAGGCATAATGTTACTTGCCGCTTTTTTTGACTAGACTGCATGGTCTTAGGTTGTCTCTCCTCGTCTGAGCTCCAGTTCTCATTCCCCTCAGCTGGGTCCCCACTGAGTACGACTGTCACTGGTCCGTGTGGGCCTCGTCCCTTTAATGCCCTTGTGTCTAATATCAGTTTTAATTACTCTCTGTTCTCTTCGCTAGCCTTCTAGCCTTGACCTCTTTTTCTCAATCTGTCCTCCTTCTGTCCAGCGTTAGAGAGCTGGCTTTCTACTACCTTTATCATTTCTACTGCCTCCTCACGACTGGGGTAATCTACCCCACTGGTTACTCTTTCGAATTGTAAGTGAGCTATCTTCAGTGTTACTCCTGATCTGCACCTTACGTTCTCTTCTGGCTCTGGGAGTTTTCTTACACCTCTGCACACTTCTAGTTTCTACAACTACCTGATTTCTGGGGTTGTGTACTTCTTTCCCACTAATCCCAAATCCAACTGCCCTCTCCCTGGTCTCCTTTGTGCATAGGTTTGTGCTCTTATACTGTACTAGTTCTCTTTGAACTGCTTTATCTAATTCCAATGAGAAGTTTAAATGTCCTCCTCCTTCCTGAACTCTCTCCACTATGTCCTCCACCCTTTGACTGACTTCCCACCAGTCTAGCATCAGCCTTTGCCACTTAAAGTGAGGACACTCTGTTTTGACTGTGTCAACGTTCCTACCCATGTGCCTTTAGTCCCATAATGTGTATAATGTCCCTGCGTTATGAATTATAATTCCTGTGTTTCAATCTCTTGTTTAAGGATTCTAGGGGCTCCGTGTCTCAGGCTTAGTTCAGTAAAACCAGAAAGCAGTGTACTCAATGCCATTCACATAAGTTCCCCCCTCTGTGCCGCTTCCACAAGTAAACTCCCGCTATCATGCAAAGTGCCCAAAACAGAATGAAGAGGACAATGTTAACTTTGTGAAGTACTATGTTAACTTTATGCCATGTGTTGATCATATCATCTGTTCATACAAAAAGTATTGCTTTCATGAGTGTTCACCCCCTTAATAGATGGGTGAGCCAGGCCCGCAGCCCTCAGTAGTGAAGCAGCGACAGCTAAGCCAGCGGCGGTTGTTTTATTCTTTTCCTGTAACAGACACAACAATCATTAATTACACAATGTGAATGGATATAGCAGCTCGTGACATTCGAGAATATCAGTGTAAGTGTAACGGCGACTCATGCTGGGTGTCACTTTTTCACGAGTGCCGCTTGCAGTTTCAATGTCTCCCACCCTAGGATATACTTACAACGTTCTTAAAAGAAACACCATCACACCGAGTGTGGTGTGCCAATGAAAATAAAAGTCTCACTTGCTCGTCTCATCAGTTTTCACTTTCAGGCTCTCTGTTTCTTATGAGCCCGAGGTACAATTGTAATGCCTGTAGAATAAACAACCTCGCAGCGAGTGTCGTACCAAATAAATGACAAAGTCTCTTTCAATTTCCAAAATTCTTATGTTCATGTCACAGCTTTCCCCTTGACGTCTAACGTACGCGAATATGATTCTGTGATGGGCTACTGTTGAGTCTGCCTCTGCCTGCTCAGTAAACATGTGACTAAATTACTCACTCACCATGTACCATCTGTTTAAATACTTCCTTTATGAAACTGCATCTATTTCAAAACCATCAGTCAGCAACAAAACTCATCTATCACCCTGATACTAATAGCCTAATGTTTACACTGACAAATCAGTAGAATAACTTTCTTAACACTTTTTAAAGTGGCAATATATCTACCAGCAAATTAGCACAAGTGTTCTGATAACACTTCTTATTATGAGAATATTTATCCTTATATTATATTTATACCGAATATGTCTCAGCAAGTGCCTTACTCAACAACCTCTTTTCTCTAGGGACTGTCCCCATTGAGACGATCTCTTGACACGTGGCGCTGCCTGCACACAGTCTGTTTTACCATGCTTACCTAGGTTGCACTGCACTTCCTGTTTGTAACCACAGAGCGTTGGCCGCTCGCCAGTGGCTGCACACCAGATTGACTCTTACATACAAATATGCCTGTTCTAGACATCAGCAATCAACACAATCACCTCTTAACCATTTCTTCAGTAACGATACTATTCCCACCTTGATACATGTATATATTGCAATACAAATTTCACAATTGCTCGCTATCCTGAACAAATGATCTCACATATACAATCGTACCCATCATTCATTTCATATTGCGCAATCACTCTCACCTCACTTTTACACACACACACTCGCACACACACGCGTCAGTCTCTCTCTCTCTCTTTTTCTTTTTCGGAGATATTCACACAAACTATTCTATAGACACCAACATACAATTTTAGCACACCACACTAGTCTTTTAACTACAATAAAATATTCTCCTTCAGGAAAATGCGCACACGTTACAATAAAACACTGCCTCCACTCCAAAAGAGGTATTTGTACAAAAAACACGTTATGCCCTGTTACGTCTCTCGGCCCGTAGCCTATTTTTCTCCCTCAGAAAAATGGACGCAAACAAAGTCTCACAATACAATATTCTTCTTCACCTCAGAAGAAATCCTTAAAACAAAAACACTTTATGCTTCGTTACGTCTCTCGGCCCATTACCTATTTTTCTCCCTCAGAAAAATGGACGCAAACAAAGTCTCACAATACAATATTCTTCTTCACCTCAGAAGAAATCCTTAAAACAAAAACACTTTATGACTTGTTACGTCTCTCGGCCCATTGCCTATTTTTCTCCCTCAGAAAAATGGACGCAAACAACGTCTCACAATACAATATTCTTCTTCACCTCAGAAGAAATTCTTAAAACAAAAACACTTTATGACTTGTTACGTCTCTCGGCCCATTGCCTATTTTTCTCCCTCAGAAAAATGGACGCAAACAACGTCTCACAATACAATATTCTTCTTCACTTCAGAAGAAATCCTTAAAACAAAAACACTTTATGACTTGTTACGTCTCTCGGCCCATTGCCTATTTTTCTCCCTCAGAAAAATGGACGCAAACAACGTCTCACAATACAATATTCTTCTTCACCTCAGAAGAAATTCTTAAAACAAAAACACTTTATGACTTGTTACGTCTCTCGGCCCATTGCCTATTTTTCTCCCTCAGAAAAATGGACGCAAACAACGTCTCACAATACAATATTCTTCTTCACCTCAGAAGAAATCCTTAAAACAAAAACACTTTATGACTTGTTACGTCTCTCGGCCCATTGCCTATTTTTCTCCCTCAGAAAAATGGACGCAACACTTTTAACAATCTACTTCTCTGACCGTTCAGTAAAATCACCTCCCATTTCTTATGCCTTATAACTTAGTTCTTTTTCGGAAGACAGTTTTATGCAAATGTCTCTTACCCCAAGTTTTAACAGGACTAAAGTGACAATTGCTATAAGCAAAAACAAGTTGCTCACCTTTTTAAATGGCGCCTCAATTGTCCCACCAGTCCCGTCCGTCCCCGGGGACGAGATGACACTAAAAACGTCCTTTTCGATCACGTCGGCGTCAGCAAATTATGTCGTGTCTTATTCTAAGAGTTCTCAAGAAACTTCTCAAGGCAAATAGGTATGAATATACTGAACAGTTTAATTCAGAGGAGATAACTACTGCTGAGCTGGTCCATGGAGCATCTCAAAAACTCTAAGCATATTGCAAGAGCAATCCAGTAGAAAACCTAACCAACAAGTCCCCGTGCCCACTTTTATATTGATCAAATCACCCTTTGCTCTGGTTTCATTTGCGTCTTATTTGCGTCATTGGACTCGACCGCACCTAGAGATGGAAAACAACAGGTACCTTACTTGCGTCATTGGACCTGACCGCACCGAGATGGAGAACAATCGGTCCAATTCTCTTAACAATGTTGCCTATCAACCAGCTTGCTTTGTCTCTGTCAACAGAATTAACCACCTTGAGATACATGGTGTACAGCTTCCTGTGATACCAGGTATCTCGGGGCTTTCAGACACAGTTCTTCACATTGTCTGCCTTGTGGCTATTGCAGAGGCGTCTGTCACCTTGCCCTGACCCCCCTTTGTCCCTGAAGCATCTAGGTAGTCTATGCAGAGGAGGCATGTTTGCCACGTGATTTATCATAAAAGGTGTCTTTGCACTTGGGTTTATACGAACAGGTCTGTCTGCCTCATGATTTCTCGGAAATGCTATCTTCTCACTTGGGTTTATAAGAATAGGCCTGTCTGCCATAGGATGTCTCTGAAAAGGGGCCTTTTCTGCCTCTGGCAGCCTCTTCTTAAGTTATAAAGAGCTATCTCTATTTGTTGAGATGTCCATGTTCCAGTACCAGCCATACACATTATTCAACAGTACAGTAATAAACAAGATAAAAATACCACAGCTCTTCTATACGGACACACTGAGCTGCACACAGGAAAATCAGCACTGTTGCTGTTCCAGGCCATTCAGGAAAACAACCTACAAGAGGCCTTGTGTGAAACCTGCACTCTGCCCAGCATTATCATCACAACTCCCATCACGTCTGCGGAGTCTGAGAGGAACTTTTCAACGTTGAAAAGGATTAAGACGTTCACAAGAAATACGATGGGACAGAAGAGAGTGAACGCCCTCTCCATGCTTTCCATTGAAAAACTGCTCGTTCATTGACTGCTGGATTTTAACAGCAAAGTCATCGAGAGGTTTGCTCAAGCAAAGAACCGCCGCACCAACTTCCTTTTTAAGTGATCAGTATTGGTGAGTTTTTTTGGAGCTGAAGGACAGGTCTTTTTTACAAAGTTTAGTTTAATAAATTATGCTAGTTATTTGAGCTATGTGTCTGCTACAAAGTAAAAAGATTAGACAATCATTTTACTTTAATGCTGTATTAGAGGCAACCTCTTTGGTGTCGCGCTGAGTGCTAAAGCATGTGGAATGTATTTGAAATAGGATTTCTGCTTCCTGCTGGCACTCAAAATGCAGCCCATAGTATGGCTGGGTTGCACCAACATGGATTAACTCTTAAACTAGGTTTAAACCAGGTTTGTCTTTTAATCCCGTTGCACCAAACTTTAAACCTAGTTTAACCTTAGTTTAGAATTAATCTAGGGTTAAAGGTGCAATAAGGATCAATAGCTATTCGCTAAAGGTATGCTAGCAGCTAAAACTAACGAAATCTCTTGAAATGTGCTGACTTTGACATTACAACGACTGTCCTTACACAGTCATGCTAGCAGCTAAAACAGTCAAACATCAAGCAAGTGCAACACAAGACTAAGCAAGACGGCAAATAAGCTACTTACTAGATCGGCAGAAGGTAAACAAGTCAGGACGGCGGGCTGCGGCAGGCGAAACTACAGAACGCAGTTATATGCTTATCGACCCTGCTATGCCAATGGCACCGACGCGATTCTCCATATTAAATGTCATTGTAGCGCCCCAATTTTTTTAAAGCTGTTATTTTAAGGTTAAACTGCTTATCCTAACCCTAATCCTGAAGCATAATTGTTGCATAATGCACCTTTAATCTAACCCTCTGGTAATCTCTGTTTAATTTCCATTTAAATCTAGATTAAATTTAAATCTGTTGCACCAGTCATTTTAAACCTAGCCTAAACCTGGATTAGCACTTATATTTAAAGCACCCCTGGAGGAGGTTTAACTCAGTTTTATTGACAACATGGCTGCATATCTTCGCTGGATGGGGAAAGAGTTCCTCGCAGGAAAATTAGAGATAGGTTAAACCCAATGGAGTTGTATGGCGACAGCGAGTTCTCACAGCGCTGTAGATTTAGAAAGGAGTCTGTCATCTACCTGAATGGGAAGGTTGGACCAGCAATTAAGCATGGAAGTGAGAGCAATTTTGCTGTGCCATCACTTCTCCAGCTCCTTGTAGCTTTACGGTTTTATGCTACAGGTAGTTTTCTGATGGTCGATGGGGATCTTTTCGGAGTCCATAAATCAACAGTGTGCAGAATTGTGAGCCGAGTGTCGAAGGCAATTGCTGGTTTAATGAACCAACATATACACTTTTAACCCAGGAGAGAGACAACAGCTGGATTCTATGGGAGAGCAGGTTTTCCAGGAGTAATTGGGGCTATTGACTGTACCCACATTCCCATTACCAACCCAAGTGGTGAGAATAGGGAACTTTTTAGAAATAGAAAAGGGCTACTGCTCGATCAATGTTCAAGTTGTGTGTGATGACCAGGCCCTGATCACACACGTTGTTGCAAGATGGCCAGGATCCACACACGACAGCCGGATCTTTGAAAACAGTCAACTTTGTGCCCTGCTGGAAAGAGGGGAGATTCGTGGACACCTAGTGGGGGACAATGGTTATGTGTGTCGTCCCTACCTTATGACTCCTCTCTTGAACCCTCAGACCCAGGCCGAAAAAATGTATAACTACTCACACATTCAAACGAGAGGGGTTATAGAGAGAGTGTTTAGGGTGTGGAAGCGGAGATTTCTGTGCATACAGGACGGACTACGCACAAAATTGGACACTACCCTGACCATCATTGTTGCGGTAGCAGTCTTGTATAACTTTGGGAAGAGAGTAGGAGATGAGCTACCCGAGGAGGATGAGAACCCACTTGAGGATGATCTGGAAGATGCTCAAGTGCAGAATGCTGGGAACGCAAATGGCAATGCTGTCAGGAGAACACTGATTGAAAGCCACTTTGCAGCGTAATTAAGGTCAGTATTGGCAGAATATTGTTATATTTTGATTGATATGTGCATTTATACAATAGATTACCTTAACCCATACTTAATAACTAATATGCTTCTTACTTTCTCATCTATACAGGGAGGAACTAACAAGAACCGCAAGATGAGGGGACTGCCAATTTGATTGAAAGACACATTTGACTCCAATAAATACATAACACAATTTCAGTTTTCATTCAAAAAATCTTCTATTTGTTGTGACTGGTTAGATCCAGTAACCTTTGCCTTTGAAGAGTTAGGACCTCTTTTTTTAATTTAGCATTTTCTATGTCCAGCTTGCATCTCTCCTTCTCTAATTCAAGAAGCTCCTGGTGTGAGCTCAGCTTAGGCTACTTAGCAGGGGGTTTCAGTGGTGATGCTGCTGCTTCCAAGATTCCTTGTGGCGGCTCCACTTGCTCAAGAACAATAATAGTGTCAGCTAAACAAAACAAAAACAAAAAACATATAAACACATTAGGAAGCTACCTACAACTGTATATCCGAAATGCACTTTACTCTTGGGGGTCTCTTGAGGTCCAATGACATAAGAATTAACTAATTTAATAGAACACCATAGGCTACTAAAGAGAACATGGAATTGTTATTTCTGTAGTATGATGTGCTATTCCATTTAAAAATTATTATAAACTTCTTTGGGATATGTAATGCATCGGCTCTAACAAATGTTTTGTGGGCAAACTTATAGCCTACTATCGTCATTTTCGCCACGTTATTTGCAGCAACTAACGGCGGTGGAGTTTGCAGCTACTTACTTGTAGCCTCTGAAGCTGTACTTTCATCTAAAGCGCCGTCATCATCGTTAGGGTTGGGGAGGGGGGAAATTTACTGCGGGATCACTACAATTATCTTTTTGGAAAGCGGATCTATGTTATTGGGAGGTGGTCCTCCGCCGGTTTGAAACTGGCTACGCCTCTCTTCCGCCGCATCTTTTTAAGCTTTAGCCTTCAGGTTTTTCCAACAGGCTTTTAGTTGTGCCCTGTCCATCGGCTCCTTGATCCCCGTAGACCCGTTGAAGCGGTCTGCTGACCGGAGCCAGCTCTTCTCCTTCTTCTCGCTTGTACTGCTGTCAGTCCTTTTATCCTCAATAGTTATTCCAAACTCCTCCATTAACTCTGTCACCAACATCTTCTCAAATATAGAAAAGTTGGACCCTCGTTGACGTGACATTGGAGGTAGCTACCTGGCTAAACTGACTCATTAATTAGCAATAGCCACTGTCGTGGTAGGTATTAAAAGTATAAACGCCAACGGTAACTTACGGTATTAATAACGTCATTTATTCAGAACGCAGCTAGTTTAGGAAAAACAGCGCATGCCTTTATTTAGGGCTATTTAGTTCTGCATTTGTTAAACATACATTGTGAATTTGTTTACATTTCGTCGGAATCCAACATGGTGGACATTGAACATAAACTAATCCTATTTTAATAGTTGTTTGAACTAGTTTAACTAATCTGGGGTTAAAATTAAGTTGTGCAACACAACTCTGATTAATTATAAACCAGTTTAAACCTGGATTTACTAAACCTAGATTAACTCTAAACCAGGATTAATTTAATCCATGTTGGTGCAACCCAGCCTATATCTTGCTTAAGGCGAGACACCACAGGTGAATAGGGTAAAAATCTTAAATAATAAGTATCACCATGACACTTTCTCAGTTGATTGCTCATGTTTAGATGAGATAAAAATGTATTACAAGTTTTTTTGTATTTTGATGTTTGAATATGCAAATTAGGCATTATCTCATTAAATGTACGCTGATTTGCATAATGTTTAAAATAAAAAATCTGATCATGGGATAAAGCCAGGTTAAAAATTCCTTTTCCCTTTTGTTGGCATATTAGATTCAATTCGCCATGTTATTGGGGATATAATGTTATATATTTACAAATCCCTCTGTAAATGACTTCATAATATAGTTGGGTACAAGACTGGAAAGTTTGGGATATATAGGTTGAACTGAAGTGGAGATTTTTTCCTTTGAGTATGACAAAAAAACTCATTTTGAGAAAATCGCATTTAAAGATTCCAGTGTCAAGCCATACCACGTGATGTGTCTGAACGAATCACGTTATCAGAAACCACCACAAACCAGTGAAATTGCGTCTTTAGGTTTAAAGCCCCATTTTTGCTAACATCATTGGTTACTGCTGGAAAGGAAATGTCCTTATTTGGATAACATAGTGGTGTGTGGGACATACAGAGCTTTTCAACCATACCAAACATGTCAGGCATCAGAAAGCCGATATACTGCACGATACGTTAGAATGCTAACTTTCCAGGAAACCTAGGAGAATGCCAACGCCGCGAACAGACAAAATGTGAATAAATATACACATTAATGTATATTTAGGATATTTTCTTTATGCTAGTATGAAAGATTTCATGTTTAGGGAGTGAACTAGCTCAAAATTTCAAAATTGACCACTGCTGAAAAAAAAAACGATGTTTTTGCCTGCCGTGTCTCGACTTAAGCAATATAGCACTCGTGGGAGTGGGGTAGGTCAGGGATAATCCCACGGGTGGTGTTCGGCCGTAGCCACCGAGGCCGGAGGCAACAACACACGTGGGATTATCCCTTGCCTACCCTACTCCCACGTGTGCTATATTGCTTTTATAAAACAATTATATAGTCAAACAAATAACATTTCAACACAAAGGTATTGATTTAAAAAAAAAAATGATTTCGCCAATGTTTCTCCGCAACAAAAAAAAATGTTCCATTGTCAACGTCTTGGTTTTGAATTAACGGTTATTATCAATGCGCTATATAATGTTTCATCGCAGAGTGATTTATTATTAGCTGTGAAAAGTCCCTGTTGGGTTGTTCTGGGATAATCCATGGCATGGAACGTCTCTCGTCCATTCAGAAACGGCTAAATAACGCGATAGAACCCAATTGTTTTATAATGGTCTTTATAACACGGGTAGATGTAATAAACCATTTTGAGAGTGAGTTCCGGGGGGTGCTTTAATCAGCGATATAGTAACTGTACGACCTGTTAACATCTACCTGAGCGTTCCATATCAGTGCGCACTCAGAAAAAAATCGTACCAAGATGGCGGCGTGTTGGTAGCCTGTTAGTGGGAAATGTTTCATGTGAATTGACCGATCACGAAACTCCTCCCTAGAACGGCCCTTATCCAATCATGCCTTAGCAACCGCTACTAAGAGAAGAAGGTCCGACAACTTTGAGGTCTGAGCAGCATGGTTAAACAGTGTAACCTACAGACTTTGAGGTATGACATGAGGTACCCTGAGAGATTAGAGGGATACGTCTTTTTATTTCACTTCCCCAAAGCCCAAAACACAGGCGCAAAGGTGCCAGCTGTGGATTAAACAGTGGTCACACCCATCTCAATATATCGCAAAATACACATATGTCTGCTCCACAGTAAATTAAGCTGCTTGCTGCCAGCTAGCTATCGCTAGGTATGATGGCTAACTATCTAGTTGAGAGAAAATCCCCAAACAGTTATGGTTCATGAATACTTGTATTATTACCACTAAAATAACATAACTAGTCTCTCCAACTAAAGTGTTCATGTTAAAAAAAAAAAAAATGTTAATGTATGTAATGTAAGCGACTAAAAAGAAGCTGATGGCTTTCGAACAACTCTTGAGACTCTCTGACTTATAGCCAAAAAGTGTCGGGGTACATAGTGTTTGTTTAGGCACAATATTAAGCGACTCAAACGTTTTAGTTACATCTGCCTGCTGGTATCCTGTAAGTAAGCAATGTCTGCTAGCATGTCGTAAACAATTAGCAATCCCCCGTTGTTCTTTAGTAAAGTGTTGTGCAAACAATTGCCCTGTTTTGTTCAAATGAAATTGTGGGTGCCGTCAGATATGTCTAAAAATCAAAACACATTAAGGACTTTCTTGATTTAAGCAAAACAACAGATGAATAGCTTATAGCTAACAAGATAGCTCGTTACACTAGCACGAGCTAGCTGATGAAATGTGCTAACTTTGATACTATAACAAACTAGCGAATCAACAACTTTCCTACCTAAGTCAAACATCAAGCACATGGTTGTTTTATTGCAGGTCAAATACAAGTAAGCTGGTCTCAGGTAGCGAAGCACAATGCGAGATGCTCTGAAGTCAATCACGTTATGAGGAATTTAATGCAGCGTCAGGCTGTGGGATCAAAAAAGAGCCCGGGGGAAGTATTGCTAGTGTTGGCATAGCAACTGTCACTCAAGAGTCGTTCGAAACTCAACATTACGTCACCCAGGCTCTTTTTAGCACCCGGTCACTTTTAAGCATGACAGCTGTAGTCCACATAGACACGATAACGTGATTGTCTAAAATTGGAAGAGATCTGATAGGCTGCAGAGAATATCTTTTAGAAAAAATGCATTTGTGAAACTAATGTGCGTTAGGAAAGTTCCAAAAATCCACACGAACGAATGCGGGGATTTGTAACTCGTGTTGTCTGGTTGCAAACAAATGTCATGGGGTCATTTTGTGAAACATGAAATACATTTGTGAATCGCATTTCGTTTGTTTGAATGTTCGAGGACAAAGTGATCCATAATAAATCTAACAAAAGTCTTCAAATTGAAAGTAGTTGTCCTCCTGGGTGACAATTCCCTCTGCTCTGGTGGATTGCCCGCGAGAAATTAACTTTCCTAAGTCAAACAGTAGCATTGATGTAATGTAAATCAGGTCAATGAAGGCTTCTTTCGTTTGAGGTTGATTTCAATTTTTTTCCGAGATGTCCTGACAGCCCGCGTAGATACCTCCATACAGCATATCCGGGAGTCAACGTCTCCAGGAGTAATGTTGGGATTTCCAGGGCCTTGGCAACAACAAACTTGAATTGTTTAGCCTGAGTCTGTCTGCTTTTTGGTAATCTTTTGTAGTATAGGTGGCTGAAGTCAGCACGTGACTGGCTGGCTGGCATGGGGCTCTCCATATCACCAATTTTGTGGGCCATTTCATCGATGCCGGCTCTTTCTGTTGTAGCATGTCTCCTGTAGATTACAAAATCAATTTGCTTTAGGGGATAAACAATCTCATGCTAAATATTTGTTTTCCTTTAACACATAAGGAGATGACTGTTCCCGAGATAGACTGGGAGGACAGTGGTCTGGTCGCAGAGCCAGGCCGTAGAGTGAATGTTCCTCAGCTGGAGAGCGCTCTCACTCCTGAGCAACTGGAGACACTGAAGTGCTTCATTTACCCTGTGCAGCCATCTGGTGTCGACATTTATCTGACTAATGTGCAGTATGTTGAACGTTTGCTGGAGTAATGTTAAGACAATGACAAGAAAAATTCGGAACTGAGTTGAACAGAATTAAATTAGGCCAAAGCAGCTCTCCACTGATCTAAGACAAGTCATTAGATCAGAACTTTTTATAACTTTGATAGTTAAACTTGTATAATGGTCAGGGATGCGCAAGCGCTCTTAACAGGTGCTCGATGTTGGCAGGTTGTGACGCCCACGTGACTGTACCACCTCTAGACTGAGGCTTCTAGCAGGCACTTCCCAGCCCAGAATTTAAAGGTGCAAAGAGCAACAATTATGCTTCAGGATTAGGGTTAGGATAAGCAGTTTAACCTGATAATAACGGCTTAAAAAAATTGGGGCGCTACAATGACTTTTAATATGGAGAATTGCGTCCTTGCCAATGGCATAGCAGGGTCGATAGGCATATAACTGCGTTCTGTAGTTTTGCCTGCCGCAGCCCGCCGACCTCACTTTGATTACCTTCTGCCGATCTAGTAAGTAGCTTATTTGCCGTCTTGCTTAGTCTTGTGTTGCACTTGATTGATGTTTGACTGTGTTAGGACAGTCGTTGAGTAACTAGTTTGTCATAATGTCAAAGTCAGCACATTTCAAGAGATTTCGTTAGTTTTAGCTGCTAGCATACCTTTAGCGAATAGCTATTAATCCTTAATGCACCTTTAAGCAGCTACCACAGAAGGTCTGGGGATGCTGTACCAATAAAAAAATATATATAAAATTTATAAATTAGCACTGTACAATACTGCAGGTGCATGGTTTGGTAAGTATTGAACAGAGAAAAAGAAGCACACCAAGTCAAGAAAATGCAAGAAACCAGCTGTAATTATCTGTTCAATAATTGTATTTTGGCGTGATTAAAAAACTTGTTGCACAAGAAAGTGTCATGAGTGCTCTCCATAGACTTTTGGAAATGTATTGTTGCAAACACATACAAATGTAAGCAGTGTTGCCAACTTTTCTGTGAGGAAAGTAGCTGTAAGCTCTCTGAAAAGTCGCCAGAAGTCGCTAGATGACGTAATCAACTAATTTGCATAATATGTAAATAAGCTGCGGATGCGCACAATATGCAATTCTGACAGGGTAACACTAATATTTTTCCCACGAATACAAAGTTCTACTATGTTGCTGTTATTTCGTCAGACTGCGCTATGTGAGTGGAGAGGAGACCATGACAGCCCTCGCTGTTCTCAGCTCTCGTGAGATCAGTTGTAACATGAACTGCAGAACAGGATATGTGAGATGCTTTTTCAGTGCTTTGTCAACACAAAAAATCCACCAAATGACAAAAAAAAAAGTCGCTAGATTTGTCGCTAGTCGCTTTTTGCTAAAAAAGTCGCCAAGGGGGTCTGAAAAGTCGCCAGATATAGAGACGAAGTCGCTAAGTTGGCAACACTGAATGTAAGGCCGAATCTCGATTCTTCTCCTTGCCCCTTTTGCTTAATCTTGTCTTAGTCTTAACCCTAGCACTTGCAAGTGTAAGGGCCAAGGGCTGAGATCTTTCCCCTATGAAATGAGACGCCACTAGGTTTCGGGTACGTCATGCGTGACTGTATGAGCTATGAAACTAGCGATTAAAAAAAAAAAGTCTAATGAAGAACATGGTTGCAAATATATATGTATACAACTGTGTAGAGCACGAAACAAGACTGTAGTAATTTTTAAATTAATTATAAGCCAAAAATACTTACATGTAGTGTATGTAGCATGATAGCTGGCAAGCTACCATATAAGCCAATGGAGTGGTGGTATACGCGCTAATTGTATCCTAAAACTACCGTTTGAAAGCTTCAGTTAAGACCGACAATTCTATGCATCGCTCGTGTAGTACATTTCAGATCAAACCGAGTCATTATAAACATATAAAAAGTTGTGTAGATAGCTTTATTCATGTAAAATATTCCTCGCTTCAAGCAGCCATGTTTTTTTTTTTATAATTCCCGAGCTGGTTTCGCGGTGTGCTCTGGGATAGCCCTTGGAGGACCAAGGTAGCTCTCCGATCATCTCAAAAACGAGGACCATACACCCCTTAATTTTACCCCTTAATCTTGATCAAGTTGGGTATTGAGACACCACTAGCTCTCACATGAACGCGCAATTTCAAGGGTAAAGGGTAAGATAAGGGGTAAGGGGAAGTATTGAGATTGGGCCTAACTGTTTACAGACATATTCCCAAACTTCTGACTCTTGCCGTAAACGCTCATGGTACCATATTCCGCAAGTGAAAGGAACATTACGCCACTATTAACCAGACACTCTCAGCAAGTTTGCATTTCAGATGTATATTTGGTTTGACATCAGCATAACACCTTCCAGAGTTGTGCTGTGTTTATGTGCGCGAGCGCTGCCGTTATCTCATTCTGATGAGAGTAACTGAACTTAACGGCAGTACGTTTTTATTGTTTCACTTCTCCTATTACCTTGCTCGACAAAGGTTGGAAAAAACCCTGCAATGGCGCTGACTAGCAGGTGCAATTTCATCTTCACTGTCACTATCCTGCTCTTAGACAAGGGGCCACTTTATGGCTTCAAGGATCATCTTAATCAAGGGAAAACAATGTTATTCCACGAAACATGCATGTACCTGTAATAATCATGCAGTTGGAAACTTACTTGGGGAGTGAGTTCCACCTCTGACTGCCTTGGGAACAGAAGGGGAACAACGTCTGGTCGTCCAGTAATTAGTGGCCAGATGCCTGTCTCCTTTAACCCCTTCCTCATTTGTTTTATTTGTGCATTTGCTCTCCTTAGTGCCTGTTAAATATTAGTTGTTAAATTTAAGTTAAAATTTAAGATATAAAACCCCAACTTGAAGCCTTGTCCCAAAAATAAAAGTTATCATAATTGTATTTGAAAGGCCACACCATGAGGAGATGCTTCTATGCACAGTTCTAATAAATATATACAGTATATATATACAAATAGAAATATACATACAGAATAAGAGAGCATCTACAGAAGTCTGTTGGTATCCTTCGTTGGCACTGGGAAATACCACTCCAGACAAAGGTTGTTAACCCGCAAAGAGTCCTCCTTACTCCAATCATCCTTCAGCAACTTAGGCAAAGTACTAATAGTATAAATTAGTAGGGCTGGGCGATATGACGATATATATCGTGAGGACGATAGAAACGTGTCTATCGTGACCTTTCTCCTCTATCGTTTCTATCGTGATAAACTTTTTTTGTCATTATACAGTCAGCTGACAGCTTCAGTGGCTGCTAGCAACGTTTAGCTATCGCTGCTAGTTGAGATTCAACGGTGCGTCGCTGGTTTCCCTGGTAACGGACAGACGGTTAGCAGCTAGCCCTGTGTCTACTCTACCTTCTGATTGACGCTCTTTGCCCTGCCATCCACGGACAACTCAGTTTGACCCATCTCTCTGGACCATCGAGGTACTGGGTTCCAGTTTTATTTAGTTATTATCCCGACATTACACACACATACATAACAAGGAGCTCCTTCTCGAACTGAACGGCATTATACAAACATTCGTATCGCTCACACACACCGCCAGCACAGCCGCTTGCCGGAGCGGCACAGCACTCTGTGGATTGACAAATACGTCATCGTACGTATTCTGAGCTGTGACCATCGACTTTTGAACTCTGAACTCATACATCTATTCGGAACACAAAGAACTGTAAAATACATCGCGATTGTATTGCCATATTGATATATTGTTATTGCATTAGTTAAGTTGTTTATTGATTGTATATTTATAGCAAGCGTGAACGAGAGAGTGATTGGGCATTAGGCCACTGATATTGAATGGGTATGAAAATAGTGTAATAGTTATTAAAGCAATTATTTAGAGTAGGTTCATTGAATGTATCTATTTATAATAATTAATATTAGTAAATATCTTATTTAATACTGAATGGTTTTTATCTCTTGACTAATTATATTTAATATTAGTCAATATTACAGGGGAGTGAGATCTTAGTTACACTCACTCTACATCATTTTAGTAGCGGATTAATGCTCCCGCTACATTTTTTTTCATTATTATATCATTATCGTGATATATATCGTTATCGTGATATAAAATAATCCATATCGTGATATATGTTTTTTTCCATATCGCCCAGCCCTATAAATTAGTATACACACCAGTTTGTGAACATGACATCACTGATGAATGATTTTCAACTGGCCCATGCTTAAATAAGGGCCTATGATCGTGATCTTGTTTTTTACTCACGAGACTGATGGTTTCCCTGTGGTCAATTTCTGGGCAGTCTTCCAGACAGAGCTTTGCTGTTGCCATTTCCTTTGCCCCACATGTCAGGGCATATATCAGAGCTGGACTAAGCCCTGGCAGAGTAGGACCACCATGACTGGCCAACCATCCTTCCGGCAATCTGGAACAGATCACACTCTAGTAATGCAGCAGACAAACTGGGAAGAAGAAGGTCTGTCTGTCCTTCAAATAGCGTAGTTATGGCTGCATTTCCTGAACAATTAGACAAAATACACAAGAACAGGTTGAGAGTACTGAAATCAGAATGTCAGTCTGATTTCCACAGTAGTACATGTCCTTATGTTTCAACTAGGCCTGAATCAACTGTCTTTCCACATATGACATGTCTGTTTTTATTTCATACTGTACTGTTTCTGGGCGCATCCTATGAATTTGTCTTTGCCTGTCTAGATTGCCTGGTTGTCATTAACCTGGGTCTGATTCAGTGCGGTCAATGGCAAACCCCCTGTCAACTTGAAGCTATACTTCAAGTCAGGCTTTTTCCTTGTCTAGTTAGAGCAGCGGGTGGATCTAGGGTAAGTGAAGCATGCTGTCTCTCCTTTGTGCATCATTGTAACTAAAATTCTGTTCCTGATTTTACAAACCTTGATCTGACTCACTGATCCAAAAATTATTATCAAGGTAAGTGAAGTACATCATGGAGGTAGATCAATAATATAATAATAATAGGTTATAAATATACGGTAGTGCTATCCCTATTGTGGTGAAGTGCAGGTATAAGGGGGGGGGGGATATTTGGCAATTCGAGAATAAAGTCGACATGTCGAGAATAAAGTCAACATGTCGAGAATAAAAGTCAACACACCGAGAATAAAAGTCGACACGTCGAGAATAAAGTCAACATGTCGAGAATAAAGTCGACATGTCTGTCGAGAGTAAAGTCAACATGTCTGTCGAGAATAAAGTCGAAATGTTTTTACATAGGCTATCTATCTGCTAGGTCCAGGGAAGTGAACTGATGTTATCGCAGATTATGGTCCTTAAAAACTGTCATAAAAGAGTCACATGAGGTTTACATAATCTATTACATCTAATACATTTACACATTTTGACATTTACATTAAGTCATTTAGCAGACGCTTTTGTCCAAAGCGACGTACAAAGGAGATGCTACAAGCAATAGAGCCTAGTGTAACAATAAATACTATTTCATACAAGAATCAACATGCAGAACTGTAAGCGCAAGTTAAGTAGCCTAATAGCTGAATAACGTTATGACAATCAAGGTAGAAACAGCACTGTCTTTAATAGCATCTAAGACAAGTGTAGTTAGCTAGCTATCCAAAAATAGTTTCTGACTAGGTTTATGAGTTGAATTCCGCTAGGTTGGTAACGTTAAGCATGAAAGATTAGGCTTTACGTTCTAGATACTAGTGCAGTGCCCGTAGGGGGTAACATCTGACGACGACTGTTCTATGACTATGACATCATTCACGTCGCGCGGGTCCGCCCCTCTTTCTCTGAATTACTACACTACCCATAGTGCCTACGGCAAACGATATAATACAAATATGTCGCGAACTATGAATTCAGAAATCTTCAAAATCAAGGATGCACAGGTTCATGACATGCGTAAGCTACATGCGAAATCTCATAACTAACGTCAGGGAGATACGCCTGTCACAGACAGACAGACACTGACATATCATGAAGAACACACATATGGACGACCTTACCATGTCCTATTCTGCACTTCCAACAATAAATCGTGCTAAATGTCATTCGTAAACCTCAGCACACAATCTAAACTTATAGTTCTATCCTTCAGGGCCCAGTGTGTGTATGCACTTCCATGCCGTTAAATAAACTCCAACTCCATCAGTTAACCACCACATACACACTAATCAAACAGAATAATTCTCACAAAGCAACATACCTCTATAAATACCAAAACACCAACTGCGTAAACAATAAAACATCCAAATTGAAACAAAAGTTATTTTATTATTGGTTACAGTTGGAAACACTTTCACTAAAATAATTAAAGCACAAACCAATATCACTTTGTTTCCTTTGTAATAAACAAAATAATAAAATAACTCATTACGCATTTAGTCGTTTTTCGACATTAATTGAAATTCAAAAGACCAAATGCTACACAAACCATATACCATCCTGTTATAGCCTACAAAAAAAACAACACAAACAACAACTTAAAACAACAATCTCTTTAGGTCATCCGGAACTCATAGAACCGTGGTTATATACATAACCCTCGTTCTATATCGTTCCTACTGACCGCCAGAGGCGGTGCTTACAGCACATGGATGACCAATACCAACAAAGTCACGAGGAGTGCCTACCCGTACACAGTGTTGCTGGGACGGGCCAGGAACCACCGCCAGCGGGACAGGATTATGAGGGACAACATTAATCCTGTAAAACCGCGTGAACGTGCAGCTGGACGCCCAGGAGGCAGCGCTGGAAATGTCAGAGAGGGGCACGACCCTCAGCGAAGCCCAGGAGGCCGCCATACCACGAGTGGAGTGCGCCCGGACATCCCGAGGAACCGCGGAGCCACTGTGCCCGTAGGCATGCCGTATGGCCTCCACTATCCACTTGGACAGTCTCTGCCTAGAGAGTGCCAGGCCCCTCCTCGGTCCGGTGTGGCACAGGAACAGGGCATCACTCAGACGGAAGCCCTCAGTACGAGACACGTACATCCTGAGGGCACGAACAGGGCATAAAAGTTCTGACCTCTCCCCCTGATCTGCTGCAAACGCAGACAGGCTGAGAGGCTGATTAACAAAGCCGGAAGAGAGGGTCTTCGGCAGGAAAGAGGGGTTAGGCCACAGAGTGACCCCACTGTCGCTGGGGTGCCACTGCAGGCAGTCCCCACTAACCGACAGCGCGTGCAATTCCCCAACGCGCTTGGCAGATGTAATAGCCAGAAGGAACGCCGTCTTCATGGATAGCCATGCAACATCTGCTGTCAGCAAGGGCTCAAATGGCGCATCGCAGAGAGCCTGCAGCACCAAAGGCAGATCCCACGTGGGCACCCGGGCCTGCCGGGGGGGCCTCAGACGGAGAGCGCCCTGGAGGAAGCGAGCCACCAAAGGAAGGGATCCCACAGTACGTCAGTCAACCCTGGCATGATGTGCAGAGATGGCAGCAGCGTACACCTTGATGGTGGAAGGTGCAAGACCCTTGTCAAACAGTGACTGAAGGAACCGCAGAATGGTAGGCAGGGGGCAGCGTGTAGGCTCCAGCGCCAGGCACCAATCGGAGAATAGCCTCCACCGGTTGGCGTAGAGGGCATTGGTGGAGGGCGCCCTCGAGCTGGCAATGGTGTTGACCACCGCCGGCTCGCAAAGCCCTAGTAAGGGGTCTGGCCCCTCAAGGGCCAAACCCAGAGCTGCATCCGGGCCGGATCCGGGTGCCAGATCTGGTCCCCCAGCTGAGACAGAAGATCCTGCCTCATCGGCAGGCACCAGTGGTCTCCGTCCAAAAGCTGTAGCAGCTGAGGAAACCACACTCTCCCCGGCCACCGAGGAGCCACCAGCAGAAGCGAATGACGGTCCACCATAACTCTGTGGAGAGTCTGCACTAACAGTGGTAGCGGGGGAAGCGCATAAAGCCGTCGCCGCGGCCACGCATGTGCCAGTGCGTCCTGGCCCAGGGGACTGGGGCCGTGGAGACTGAACCTCAAGGGGCAGTGTGTCGATTCCTGGCAAGCAAAGAGGTCCACCTCTGCCCTGCCAAAGCGGTCCCAGATGGCGAGGACCACCGCTGGGTTGAGCCGCCACTCCCCGGGATCGGGGCCCCGTCGGGACAGCAGATCCGCGTCACTGTTGGCGGCCCCTGGCAAATACGCAGCCCGGAGGCTCAGGAGACGACGATGGGCCCACCGCAGCAGACGCTGGGCCACTCTCAAGCACTGGAGGGACTTGGTGCCACCCTGGTGGTTGATGTAGTACACCACCGTGCAATTGTCGGACCTCACCAAAACGTGTCTGCCGGCCAGGCCCGTGAGGAAGCGCTGCAGGACGAGAAAGACAGCCTACAGCTCCAACACATTGATGTGCTGCCGCCGCTGCAGAGAACTCCGTGGTGACGACCTCCCGCCGGGAAGGGACGGCAGCCAGGGGGACACCCTGCAGGAGGTAAGCCCTCTGCCTCCAAGGACGGAGGAGCTTGTCGCAGGTGTAGGAGACCTTGACCAGCCTGTGCCCGAGCAAGGCCGGGTGGAGGCGGAGGTCGTTCAGCCACCTCTGTAGCGGGCACAGTTCCAGCAGCTCCAGCGGAACCAAAAAAGAGGCAGCGGTCAGCATGCCGAGGAGGCGTTGGAAGGACCTGAGGGAGAGTGACCTGCCACGCCTGAAGCGTCCGAGCAGCCGGTGGATGCCGACGATCCTGGCCGGAGAGATGGTAGCCCTCAACGACCTTGAGTCCAGGTGGATACCGAGAAACACAGACTCCTGGCCTGGAACCAACAAACTCTTGCGAGAGCACATGTGCGACATCGGAGCGGGCCTGGGCCTCCGACCAGGAGCATATCAGCCAGTCGTCCAGGTAGGGCAGGATGCGCAAGCCCTGGGCCTGGAGCGGTGCCAATGCTGCCGCCACACACCGGGTGAAGACCCGGGGAGCCAATGCTATGCCAAAGGGCAGGACACGAAACTGGTACGCCTGCCCCTCGAAGGCAAATTGCAGGAACTGCCTGTGGTGTGGTGCAATCGGGATGTGGAAGTAAGCATCCTTCAGGTCGATCGCGGCGAACCAGTCGTCCGCTCGTATGCTGTGCAAAACATCCACAGTGCGGAGCATGTGAAACCGTAGGATCTTCAGATGGCAGTTCAAAGCCCTCAGGTCCAGTATAGGGCGGATACCGCCGTCTTTCTTTTGTACAAGAAAATAATTGGAGTAAAACCCACCTAGCCGTTTGCTCCGCTCGACTGGAGAGATGGCACCCTTCTCCAGGAGGCTGTAGATCTCTTGCCTGAGGACGAGGGCCTTCTCCGGGCGGGCCATGGTGGTGGTCCGGACCCCTTGGAATCTTGGCGGTCGGCGGTCGAACTGGATGCGGTAACCTGCAGAGAATATCTTTTAGAAAAAAAGCATTTGTGAAACTATGTGCATTAGGAAAGTGTCAAAAATTCAAACGAACGAATGCAGGGATTTGTAACTCGTGTTCTTCAGGTTTCGAACAAATGTCATGGGGTCATTTATTTGTGAATCACAAAATACATTTGTGAAACATGAAATACATTTGTGAATTGCGTTTCGTTTGTTTGTGACTCGCGTTTCGTTGGTTTGTGACTCGCGTTTCGTTGGTTTGTGACTCGCGTTTCGTTTGTTTGAAACACGTTTTGCTGGTTTGTGAATTATGAAACTAATCTAACTCCATACCATTGAGCTCCTGGAGCGCCATTAAGGAAGGCATCTTCCTAAAAAGCCAACCTTTCCTTGGCAACTACATATGCTGTTCGGAAAGCACTGATTGTTTCCCTCACCAAATTGGCATTGATGGTCAGCACATTTGTCGGCAGAATTTCTTTTTGCCTCTGGCTTTGAATTTCTAAGGCCCTCAGATGTGATGCACTATCTTTATGTTTGTAAATTTTCTTCGACAGTGTTTTTTTACAACTGCTGCCTACCTGTGCATTAACCCACTCTGATGAAAAATGCATACCTGCAACTTTTGCTGAGAGTAACAAGGTCTTTGCCTCCCTGCATGCATGGCATCCTAGTTTGCCATATTTGCAATATAACCACAGATTCCTCTCCCCCCAGCCCTTCGTCCAGCAATTTGGTATCATCCACCAGGCATGCTTTCGGATAGCAACATCAGCGCATTAGTTTATCTGGCTACCGTAATAACTGGAGGTTGAGTCTGCGAGCAACTTTTTCCTAGCCTGACGGTGTCATACTCATAATTCTAGTCAGAATATGAGTCTGAAACTGAACCATTGGGCTGTGATTATGGGCCGTGTTTCAACGAACCAGGAAAGAAAATTCCTCTTCGCTGAATTGGATACCTAGAACTAGGGATGCATACCTAAACCCACGTTCAGGTTCAGGTCCGGATTGGAATCCAGAGGTTTAGGTTCAGGTCCGGACCTAATAAGTCCGGACCCGAACCCATGGCATATTTGAATATATGAACTGTTTAAAGTATACAATTAATATAAATACATACAAAACATTTGGCTTCAAACTACAGCTTTTTTTTACTTCAAACTATGAACATTACATTAACTGTAAACAACAGTTTATAGTCTACTTAAATAAATATAAATAAGTACAAAAAACACACACACAATCTGCACACACTACAGCTTCAAACTTATTTTGCAAAAATATGAGCATATTTGCCTTTGGAGTCAAAAATGTATTATTTTGTTTGTATTGTATTATTTATTTCATGAAATTTCACCATTTCTTATTTGTTTATACCTATCTTTTCTATCTGTTTATAGTTCATATTTTTACTTGAACACACTGAGTACGATAAAATGTGCACTGCCCCTTTAAGAGACTAGGATACGTTTTGCTGTGATCTCCGTGTATTTGTCAGTCTGCGGTTGCTGATTTGCTGTTGACCTTCTCTCCTCTTTACACGCAATTGTTGTGTTGCATTTGCTGCACCTCGCGATGTTTGAATCTTTGTGCAAAATACAGCCACACTTTAGACCGTTTAGCTTTTGGTATTTTCTCTGTTAAAAGGTTTATGGCTAGCTCTGTTTGTTCTTGTTCTGTGAAATACTGCCTCATCTTCATTGTCATAAGACTGTTGCTATGAAAACACCAATGAGCGACACAGGACAAAGTTTATATTGGGAGCTAGGGCAGTTGTAAATGTGCCCCACGAAATCTGCCTGGCAAAAAAAATACAAAATAATTCATACAGATCATACTTACACCAACGTTACTGCTAGTTAGCTATCGCTAGTTTTCTACTGTTTTGGAAGCAGCCCCTGTGTTTCATGTTGCAGCCTGAAATAATTCCTGTTTATAAGACAACATTTTACATACGTTTTCAAGATTTAGCTGCATGATTTGTTGCTGTTATTTATTTAAATCGGCTCAGGCACCGAAATCTGCGTGACATTTCGGTCCGGGTGCGTAACGGTATAGGAATGTCTTTTTCCACTGCGAATTTCGCAATCTATGGAAGGTTTAAGATGGTCTAGAACGAAAAGGTTATAGTATGTGCGTGCTAGATTTTTTATAAGTCCAGTACCGAATCACTGGGGTTTCGGTTTTTCTGGACCTGAACCTAAACGTTTTTACAAGTCCAGAACCAGTACGTAGTATTACTACACAGGAAAAATGAGAGAGTATTTTTTCCAGAGTTACCATTATTTTCCTCTAAAAGAGTAATTTTTACTCATTTTGGATTGTAATCATTTCCAGTGGCCACTAGAGTCGGAGGAAAAAAATAGAGTAAATCTTATTGGAGTAATATCAAGAACACGCCCACTAAACTTTCTTAGGTTTCGTTTCTGCCGCCATTTTCTATCGCAGTTGAGGTGAGCGGCAGTTGTGGTCGGCGTTGAGACAGGTAAGTCAGCAAACTACTAAATTCGATTTTATTTAAGATAAAATGTCAGCTAAATTAGTTTTGGCCTACTTGAAATGTAAACGCCTGCTGCGAGTAACATTGCAGCAGGCGAGTTTGTGGGTCTCACACTGCGTAACTGCCAATGTCGATGCTAACGTTAGCTTCAGCACAAACTATAATGTTAGATGTGAATTTAAACCGAGCCTCACTCTTGTTAGCTTCATTTACCACAGTTATGCTTTCACTGAGCTTAATATTTACTGACCATTTTATCGAAGGTTTTCTCTGAATTTGGTTTGTGCCCTCGGTTAGCAAGTGTGTTTTAATTAAATTTTCTAGGGATCAGTCTAGTATGTGTGGACTGTTTTCTCTGCTGTTCGATTAGCAAGCATGTGTTGAGTTGACTTTGACCAGTTTGTCCTTCGGTTAGTAAGTGTTTTTTTTTTCTTTTGTGGACCGCTAGCAAACACGTGTATTTTACTCTGAATTGAGGCATTTACACAGACCGTTTTAGCTAACTGACATGTGGTAGCCTATCGAGCCTACCTGTACATAGGGCTTTAGCTAATTGTAGCATTGTAGCTTAAGCTAATTGTAGCATGATGCATGAATTGTTGTGCTCTATATCATCTTAGTATCTTTATCTTATCAGTAAGCTTAATATTTACTGACCATTTTATCGAAGGTTTACTCTGATTTTGGTTTGTGCCCTCGGTTAGCAAGTGTGTTTTAATTACATTTTCTATGGATCAGTCTAGTATGTGTGGACTGTTTTCTCTGCTGTTCGATTAGCAAGCACGTGTTGAGTTGACTTTGACCAGTTTGTTCTTCGGTTAGTAAGTGGTTTTTAGTGTGTGGACCGCTAGCAAACACGTGTATTTTACTCTGAATTGAGGCATTTACACCGACCTATTGAGTCTACCTGTAGGTAGGGCTTTTGTAATACTCAAGCTAATTGTAGCATTCAGTGCATGAATTGTTGTGCTCTATATCATCTTAGTAATTTTCTTTTTTTCCCCGTAAAGGATGCATGCTGTAAGAGTGAAGTACCGAGAGCGCCAGAAATACATTTGTTATGAAGGGCAACTGACCTTCAAATCATTTTTGGAGTGTGGTGAGTAAAACAAATTGCACAGCCTACTGGGTGTCATGTGTAAATTAGTGGTGATGTCTTAATTTATTATTATTGTGGTCGTCAAGGACCCTTAGAGGTATAATGTATTTGATTTTGGAACCCCCATCTCTAAATGTTTCGTGTACACTGAGAAAATGAATGATTTGAGGTAATGTTTGCTGTAAAAGTATATTCTAGATTTGCAAAAATCTTCATGATTAAAAATAAGAAATAAAATGCAGATTTGCAAGCTCATAGCATTGCACTCGTAAACTTATAAAATTGTTGTTTTAAGTGGTTCAGATGTGAAGTGACACAGATGTGACCTATAATAAAAATAATATGATGCAATATTTTTTTGATTTCACAGTTTCCAAGAAATTTGAAATTCCTACCTTGGACTTAAAAGTCTATGATGATTTGAACACTGAAGTTGACGAGGACGCGTTTGCGTTTCTTGTAATGAAACCAGACCTCGGTGTGCTTGAAGTCTGTTTGCCCAAGGGCTCAGATTTTGAGGGTGAGTCACTTGTTAACTTGGAGTCACTTGTTAACTTTAGTCCTAACCTTGTAATGCAACATATAGGCCATAGGCTAGCTTTTCTATTGTATCATTCCGTTCCAGTATTATGGGAAATAAAATCTCTCAACGTATTCTGAAAGTGTACTACACCATCCTGCTTACATGAAGTTTCCACACGCTGAAATCCTGTATTTATTTTGCATTTTGACTCTGAATATCGAACTACCTTATCTGCCGCGGTATGATTCACGTGAGTGTTAAGCGTCACTGATCCAGTTCCGACCAATGAGCGATCACGATTACTACTTTGTGATGTGAGTGAGTCGCGGTCTGTTGGTAAACAAAGATGGCGACGCCCAGTCGAAAGCGGTTGCGTTCAGAGGAAAATCCTGCTTGCTGTATGCATATTTTAGAGAATTGTGACGAAAATACCTGCGTTTTAACTCGAACAAGATGGGACACATTCAGGAAGATCGCAAAAGAGTGGATATCGCTGAAAGGGAGAGAGAACAACGCCGTGTTGCCAATTGTACACATGTTGGACAGTGAATACTGTGAACTGGAAACACTCCCCTGCTATCATCCCTCCTGCTACAAACGATTTACTGATAAAAGACAGCTGTTCCATGCCAAGGAGAGACTAGAGAAACAGAAGTCAGGTTGTACTGGTGAGTAGGCCTCAATTTATATTTTCTGCACGTTTTTTGTCAATAACAGGCGAAGCCTCAGTCATAACCAGTAAAACAGCATTTCTGTATGACTAGCCTAACTATGCCATATTATATAGGAAAAATCGAATTAAAAATATTATTGGGACATGCCATCATGTTCATTGTTATTTCCAGACAGTCCTTCCCCTAAGAGATTGCGTTCGAAAACAGAAATGCAGGGATCTTCAGCAATACTTCCTGAAGTCTGTTTGATCTGCAAGAAAAAGGAAAGATTTACAACAGTCAGAGGAACGAGAGTGAAGGATAAATTGGCCAAAGCAAAAACAGAAAACTGCGGTAGTAAACTTAGTGTAATACATTCTTGGACTCTCTCGTAGTTTCAGTCTCATATTGCAGTGTTTGTAGCCTACTGAGGTTTATGTTTACTACTGTGTACATTTTAAAAATGTTTCCCTTCACATTCAAAATACGATATAAATCCTTGCAAAAATAGATCAAAACTTGTGATGTATACTTGTTTCTTGTAAGTGAGTGAGTCATATTTAGGCTTACCAGCATACTTTAAAAGCATTATGATTGAATTGACTGCTAGCCTAGTCCATACCCCTATTGTCTCTACTACATGTTTTATTCAAGTTCTTGTTTTAATAGTCGGCTTAGTCCTCATTGAATTTACATCAAAATGTTCAGGGCGACTACGCGAGGCAGCAGAGCTGAAGCATGATGAGAGTATTTTGATTCAGATACGTGGGAAAGATTGTGTAGCAGTGGAGGCCAGGTATCACTATGACTGCTACAGAGCGTATACTAGATTCCTTTCTAAGACTCAATCTGAAACAGGAAGGTTTGTATTAATGAGAAATGTTATCCCCAAAACATTTTTTTTAAGAATGTGAACTTATACCTGATTGAATTCAACTTTGCTGAGGGAATTTTTATGAAATATTTCAATTTCAATCAAGGCACTGAATCTTAACATTTATCCTAGGTGGCTCTTATTTTCCTTAGATAATGCTTTAATTATTGACTAGTGTAATTTCCTTGCAAACTAATCTTCATTCTTTAATGCATTTTACAGTGGGAGAAGGTCATTATTTGATGCCTCATACAAGGTATTCTGTGATACTGTCATTGTGAAGAGGATTTTGGACAACCAAGAAGTTCTTCGGATGACTAGCCTTCTAAAGACCTTCAAGAAAATTGTGCAGAAACATGAGTCATTGGATGCCTCCAATTACAGGTACACATAATTGTATTTCTGAGGGTATTACTGAATATACCTAACTGAATAGTAGTAAAGAAATATTTTTGCTATTGAATATGATTTTGATTTTTGGCTTGGGAAAAAAGCCCCCCTCTGCAAAGACCCTCAATTGTAAGATTTTGTTTTGGACTGAATAATGAACTTGTGGGACCAAGAAAAAAAAGCTCCTAATCCAAAACACAATGGAGGATCATTAATGCAATTCTGTAGGAATGAGCCTTGATCTGGGAATTTCAGAACTCTCTATTGTTTTTTTCTTTGAAATCTCATTCACCAGCACGAAATTGTTGTCAATCACACTTACCAGTACTTTTTAGGGGCATCAGTGGTCTAGTGGTTAAGAAATTGGCTGGACCGAAGGGTTGCAGGTTCAAATTCCACCTGAGACGCTGATGAGGTGCCCTTGAGCAAGGCCCAAGGCCTCGGTGGCAGCACACTGCTCCGGGTGTAGTAGGAATACTAGAAATAGCCATAGTTCCCGGATGGGTTAAATGCAGGGGATTAATAGAATTGAGTTAAGTTCAGTTTTTAATTTCAGGAATGACCAGCTAAAGTCAAGGATTCAAGCAGACTATCCTCAGATCACCTTTCATCGGCCATCTCTGAGAAATAAGAGTGAACTTGTGTATGTTGAAACGCTTTCAACTGGGTCTGTTTTTGAGGAATTACACTCTACAGAAAGTGACCTAGGATCTTCAGAAACAGACAATGGCTCTTACAGCCCAGAGCATGTGACTTCAAGACTAGACCAAAAACCAAAAGACCTCCTACACACATTGTACTCTGCTGATGATACACTTTAGCGTGAGTAGGCTATTCTGGAGCGCTTAATCGTTTATGATGATCAAATTTGTGGTACATTGTGATTACAATGGATGACCCACAGGGTCGTAACAAATGTGTTTTCTGTTTTGCCTTGTGTCTTGTAGGTGGGTTGGTGCGCAGCTGTAGCTGGAGTTGGAGATCGGGGAGTCTGGCCCTGCACCTGGATTACATGTGTGTTTGTGTGTGTGTGTGTGTGTTTTGTGTGAGTGTGTGTGTGTGTGTGAGAGAGAGTATGTGTGTTTGTGTGAGTGTGTGTGTGGGGGGGATCAGAGAGTAGCAGCTCTCTCGTGTGTGTGTGTGTGTTTTGTGTGTGTGAGTGTGTATGTTTGTGTGGTGTGTGAGTGTGTGTGGGATCAGAGGGGAAGGGATCAGAGAGCAGCAGCTCTCTCGTGTCTGTGTGTGTTTTGTGTGAGTGTATGTTTGTGTGGTGTGTGAGTGTGTGTGGGATCAGAGGAGGAGGGATCAGAGAGCAGCAGCTCTCTCGTGTGTGTGTGTGTTTTGTGTGAGTGTGTATGTTTGTGTTGTGTGTGAGTGTGTGTGGGATCAGAGGGGGAGGGATCAGAGAGCAGCAGCTCTCTCATGTGTGTGTGGTGTGTGTGTTTTCTATTTTTGTAAATAAATGATTATTTTTATTCCGTTGTCCGTCCATTACATTTTCGTTTTGTCATGTCCTAAAAGCCCTAGACAGGGGCGTGACGACAATATTGGTATATGTTTTATTTGATTCCATTGAAGGTATAAGAAATTATTTGGAACTTATCTTAATATCAGTTATGGGGCTTATATAGTCTAATCTGAAATGTGGTATGTGAAAAATTACACCCCATGGTGAGCTTCTTGCGCCTGGTGAAAAATTTGCCAAACAGCTTATACTGGCAAACTTTTCGTGGGCGCAACCCACAAACTCAGCTCTGCAGCTCATCCTACGAATGCTTGTTCCTTGCAAATGTGGCACCATTTGAAAGGTGAGTAAACAGGCTTTCCAATGGTATATGGTTCATTGCCAAGAAGCGTTGTTACAACAAAGAAATAATCTACCAAACACCAAATTTCCTTAGTTTCAGTTTATTCTGGCACATTTTTCATGGGCGCAACCCACAAACTCAGCTCTGCAGCTCATCCTATGAATGCTTGTTCCTTACAAATGTGGCACCATCGGAAAGGGAAGAAAGTAGGCTTTCCAACGGTATAAGATGTATTGCCAAGAAGCATTCATACAGCAAAGAAATAATCTACCAAACAAAAGTAAGTTTCCCTACTTTTTGTGCTGAGTTTATGTCCATACTTTCATACATTTCCAACTTCAAAAGGCGATTTACTCACTAACTGCAAAATTCCTGCTTGTGGAACTTTTTGTGGAAGAAGTTTAACTATTGTACTTGATAAAAAACAAAAAAAAAAGTATTTCCCAGGATACTGGAACGGAAGTCAATTTCTAGGCCCTTTCTGAGAGCTAGCCTATGGCCTAATAGTAAAGAGAGACTTATCCACGTTGCATGACATTTTGAATAAACATGCCCCATCAGACACTTAAAAAAGCATCTGAGGAATAACTAGCTTGGTGTGTGGATCCATCCTAATCTAATGTGATCTTTTACATTACTCTTATCACAGATGATCCCCTCTTAATAATGACATGTTATTATAATCACACCTGTTATGTTAACATGCTAGAATCAGTGAGCCCCTCTACAAGCCACTCCGTTGCCAGCAGCAACAGCTCCTTCCTCAGCTCTAGTGCAGAAAATGAAGGGGACTCTGATGACACCATCATTTTGCAGCCTAGTCCTGGCCAAAGAAACAGAGATGACCTGGCTCGTCTTGCTCGGGTAAGCTTTGCAGATGGAGAGATCAATATGTTGATTCTGATAAAAGGGGTAAGGGGGGGGGAATGGCCAAGTAAATTGGGGCATGGTTTACATTTTTGTAAATACTGTAAATGTAATTGGCCACCAAATCCATTCCCCCCCCCCCCCCCCCCCTCTTTTTTTCCCCCTCACACTTAGATGATTGAAAAGATTCTGAGGAAGAAACCTGGAGGAGAGAGGATCCTTACAGAGTACGCTCGGACAAAAAGCCTAACAGATTCCAGAAGACGTGACATGGTGAAGATATTGGTTGCACACATGGCGAGTGAACATGGGTATGTGGTCATGTAATTAACATCCAACCCTAACATTTATGGTTTTATTTGGTTCGACCAAGTGCAGTAGGCATCGGTATAGGAGTACTTTTGTTTGGATCTCATACGTGTGTGTGTGCATACTTTAGGACGAGCCCTTCAAGGCGTGTTAAAGAGGACTACGCAAAGGGCATCACTGCCTTGTTTCCATACCTGGCCGATCCCCAGGGCACTTTGGGCTATGTAAGTAAATAAAACAAGTCTAACCTCTTCACTCATTCCTTCTAGTATTGATCAAAAAACCAAGTGAGATTGCAACAAATTATTAACATTTCTAAATGCTGACCTTGTCTCCTAACCTCAACAAGTTGAACACAGCAGATGTCAGACTGGTTGACCTTGATTTCATCAATTCTCCAGACAAGAACATGTGTTAGTTTTTTAAGGAGGAAAAATAAACACTTCCTTGGTTTTTAGGAGCATTATTACAATCCAGTAGATGGGGGTGGATTTCTTGCATGGAGAGTGAAAACGCTTCAAAAAGAAGCCTCAGAGGGACAAAAGAAAAGAAACCCTCAGCCACTGACAGGTACATGATTTCAAGTGTGTTAGATTTTTTTTTTTTTTTATGAGTTCACATGTTCAATTCATCTTTAATGTGCATAGTGCTTTTTTGTTACAGTGATGTGCATTGCAGGGGGTTTAGCAAAAAGACGATTGGCCGTTTGTGTAAGGGGTGAAAGTGGCTTAACTATTTTGAGAAGTAAAGCAAGTATTGCATCAGTATGTGGTTTCACTGTTACAGGTCACTGTTCACTGATCATTGTTACAGGTGGTCCAGATTCTGGTGACAGAACCCCCTTCAGTAAGGAAAATCGGCTAACCACAGAAACCCAGTGTTGTGAGGCCATTGCACTCATGAAGCATACAACTGATGAAGCAATCATCAAGGAGAAGATGAAACAGACCTTCATCCATCGCCAAGAAATGGTTCATGACCCAGTGAAGTCCTCTGAAATATTCACCACCTTTCCAAGATTTCTTGACATCACGGGAATGGTATGTTGCTCTTCGAATGCCTTGCATTAAAATCAAGCTGAAATGAAAAATGACTTAAACGGACACATTCCTGGTCAGTCCAGGTGCACCTATTAACAATATATGCCATGTTGTTTTCTGTATTCCATCTTGTCTGCAGATAGTGCAGGATTTCAGTCTGATGTTTGGTGATGACATCTCTGCAAAGTTCCTGGAGAAGTGGCCTACTCACTACAGGCAGAAAGTCCTTGAACAAAGCCGTGGCCTCACCCAGACAAGCGACCTTGAAGAGCTCCTTCATAACGCTGAATCCACAACAGAAGAACTGGAAGATGGTACACTCAAATTAAAGAAATAATAATAATGGAAGAAGGAAATGGTTTGGAACAAAACAATAAACATTTTAGTAAGAATGTCTTTCTGAATTTTCTTGTATTTTCAGGATGGGACAGTGAGATGTCCTCCATCTTGCTCCTTATCCACCTCATGCCACCATCACCTCATGGCCGCAACAAGAGACCAGGAAAGCTCTCTGCCAGACAAGCCATTGACCACCTTGTGAAATTCATCAAGGTAATGTTACAGTTTAAAGTTTAAAAGGGCTCACTGTTCTGTCCGTAATATTAAATCTTAAAACTATACTCTTGTGAAATCATGTGATGACCATGCTCATCTGTAATCAATGAGTGCCGTGTGATATTTCTCTGATTTGGCTCCCCACAGATCGATCACCATCAGCCCCAGATACGCTGATATGAATAAATCTCTTTATTTTACATTTAGCAAAGTAAAAAATATAAGGCTGAAATCTTGCATTTTGTGGCAGTAAGTGATTCTGGTGGTGATGATTGGGCCCTAAACTGCAACAGATACATTTTAATAGCAAGACTGATTAAGTTTTCTTTTCACAGACTGGGACCAGTATTGAAGGGCATCTGGACAGCATCACAGAGAGCCGTCAACCCTATCTACTGGCTGTGGGAACCAAGAGGAGCGCCACACACAAATATTTCATTGTTATCGACAAACATGCAATCCCGTGTCAGTCACCAGATTCTCTTTCCTCTTTTGACGAGCTTTTTAAAGCTCATTTCGTCTTCGCTACCTCGTACAACAGGGATCTGGCCAATGTCTACCACTTCTTGCAAACCGCAGTTTATCAGATTGATACTGCTACCACCAAGGTGAATCCCAGGGTCAAAGAGATGAGAGCTCGGATGCTGCACTGATTTTGATACCTTGAGATGTTTTGTTTTATTTGCAAAGGCCCTCAAGCAAATGACAGTTCACTAATTAAGCACTTGAAGGTGATCCACGGACTTTGTTCAGGAAAGACACTTCGTCTGAAATGTGGTCAGCCTGCTTGTTCTCGTTTCTTTGGTACTTTTTCAGGGTTTCGAAAGCATCTTAAAGCACATGGACCTTGTGATCCTGGTGAAGGCCCCTCAACTGAAGATTTAGCTGTAAGTGTTGTTGATGACTTTCCATTTAACCGTGCCCCCTCTGACCCAGTCCTTCTTAATAAGAGTCTTGTGGACAGCTGTGCTGCGACAGTGGCTGAACTTAAAGTGGCAGGTGTAGGCGAAACTATCATTAACTGTTTGGTTACTTCAATGGAAGAGATTGTTGATGATATCCATAATCAAGCAAAAGAATCTGTGAAGCAGTGTCTATCTTTACAGGAACCTATCAAAAGTGAGGTTGAGTGTAAAATTGATCAGTGCTTTAAAAAAATTGAAAATCCTTTTGGTGTCTTAAATTCTGAAACTAAGAGAAGGCAGTATTTCACAGAGAAGTGGGGAAGGGTGGAACCTGTTGAATGTGTTCTTGGTACAAGATTTGATACACGGCGCAATCGGACTACTGGAACTTATGATCCAGTTGTTGTCACTGATAAATTGGTTTATATCCCAGTTTTGAAAACATTAGACTTCATTTACAAACACCCTAAGATAAAAGAGATGATGCAGAGTCATTCCAGTTCAAGAAAAGATCTTCTTAATGACTTTTGTGATGGAGATCTTTTCAAGAGTCATCCTTTATTTTCAAAACAGAAGCATGCAATTCAGTTGCAACTTTTCTATGATGATTTTGAATGCGCAAATCCGTTGGGGAGTAAAAAGGGAATACATAAAATAGGAGCAATCTATTTCACCTTGCGCAATCTTTCTCCAAAGCACAACTCAATGCTGCTTAATATTCATTTGGTCGCTTTATTCCATGCCCAAGACATTAAAACATATGGCTTTTCTAAAATACTTGATCCAATTGTGCAAGACATTAAAGAGCTGGAGACTAAGGGAATTCGGGTCCCACTGTATGAAGAAAATGTGTATGGAACTATTGTCCAAGTTACTGGTGACAACCTGGGTCTTCATAGTTTGTTTGGTTTCGTAGAATCATTTAGTGCCAGATATTGTTGTCGCTTTTGTCTAGCTGAGAAAGAGGACTTTCAGACAGAGTACACAGAAGATTCACCCAAGATAGTGATGCGAACTCAAGCACTTCACGCAGAACACTGCCAAATGATGGAGAAAACTCTTAGTCTTCCCTATGTGATGGGTGTTAAACGTTCTTGTATTCTAAATTCCTTGCAGTACTTCAACACATGTGAGAACTTCTCTGTCGATATTATGCACGATATCTTGGAGGGCGTGGCACAATATGAAATGAAGTTGCTTATACTATACTTGATCAAAAACTACACAACATCAAAGGAAATAGACAGGAGAATTAAGAACTTTAACTATGGCTACATGGCTCAAAACAACAAGCCACCTTCATTGAAGTTGGTAGAGGGCTCAAATGACTTGGGTTTAAATGCGATCCAATCTTGGTGTTTACTTCGCAATCTCCCACTTATATTTGGAGACTTGGTTTGTCCAGATGATCCACACTGGTATTTGCTTCTGTTGTTGCTTCAAATAGCAGATATTGTATTTTCTCCCATGTTATCAACTGGCATTACCATTTATTTGAAACATTTGATTTCAGAGCACCATGGGTTATTCAAGCATTTGTTTCCCTGCAAGAGGCTCCTGCCAAAGCATCATTTTATGGTGCATTATCCTACATGTATTCGTAAAATTGGACCACTTTTGCATACCTGGTGCATGCGCTATGAAGCGAAGCACAATTTCTTTAAAAAACAACTAAAAAGCTTCAAAAATATAACTAAAACATTGGCAAGGAAACACCAAAGTCAAGTAGCATATAGTTGGCAGACATTTGAGCCCGACAGACTGGTGCTTGGTCCAAGTAAAATGGTAGCTTTAAACGTGATGGACAGGGGCTGTGAGATAGCAGAGGCTCTTCAGGTATCAATTGACACTAAGGTGTTGGATGTTAGATGGGCCAAACACCATGGAAATATGTATCGTCCAGGTTTAGTTGTTTGTCTTAAAGTGCTTAATGAGATGCCAGTTTTTCACAAAATCCACCGTGTTGTTCTTAAAGATGAGAGGCTACTGTTGTGTACATTTGCACTCCAAACACTGTGTATGGATGAGCATTTTTATGCATTTAAAGTTGTGTGTACTGCAGAAGGACCTCATGTTGTTGATGTCAAAGAGCTTTTTTGTTACAAAGCATTCGATATGCAGATGTCATACAGTAATGATGATTCAAGTTTGTTTATTGTCCCATACTGTTTCCTGTGATAAAAGAATCGCTAAGCTCTAACTATTGCACTGGAGATGAACAATGGAATTCTGAATTTCTTTGCCCATAACTCAAATTCTAATTTATTCATATTTTCTCCTGTTTTATCTAATCGACCCAATTTCAAAGAGCACATTGTGTCCAAATTGTGATGGCCCACCAATTGGGCATATATGTTTTGGCTGGGCTGATGGCAATTGCAATATTTTACAGCTTTATCTGCAGCTACTGATGGTGTGGTGATGTGCATACCAGTTTACAATATTCTATTTGTTTTTATCAAAAAATTATAGGGATGTGTCACCCTGAAAGACTTTTTTCCCCCCTCATATATTATGGGTGCTCAGTGCATGTGATATGCATTTAAGAAAAATAAAAGTGCATTGTTGAATATTCATTTTCTGGTCTTTTTTATTTCAAACATTTTAATCCAGTTATCATTATTAAAAAACACTATTGAGTAAAATACAACTCTTTATTGAGTGAAATAGAACTCTAGTCGTAGTAGAATTAGACTTCTATTTTGAGGCAGTTACTACTCTGTACAGAGTAAAAAACAACTCAATTAATAGTAGAATTGGAACTCTATTTTGAGGCAGTTACTACTCTGTATAGGGTAAAATACAACTCTGTATTGAGTGAAATGGTGTTGGAGTTGTTCTCATTTTATGCTAAATTGAGTACATTTTAATCTTGTGGAGTAAAATATGAACTCTAGATAGAATAGAAATAACTCTGAAAATGTAACTCTATGACGAGAGTAAATTTTACTCTTTTTGGACTGGGACCAAATACTGTCTTTTTGGGAGTAAAATTTTACTCAAATTGAGTAAAATTTACTCTTCAAAATTTCCTGTGTATCTGATAGATTAAACTTTTACCTGATCCCGTAGGAAGGACGGCAAAAACATCTTTTCAATCGACAAATGCCTTGATCGCGTTTCTCTGTTCCTCTTTCAAAATGAATGCGCTGTCAATATCTGTTGAGATATGCCTGCTCACGTTACTTAATTAGCACTCAAGGCTAGAAGCTACCATTTGTTTCAATGTTTTTTTTGTCTACGCGTTAGCATAACCTATCAATAATGGTCTAGAGTGCTTCAGTTAAGACCAACAATCCTCGGCAACATTCTTGTTGCACATACACAACTAACCGAGTCAATTTAGACATAAAAAAGTCGTGTAGATAGCTTAAATCATATAAAATATGTCCCACTAAGCTCCAGAGACGGCGCCATCTTTGTTCGATGTATATCTTATCTATCTAATCAACTCAAGCGTTGGTTGGTCATCTGTCCATCAATGTATAAAGCCTGCCCTTACAATTTGATTTTTCAGATCACTTTTCTGAGACGTTTAATCTCTCCCAACTAGCTCAATTCCAGACTGAATATCCCAGACCAAAAATGTTGTGGGGAGAGCTCAGGCTGGTATCCTGGCTAACTTTTTCCCCCATTCAATATCAAAATTGGGCCTACATGTTTGCAAATTGCGAGTCCGTTTGTAAAGGTTGCCCAAGGGAATCACCTTTATACATGGCCAAAATTAGAGATTATGTATGGTTTTGTGATATGTATGTGTCTCTTTCCATGTATGCAATTTTGATGTCAGCTGTAAAAAATGAACTTTGTAACGGGAACATGTGTTTTCCAATTAGAAAGACTTTAAAAGTGAAGGCGGGGGCGTGTGCCCAGGAGAGTTGTTTGGTGGTTCCGTTTAGCTGAGAGTGTGTGTTTGCAATGCGTGGAGATCGAAGAAATAAGTAAACCTGGATTATACCCTGCGTTTGGACTTTGGAGACCGTCTTTTCTGACGGAGGATTACATTGTCGGTGGTTGGAATACCAGGAATACTCGCGATCGTAAAGTGGTGAGAGAGCGCTACCCAGGCTGCGTGGAGCGGCCTCTCTTCACACTGTAAGACGTTGAACTCACTCCCTCATTGCACACGGATAGTTACATTTTGAGGAAACTGTTTCCAATTGACACTGTGGGGTTTGATCGGGGAACTTTGGGTCTGTGGGGTGGGTGAAAACTGGGGATAATTATGATGTTTGGATGAAATGTTTTACGTGGTTGTTTGTGTCGGCTGTTCCGACGTTTTGTGTGTGATACGCGCAGTAAGCGCTGTTTACCAGGCCATTCAAATACACGTGAATTTCATCTGAATCTTTGTTGTAGGTGTTGTGGGTTTACGTGTAAATTGTATTGGGGTTGACGGGTGAAGGGTGTCCCTTAGCTTGTTCCTGCAGCAACAGTGCGCCATAGCAAAGTGAGAATCTGCCAGCGACCTACAATTAATAGACCCTTTCGCCGTTGGTAAACAATGCTCAGCGTTCTAGGTTGCGCACGCATTCTGGGGGCAAAAGAAATGGCTTTTAAGTTCATACCTGCGTTCGCTTTATCCTTATGATCTCGGAAGTTACGTTAATAAATTGACATTAAGTTATGGAATCCAACTTCCCGATCCATATTCGATCACGGATTGGATAGTTGACCCATCAAAATGGACAGATATTTATACATACTTAATAGAAAAACCCAGTGTTTAAAGATACATTACGATCATTCAAGTCACTCGATGCCTATAACGTTGTCTGCGGGCATGTCCACTCCAGGATATTAAGTACTGCGACCTCAATGATGATTTCTGCGTCCTAAAATCTAAGGTGCTACCAAGCCAATGACAAGGAACAAAGACAATAATGTATAAACCATGTGTTTTTATCAACAAACCCACCAACGCTACCGCTTCACGTTAAATTGCACATGCATGGCAGAGTAAGTCGACCTTATCATAAACGTTTCATCGTCAAGGTTTACGTGTAGGAACTACCTAACAATTGCAACCAGGAGACACAACTGTAATGTTAGCGAATGAGGGGTGAGAAGCCACTTTTGGGCATGTTCTTTAAAACAGCAGTCTGTCTTGGCCACTTTATAAGTGGTTTCAACACTTTAGCCATAGGTAACCAGGTTCTCAAAATGCATGATATTGTGCTGTTCGATACTTTAAACCTAAATGCTATGTCAGTGTTAGTGAGACCCAATCTAAGTTTCATAAGCACAATCAGTAGGTGATCTTCAGTATTTCAGTAAACTTTTCTACATTGCGATCATTGTATGCATTGTATCATTGTATGAAATGAATAGATGAATGTACTATGAACTTGCTAACATTAACGGTTAGCTAACGTTAATGGTTAGATATCGTTAACGTTAAGTTAACCTAAAATTGCAAGGCTAATATAAGTTAGATATGGATAACATTAGCTTTCTAGGGAGCTGTTTTGGCCAACTAAGTTATCTCAGATTTAACTAACACAATTTCAAGTCAGCTAACATAAACAAAATTCACTTGCCGGATATCAAATGTGACCCACATATGCGTGCATTTTTAATGATGTCTTCAGTCCGGTCCACTCGTTTTATAGCTTGAAGCCACAATCTACGCCTGTTTGCATTAAACAGTCTTTTCCCCGAAGGAATGCGGTAGAAATTGAGACCTTTTTCTTTTTAGTTGACCTGTTTTGGCATCCCACAACAACAAGATGGCATTTTTTTAGCGAAGAAACAGAGACGAAGAAATCCTTAGCTTTATCTCTCCAAAATCCTCTTGCACTGTCACTAACTATGGTTAAAGTTGCCGCTTTTTTGCCTCCAGAATGTGTGCGCTTAACGTTTATGACGTAGGTCATAAAAGGGTCTATAGCGTAGTAACCTTTTCCCTTGATAAGAAGGGGCGATTTGTTACACGTTGCTAACGTTAGGCTGATTGATTGAAAGCAACACAAATGTGGCTGAAATAAAACAAAAACTTTAAAACTACAGACTAGAAACAAACACCATCCATAAATGTTATCACATACATACCCATCCAACTGACGAGTCCATGCCGTTACGGTGCAGATCCATACAAGCGATCTGGGCGACGCGATCTGGACGACCCCATGCATTTCAACGGGAGCCAGCTCCATTGTGACGTAAACCAGCGATCTGAGCGACGCGCCTGATGAAAATTCGAACATGCTCAAACTTATGCAAATGAGGAGCGATATTTCACCGGCAGCGGCCAACATTTCAGAGAAAGAACACGCCCACTCAAAGCAATGGAATTTGATCGCGTCGCTCAGATCGCTTGTATGGATTTGCACCGTTACTGCTAAGCAGCGATCTTCTTTCTTCGTCGGTCTTAAGGCGAGGTAAAGATACATCAGTGAACAACAGCGCCATCTGCTGGATGGTGCTTGTGAATCACAAGCTCACGAGTTTGTGGATGTGTCTGGATTTGCTGAAAGAATGTCTCAAAAATACAAACGTGTGATTGTTGATCCACAAATGCTCACAAATGAGTCACGATTCACAAACAGAATTTTCAGTTTCACAAATGGCTTTTTGTTTTACAAATGTTAAATGATATATTTACAAATACATATATATTTGTAAAAACCCATACACAAGTTACAAATCGGAAATTTGTATTTGTGGATTGCAAAACACGTGTGCAACTCAAGGCATATTTGTAGATCACCCTCTGTGCATTTGCAGTTATTTTTGAGACAAATCTTAGCGCATATGGAACATCATCGAGCAAGAAAATGAGTGGCAAGCAACACTCCACCTGAACTTTGTGGATTTTGAAAAGGCTTTCGACTCTGTCCACCATAAAAGCCTTTGGCTAATTATGAAGTACGGAATCCCAAAGAAGATTATCAAGATAGTGAAAACCTTCTACAAAGACTTCCAGTGTGCAGTAGAAGACGGAGGAGAAATATGCAAGTGGTTTAACATTAACAGCTGTGTCAAACAAGGATGCAACATGTCAGGGTTTTTATTCTTGATAATCATGGATTGGAAAATGAGAAGAACACTCGGACAAGGTGAGAATGGAATCAGATGGAAGTTTACATAGAAACTCGACAACCTGGATTTTGCAGATGATGTAGCACTACTCTCATCTACCAAACACCACATCCAGGAAAAAACAACAAGAATGGAGGAAGAAGCTAGGTGAGTGGGACTCAAGATTAACGCCGGAAAGACAAAAACCATGAGAATTCATGCAAGAAACTATCAAAAGATCAACCTCAATGACCAAGAGATTGAGGATATAGACCAATTCACATACTTGGGAGCCACAGTCTGTAAAGAGGGAGGAGGTATGAAAGACCTGAAGAACAGACTCTCCAAAGCAAGAGGTGCATTCATCAAACTCAAAAAAGATCTGGTACTCCAACAGCATCTCAAGAAGAACGAGGCTTGGAACTACTTGTTACAGGACCTATTTTATGTGTAGTAATGCACTGCGTAAAATACCGTTTACAGTGATCCTGTGTATAACTAAAACTATCAGTAAAGAGTTTATATCTATATTCACCTGCGTGGTTATTCATCTTGTTATAAGTGTAGAAACATAACAATTGGCGACGAGACTGGACTGAATCCATATGTGCAGTGAAAGTATCACGAAGAAAGAAATTGTCGACATTTTTACCGTCTGTTTTTGCCTACCCTGTGGATGCTAAGCTGAATCAATGGACCAGCAAAGCTATCGTCAATCACGACCGGAGGAGGGAAACAGGACGCATGGAATGAACGAAACAGTGAGTGACAAAGTAAACTACTAAAAGAAGAAAACTTGGACATTGGCTACTGTAAGTTCAAAGAAAAAAAATTGTAACAAGATGGCTGGATGTGTAGGGCAAATGGACAGTTTTGATAGTACTGTGGAAGACTGGGCTTCATACATTGAACGACTTGAGCAGTATTGTGTTGCAAACAAAATAGAGAACGACAGAAAAGTAGCCGTGCTGTTGAGTGTCATGGGTGCAAAAACGTACAATTTGCTGCGCAACTTGTTGGCGACAGATAAACCAGCTTCAAAGGGTTCTTTGTAGGTCCTGCATTCTGAATCAATTTTTCTTTTCAAGGCTTTCGACAACGACATTTTGCATCGATAACTAGCATAGCAATGTTCAGCTAATCATTTTTACACGTCATCTATAAGAATATTTGTATACGGCAGGTTGCTAGGCAAGCGCCTGTTTCATGAGAGAAGACACGAGATGCAGCAGGCGGCATAAAAACAGCGAACATAAGCAAATAAACGTTTTATTGGAATTAAATTAAATGCGTTTTAAAAGTTAGATGATGTTTATTTTATTTTAATATAATAAAATAAATAATAATTTAAATAGTAGACCCCCCCCCCCCCCCCCCCAAAAAAAAAGCTATGGCCCGCGATGCCATTGTCTGAAACAAAATTGGCCCGTGTCCAAACGTAATAGGCTCTGTGCACAATGGTCATCACGAACGTTCGATTTCTAAGAAGTCGGCATAACGGTTTCCGGTCAGTTTGTTTACCATAGTAACTGAATGAAACAGTTTCAAGTCAAGTTTTTTAATGTAACAACATCGAAAAAACAAAACAAATCAAACATGAGTGTGCAAAAGACGTACAATGTACGCGGTACATTTACATTCATGAAAGCGGTGTCTGGCTCCAAGGAGCACTGCTGTGTGCCAAGTTGTTCAGCTTCGGGTAGATATAATAGCGTTATAAGCTTCCACCGATTTCCCACCGATGCTAGCCTACGTGCTAAGTGGGTACACACAATACGGAGGACGGAATTTACAATCACACAGCACACCAAAGTTTGCAGCCGTCACTTCGAACATAACTTAATTCGGACAACTGCGAAGGGTAGACGGGTTTTACGTCCAAATGCAGTCCCATCATTGTTCCACTGGAACAACTTCATGGTGAAGAGACGGACCCCTGTTTGGGAACGTCGGGATAGACCGGAGCCTGAACTGGAGGAGGATGAGGAAGCCGTTTCAGATGAGTTTGCCGTCTCGATGGACCACGAAGTCCGACCCACTGTTTGTGTTGACAGAGATGACTTTGAGAGGATGAAAGCCGAAATCGAGGCATTGAGAGGACAAGTTCAAGCTCTCCATCTGAACAGTTCGTTTGGACTACAGCGGTTTGCCTCGTCACCGGAAGACATCCGTTTTTACACCAGGTAACACACTGCCGCGGATACTTTCTCCATGAGGGAATTCAAAGAGAATTACATTATCGGGACACAAGTTTAGGTCATATTGACCCACATTATTGGCTGTCATATCATCCATAATGCAATGCTGTATAGTTGAGGGCACACCCATTTCATGTATTAACAGTGGTGGACAGTAATGTAATCCAGTAGGCTCAACCGTTCTTTCGGCTACTTGAGATTGAAAATATCCACTAGCTACATACTTTTTTTTTTTTTTTGGCCTATCAATTAGGCATCGATAGTGTATCATAGCCTGTGTGATTTCAATAGACACTGTTAACCTTATTGCCCCCTTATGTACACTATTGATGTTATCATAACCAACCCCAACATCATCAGTCTGAACATTTTCATATAGCCTACCTTGAAAGATAGAACCTAGCAACATTGAACACATTAAATGACAGACTATGTCTGAACCAAATAATTTCAACAGCAGTTATGCAACATTATGTTACAGTCACAGTAAATTATACCACTTTAAAGTTTGATACTTAGGTACAATTAACGTCTATGCTTATACTTAAACTCAACTGAAATTGTAAAGTCCATTGTCTGTTTCCCTGTGATACTGCCATTTTCTTTCTTTGTCTAATGATGATACTATATTTCAGATTCTCATCCTATAAGCACCTAATGGCTTTTTGGAGCCTCATTGAGAGTGCCACAACCAAAATGATCAGGGTGACAAGCAGAGCAAAGAGGGCATCTGTCACCAGCACAGTCACCGAAAGCCCTGTCACCAGACCAACTGTAAGTGTGCCCCCAACCCCCACAAACACATACCCGTAAAACTTAAAATAATAGCCCAGGCTTTTATTTTCCGAAATCATCTGTAGAAACACACACAATGTACAGTCATTTTGAAACTAAACCACTATACTTTTCTCCCCAACCCTTAGAAATTGCTGCCAATAGATGAGCTTTTTCTTTTTTTGACATACCTGTCCACTGGCTGTACCCAGAGGGAACTTGCTCATCGGTTCCACATTCATCGGACGACAGTGAGCCGCATTATTGTGACCTGGGCCAACTTTTTGTACAGCCTGCTGGGCTCTGTGTGTTTCTGGATGTCCCCTGCAGCGGTCAAGGCTAATCTTCCACCTGAGTTCAGTGCATACAGTGACACCCAAGTCATCCTTGACTGCACTGAACTCAAGTGTCAGACACCATCTTCCCTGGTCCTCCAGAGCGAAGTCTTTTCGCATTACAAGTCTAACTGTACTTTTAAGGCAATGGTCGGCATGTCCCCTCATGGAGCTCTCACATTTGTATCATCCCTCTTTGAGGGCTCCATGAGCGACAAAGAAGTTTTCCGCCAGTCCGGAATTACAAACCTCCTCACCCCTGACACAGCCATCATGGTAGACAAAGGCTTCTTGGTGGATGACCTGACCCCTGGGAAAATTTACCGTCCTCCCTTTGTCATCCAGAGGGCCCAAATGGCAGAGGCAGACGTACTGGAAACTCAATCAATTGCCCGCTTGAGGGTGCATGTGGAGAGGCTAATTCGTAGAGTGAAGGAGAACAAACTGTTTGAGACCACAATCCCACTTTCTATTGCAGGGAGCATCAACCAAATTTTTACAGTCGCCTGTCTTTTATCGAATTTCCAAAATGGCCCTCTGGTCAAGACCTGGGCAAAGGAATTTTGAAATGTTGGCACCAGCCCTTAAAATAAATATTTAATTATTGAATTATACTAAGTGTGTGGACTCCCCCTTTATGTGCGGTTTGTCTTAGTCAACATGCGTTAAAAATGAGATCAAGTTGATATGTTTATGTTCATTGTGTTTATGTTGGAACATTGATTGAGATATTACATGCATTTTTGCATGTAAACATTGAAAAAGAATCTGTCCACTTTCTCTCTGATTACATTTAAAACATCAATGTCTCTATAAATTCTGTTAATTAAAGTGTCTTCCTCTGCTGACACAACAAAGTCACACCAACCCATGCCACTTACTAAAAGCTGCCCCTGAACTTGGTAGTAGTATGCGTGTGCCTTCTTCAACTCCATCTTCCCTAAGTTCATTTTGAGGTAGGGACAGTCAACATAACTTTTTACATTCGGGCATTTGATTTCAAGCAGACCGAAGGGAGAGGTTTCAGAAGGGTCATAAATTAGTCCATCAGGAGATGCGCCCAGCCAAGGGGTGTCAGGGTGGATTATAAAACCGCACGGGTAATGGTTCACCCTCTTGATTTGGCAATACTCCCATATTGCATCAGCCTCCAACTCCAGTCCTCTTTTCATTGCCTTTGTCATGCAGGTGGTTCCTCTCAGGATTCTCTCCGCCAGACTGTCCTCACATTTTGCAGTAACGTGGCTAATCTCTCTGAAATGGGACGCAGTCAGTCTTGGCTTCCGAAGCTGGTGCCATTCCACACAGGAGCTTTGACTTCTTGTGGTGCTTTCCAGGGTATTTGCCATGTCCCACGTCACCTGTAGGCTCTGGAAGTGCCTACGCTCTGCCTCAGTGGTGAGAGACATGGAGACCGAGGGCTGCAGGTGGTAACCCTCCAAGGGTAGGGATGGACGAGGTGGGGCCATGTGAAACTCCATGCCTCTTTGTGCAGCTGCTGGCTTTTGGTAGGCGATGGGGCTTCCGGCTTGCACCATTCCAAGCGCTGAGTTTACCAACGGTACCTCACAGCTGATGTTCATGCTGCAGACCATTGGGCACTCATTATGGGTAAAACCAACATATGTCTCAGTCACCTGGAGATGGAATAGTATATAGTTTAGCAATATAACTCAACATCAACTAAGCACAATTATTCTATCATATTTTTAGTTCTACAGTATACACACAGTGTCTGGCACATTTTGTACAGCTCCACACAAGATAACAAATGGGTAAACTGGAAAAATAAGAGATTAAACTGCTTCTACATATCATCCTATGCATGTTGCCTTACCCTTACTACCCCTACTCACCCGAAGGACAGAAATATCTGGTAGATCGCCACTGAGGCCTTTGTAGAGAGTGCTCCTGTGAAGTGAAATGTAAAACTTGCTTAAGTGGAAATGGCAGATGGCTTATAGACCTGAAATCGAAATACTCATGTTGCATATCTTGAAAACATTTTTAACTTTTACCTTATACCCTCTGTTGTTGCTCTTGGACTGCTCTTTGGTTTAGCAGACAACACTACCATTTTGTCGACTGGGCCTGGTTTTATACCCTGTAGTGTATGCAACACATAGCACAAACACATTGACAGTAAAATAACACATAACAGCTATATTTAGGACAGTTAGGCCTATCAGTTATATGTTTGAGGTGGTTTTACCAAAGTCCTTGGTTTGTGCCACTGCTGTTCTCCCTCAGTACAGCTCAGCACAGGGGGGACTACAGGCACCTTCAGTTGGGAATAGTGGGCCGACTGGAAAAGAAGTGCAACGCAGTGGTTGCACAGCGCAGCACCAGCAACACACGAACATACGTGGTGAATCAGCTGCACAGGTTTGCTGTCTTTAAGTACCACCTACAAAGCAAAAATGTCATAGTAAGTCAGCATTTATCGTAGCTTGGTCAGTCATTCTTTTAGGATAATCATTGCTTACAGATTCTCTAATTTGAATGAGCAAATTAATGAGTAAGAAAACCTTAACCCAGTTGGGGCAATCTAGCTAGGCAATCTACTTACCTGCTTGAGCTAACATTCACTATTTTCTAGTCAATATCGTTAATTTACTAAACTTTTAACTAGCTGAGTCCCCAGAATGTCAGGAACACTGAGTTACAACTTAAAACGTAGCTGGCATAAACAACAATCATCAAGAACGCTTGGTTATTTGGATAAGCGAAGAACTATCTTATCTTATCTTATTCCTAACTAGCATCACCATACACTCAAGCTGTGAGGTTTCTCCGTTTTCCTCAGCGACCTGTAGCACAAAGCCCTGACGACAACCTCTCCTGTGTCCTGATCTTTTATGGAAACTGTCAGAAGCAGAACATTGATTGTAAATAATTTGTGTTGAATATGAAAACATACGTATAGTCTAACAAGCTCAAATCGACTGACAATAACACTGACCTGAGGACACTGTAACATTTTGTAATGTTAAACGTCACGTAGGCTGCAACATTTGTTTTAAACTGTAGCCAAGATCTGGTAGCCTACATCTAGATAGGTAGCTAGTAGCTAGCAGATACTTACCCTCGTAGTTGTGAATATACGAAGATATATACATCTTGAATCCTTTGTCTCTCTTACTACTTGGGGTGCGGGACATGGCACCGACGATCCGGTGGACGTCGCTGACACTCATTGCAGGTAAATCAGACAGACATCTGGAAAATCCGGTCGTTGACATTTTGGTAATTGTTATTCGCTGCTGGAAATCGTTGGATGAGAACCGGAAACCGTTATGCCGACTTCTTAGAAATCGAACGTTCGTGATGACCATTGTGCACAGAGCCTATAGCCGACCCCTGGTCTATGGTCTTATTAGTGATAAGCTATTGGCATGCACTGATGGGACTTCACCACCAGGTTACATATGCGTGTGTTTTTTCTTTTAATGTTCATGTTCAGGAAATATAACTAGGCTAATAACATATTTTCAGGGTGAACAGTGACCATGTTGGATAGTAATACAAACTGAATACATTGCCCTGTGAACCCTTGCCCATTCATTTTAACATTTTAACCTTTTTGGGTACCACCAATGTCTAAAGTTCTTCATTAATCACCATGAGTGAATCTGTTTGATACTGTGCAGTTTTAGTATTTACCCGATATAGGCTTCAAATGACAAACTACATCTACCCTTATCCCACAAGCAGAAGCCTCTCGTGGTGCAGCACTTCACAAAGCCTGGTCCGTACCATCTCCTTGCAGTGGTATGGGTGGAGCATCAGTAAGGAATGGCTTCTGGGAGATTATCTAGTGTGGAGTTTGGCAGGACTTAGGCCCAATCTCAATACTTCCTCTTACCCCTTACCCTCGAAGTTGCGCGCTCATGTGAGAGCTAGTGGTGTCTCAATACCCAATTTGTTCAAGATTAAGGGGTAATGTTGAGGGGTGTATGGCCCTTGTTTTTAAGATTATCGTTGAGATCACTTGCTCCTCCAAGGGCTATCCCAGAGCACACAGCGAACCCAGCTCGGGAATTTTCAAAAAAAAATGGCTGCTTGAAGCGAGGAATATTTTACATGAATAAAGCTATCTACACAACTTTTTATATGTTTATAATGACTCGGTTTGATCTGAAATGAACGACACGAACGATGCATAGTATAGTAGGTCTTAACTGAAGCTTTCAAACGGTAGTTTTAGGTTACAGCTAGCGCGTATGCCACCACTTCATTGGGTTATATGGTAGCGTGCTAGGACTAGCCTGACTCCATGCATGTGTACAGATAACTTTATTATCCACGAATTACGTTTGATATCTGTGAATGACAGCACTTGCTTTGGAGACATCGATCCGTGCTTTACATGTACCGTCCACAAAACAATTACGACAGTCTAGTTTTGGGCTCTATACAGTCGTATGTATTTGCAACCATAATTGAAACTTTTTTTTAATCGCTAGTTTCATAGCTCATACAGTCACGCATGTCTACAGATAACGAATTCCGTTTGATATCTGTGAATGACAGCACTTGTTTGAAGACATCGACCTGTGCTTTACATGTACCATCCTGTATTATCCAGGGACGCCAAGTGACGTACCCGAAACCGAGTGGCGTCTCATTTCATAGGGGAAAGTTTTCAGCCCTTGGCCCTTACACTTGCAAGTGCTAGGGTTAAGACAAAGACAAAGCAAAAGGGGCAAGGGGAAGAATCGAGATTCGGCCTTACTTGCATCTTGATCTGTTCCATCCCGATAGGCCCCCAGTCAAAGCCTGTCAAGAACACTAAGGAAGGGACGAAAGTGGTCTGCAAGAGTTCCTATTCACACCACACATTTAGTAGCAGCACACTGTGGGTAAATGCAGGTGAAGCCAGACATCATTACAAAGTGTAGTGTCTTGTTACAACCAATGTATCCCCCATATGCCACAGGTCTTCTTTCTGAAACAAATCTTATAATATGGAGAGTGCAATGTCTGTCAGAATTGTAGTACTGACATAATGTACACAGTAAACATCCCCAAAGAACACACTCAAATTGTACATGTGATATTTTACTAAATGAGTAAAACATTTGACCTTTAAACATGTTCAAGGAACATGATGGTAATAAAGAGATTGCTTAATTTAAAGTAATTCATGGCCATTACCAACTGCACAGTGGTTTTCAGAGGCTCACTATTGTACAAACTACATAAATTGTTCATCACTGATATACAGTATATGTATGTAAAGTATGTAATTAATGTATGAAGTATTTTTTGTTTGTTTGTTTGTTTGTTAGCAAAATTATGCAAAACCTACTTGCCAGATTTTCGAGAAAATCTGCAGAAAAATTTCCCCAACATTTGGGAACGTATGGAACTCACGGTTGGCCTATATAAATTTAGTTTCGCTTTCATTAATGTTGAAAAAGACAGCATTTGCCCTTGGTAGAGGAAAATGCTCCACTGTGTGCTATTGTAGTTATGTAATGAAATAAATCACGTGGCCATGAGGCAAATTGATATGAAAGACAGTGGGAATTCTGAGCCTGTGAGGATCACCTTTTTTGGTAAACTTCCATTGCTTTATCTGATTCTGAAAATTCATACTGATTAGTTTCATAAACATTGCATCATTTGTCTTATCAAGGAACCACCTGTGATGCAAGACTGGATTAACATGTTTTTGCTTAACCTGTTTGAGAGTCCCAGTCATAGTTTTTTTTTTACAGTGCACTGAACTCTCACAGAATCTCCTTAAATACCTCCTTACTAGATTCTTGGCTGTCAAGTTCCAAACTCTGGACTGGACTCTGCTTGTGTAATCAATAAATACATTTCACAGGTACGATGAGCATGAGTACCCTTACATATTATTGCGTGGTTGAAGGAAAACATAAGTAAACATAGGTCACATTTTAAGAGTATATCAGACCTTTATTGTAAGTCAAGATGATGACTGTCCTCTGTTGGTGCATTACATGCTGTTCCAGTGCTCTGCTAGCCTGGCCATTACCAGCCTGTGACTCCATTTCATTCAGTCTGGGCCAACGCAATGCATTTTGGTTTCCGAGGTGGGCGGGTGCTTATCTTGAGGTTTAAAATCATTGGAGTTCCCTTAACCAATCAGCAACGTTTAGTAAGCATTCGGTAGATTAAACTCTTCCCAAAGCCAGTTGGGAGAAGAGCTACGACGTCATTTCCAATCATAAAACTTACAAGAAAATACTCTTGTTCTCCTTTTAATTTTCTGATGTTCTCGAGAGTTGAGACAACTTTTCCGATAGCTTTTCGTGTCTTTTCCTCCAAGGCGAGTTTTGCGTCACAGCTCTGAACTGTTCGCTGATTGGTCCTACAAAATTTTGAGTCCTGGAGACGATTGTCAACGGGGTTAGGCCAGACTGAGTATGAGCTTGAAATCAATTCAGGCGGAAATACGTAGGCTGGTGTCACCAGGCTAGTGCTCTGCAGCCATACGTCAAAAATGCAACATACAGTGCTGTCAATCATAGTCGTGCATTGCTAAATAGTAACTTATCTGTAAATAATACACTTTATCAAAGAAACATTACCTTTTAGTGCACATGAGTAACATAATTAGATGATTTAAAAGTGAATCTTATATTTCTTTTAAGAGCCTACATAAACTGAATACTTTCATTAATATGACAAAATGAGTGATACAAACGTGATATGATATATCAAATGTGATATACGCAATGTGATAAGTGTGATACATGTGTGATTCAGGAGATATTTCTGTGACAGCATGTAAGAACTGTGAGGGTTCCTCATTCTTTCCAGAAGCCTCTGTTGTGGTTCAGAGCCTCAATGAGCAGAGTCTGGAGTCTCTCTTTGGACTGGTACATGGGAAGGTCCAGTATGGCATGACATGTGAGGGATTGTGGGAAATGATCCTGAGATGACTCATGCCAGGCACGTATGGTCATCCTAATCTGATCCATGCCCAAGATGGGCACACGACCACAGCCAGTCAGGAATACTAAAAGAAGACAGGGATGGGTAGAAGACAGAGGGAGAGTCACCCAGTGGCGAAGGAGAAAAAAGAAGAAGAAAAACAAATAGAATAGGATCAGACATCCATGCACCTGTTATGTCCTGAGATTGTCTACCAATACTATTTTCAGAATGTTAGTGCTGGACTTACAGAGGAAGGCTTTCTTTTGATCATGAGAAAGCTCGTCAAACACCTCCCAGAATATTTTAATCACAGGGTGGTTTCCATGGTATCCTCTCTCATACAATGTGTTCTACATGAGATTTACAATTTACAGTTTAGCAGTGTAATAACAAAACAAAACAACAATGAAATGATATTCAGAATGGCCTACATGGTAAGCAGCAATAGTGGTATAGATAATGTAGATACTGTTTTGAGCAGCAACAGTAATATAGATATTAAACTGATGATACACTAGGCACTGTTTCAATAAAAAACAGCTTTTCATCAGGGCCAAACATCACATATGCCCAGGGTTTCAAATTCATAGTGATATTTGAAAAGAATACTAACTATGAAGTAGCCCAGTGTATCATCTATGTAAGACTGCATAGTCACAATAGGTAGACTAATCACCTGTTTTAGTTTGTCCCAGTCGTAGTCCTCCCTCCCCACCATCATCCCCCTCAGCTCCTCCGGGTGGAACATTTCCACCACGTCTCTGGCACACACTTTGAAGAAGCCCCTCTTGAACTCCTCAAACACCCTCTCCACTGATTTGTTTAAGGCATAGTTCACATAGGCCTGCACAAACTCTTTCCTGTTGGCAAGGATAGGCAAACATGACAAAGAAACTTCCGTGTCTGTATCTGGATGGTTACACTGATGACATGGAGGCAAAAAGATCAACCACAGTCAGTGTCATTACATTTGGAGAAAAAAGGTAAATGTGAAGTGAAGTACTTGTTTTGGCTTGTCACAGGTTTTCCCATTTCTTTTGGATCCAGCTCAATTTCAGTGTCATCCCAGGTAATCTGTTAATATGATATACATGAATTTCTTTCATCTGACTGCTAATTATTGCAGTTAATTGTGCTTAACTTAAAATTGCTTACTGAATAGGTCATGTCTAGATTTTCAATGTCATCATCAGTATAGTCCAACAAGATGTACCGCAAGCTCCTTCAGAAACAAAACACATATGAAGACAATCCAAACACGTATGTTGCACTCGTACAGCATTAGTAATTAATAATAACTCCAACAACCGGTACATTTTTATCAAATCATGTGTGCATACTTACTCTCCAAGAACAGAACTGAACTCAGTCAGGTCTTCCAGTGTTACTTTGACACCCAGAAGTTTCTTGAACATAGCCAGAGGAAACGGCAGGTGTACAATGTTGTTGTTGTTCAAGGCTAGACCACAAAGTATTCCAAAAAGGAAGTACCTTTTGGTTTCATGTTTTGGCTGTTTGGGAAGAGAAAGGGTCAACAGATAAGGAAGAGTACAACAGAGTACAAGGTTGAAGACTCTCTGTGTTCCAAAAAGGGAAATCATTTACCTTAGATGGGAACCAGATAAGAGTCTTGGTGTCATTGTACATGAACATGCCAAAGTCAGGTGTAAACAAGTCATCAAACGTGTGAAGGAAAAAATCCTTTGCTTGCACAAGTGTCAGTTTTGTCTCGTCAACAAACTGGACCTAAAAACATGTAATTATTGGACACCTACCACAAATGCAGTAAACGCAAAATGACAATGAATATCAGAGATAAAGCTATCACCGTCCTTGTCATTCCTAACAACAGATGTGCTTACCTCCAGCTGTTTTTGGAAGTTTTCATGGTCAGTGGCGCCCAGTTGCCTAAATGTATCCTCCAGGAGATGGGTGCGTCTGATGTTAAGGTTGATCACAGGAGTAGGGACCTCCCCAGGGAAGACAATAGGACCTTCCCTCCCAGTGAACGCTGGGTGATGGAACAGTTGGTGGGATACCTGACATACAAATAACCCAGACAATGTCAGGATCATGAGATGCAAGTGTTGTGAATAGCTGTATGAGGTATTTTTTTTCTTATCCATCATATGCTTGGAAAGGCTGGTCATGAAACACATAAGAGGCATCACACCAGCTTCCTTTGATCAACACCAATTTGCCTACAAAGCGAACAGATCTACAGAGGATGCAGTAGCCCTGCTGCTTAACACTGCACTGGAGTTAAAGAACACTTACATCCGTATTCTCTTTATAGATTACAGTTCTGCATTCAATACAATCCTTCCAGGCAAACTCATCTCCAAACTTCAGGACTTAAACCTCAATTGTAACTGGGTATTGGACTTCCTGACCAATCGCACACAGAGTGTACAACTGGGGAAGCATCACTCTTCAAATCTGACCATCAGCACTGGCGCCCCACAAGGTTGCGTGCTCAGCCCACTTTTATACACCCTCTACACCCATGACTGTGCTCCCTCCTGCCCATCCAACTACATCTTCAAATTTGCAGATGATACAACAGTGCTTGGCCTCATCTCCAACAACGATGAGGCTGCCTACAGGCAAGAAGTGGGAAACCTGGCAGTCTGGTGTTCTGAGCACAACCTCAGTCTCAACATTAAGTAAACAAAAGAGATGATCATTGACTTCCGGAAGTCTTCCCAGCATAATCACCATCTCCCACTCTACATCAACGGTGAAGAGGTTGAGCGTGTCACCTCTCTAAAGTTTCTGGGTCTGACTCTGACGGGGGAGTTGTCCTGGGTCAAAAACACAGCTTCCGTTTTGGGGAAGGCCCAGCAACGCCTCTTTTACCTCAGGAAGTTGAGGAAAGAACACCTTCCTCAGAGGCTGCTGTATAATTTCTACCGCTGCGCTATAGAGAGTGTGCTTACATACTGCCTGAATGTATGGTCCTACAGCTGTACAAAGGCGGAGCAGGCAGCCATCCAGAGGCTGCTTAAAACAGCGGGAAGGATCATTGGAGTAGAGCTGCCCGACATCTTGCCCATCTCCTCCTCCCGTTGCCTGCAGCGCTCTAAACGAATCCTCACAGACCCTTCTCATCCTGCCCATCATCTGTTCCTGTTACTCCCGTCAGGGAAAAGGTTCAGATTAAAAAAGGCACGCACCTCCAGGATGGCAAAGAGCTTCTATCCCTGTGCAATAAGGCTCCTCAACAGCTTACCCACCCCACCCCCCTTCATCTCCCCCCGGCCCAGCCCGCCCCGCCCCCTATGGACTGCACTCTAACACTTGATGCACCTTAATATGGAAATATGGAGATATGGAAATATATTGCATTTATTATTTTTACTATTATTATTTTATGTATGATATTTATGAATCTATCTATTAATTGTTATTTATTATTATTTAGCTGTGTAAGAAGTCTGGTTGCCTCTACTGTCTCGTTGTCTTTGTGGCAATGACAAATAAAGTACTTTGAACTTTGATATGCGGACTCCCCTAGGTCCATGCTGTAACAAATTCTATCAAGCTATTTATTATTTCTTAATAGGTCAAGTAACTGCTGATATGTTATTCTGAGAAGGTGACATCATTTAGCTTTCATAGACAAGTTATAAGGTAGGGCGCTCTAATGTTTTATGATGAGTAATACGAATATTGAATAGCATAACAACATATTGAGAATAATAATTGAGGAGAAAGAAGTATACCTTTGTAACATGAGCATCATAATGGTAAATTAGCACCTTGCTCGATAGATCTAAAAGGAATGGAAAACGGCAGAAAATCGCAGGTGTCAGTTCCACTTCCTACAGGAAACAGACAATGAAAGCATTAGTATCCATGCAAATTCATCGAGATATGGGAATATAGTTAGAATATTTCGCACTGATACCTGCAGTTGTGACGACTTAATTTGTCTCCACAATGTCACATCCGTCTGAAGCATGATGGAGTTTTGGCTAAGTTCCTCTATGTAGAAATCAGTGAAATGAACTTGCTTAGACATCTCAGCTTTCCTGTTAGCCTTCAAAGAAAATTTGAGAAATTTCTCATCACCATGACACTCCTGTAGTTAAGAAAAAGCTGAGCAGGAAGATGTTCAAAGCTCAGTAAGTCTTAGTACAAGTACCTGATTTTATGGGTTTTTAATTACCAAGCCTCGATTCTGGCCAAATGAGAGGAGGTTTATTTTTGACAGTATGGATGGATAGACAACACTACTAATAAACCCAAATACACAGCAGACCTCACAGTTATAAAAATGTGTACTTTCTAATAGTGTTGCACCGATGCCATTTTTTGGCTCCGATACCGATACCGATACCTGGCTGTGCAGTATCGGCCGATACCGATACCATACCGATACCACTGTTTGAAATTTGAAAAATATATTTTTTTTAATCAATGGTTTGGTCCCATGTATAATACTAGTGTAACAGTAAGAAAGTCAAATTACATTTCTTGACAGTTTCAGCACGTCAGACATAACTGAGGACTAGTCCTCTATAATTGATGGTTTACCTTACTGAGCAGCACAGTGGCTTTTCTGATTTTGAACACAATAGAGTTAAAGTTTGGTCAGTTCTTTTTTTTTTTTCTTTCCCTGTATTGTTTCTTTGTGTGTTTGTTTTGTTTGTGGACCAAACCATTGATAAAAAAAAAAAAAAAAAAAAAAAAAGTATCTGCACTATTTGTTGGTACTCGCCGATACCGATACCACCATTTTAGTGCTGTATCGGGGCCCTATCCGATACTGGTATCGGTATCGGTGCAACACTACTTTCTAATGAAGGTGGCGTAAGGTCCCACAAATTATCTTTAATCTACCCCAAGTCTATGTGCACAAATGAAGTCACCATTCATGAATTAGTTGACCCTTTAATTGTGCACCGTGTATTTGAGCAGTGGTAAGAGGGGGACAGGGGATGCACCCCCGCATTAGCTTTTCCGTTCCTGCAATACTGCAGTAGTACCTCATCATTATGGTTCTTAGACTCATGAAATGCCATCAAATGGCTAAAGAAACACTCACTCTGTGAAGGCACTTGAGGACCTCAAGAGAAGCCTTCACACCAGGGTTGTAGTGCTGGAACAGGTTGGCTCTCAGGAGGAAGGACAGGGCGTTTTTCCACACCTTGATGTGCTTGGTCATCATTGTTTTTCCCATGGATCCCCACCAGCCCTCTGTGTGTCACAGACATCACTGTGACATGTACCATGTCCAACTGCTTTAAGGTACTCATTTTTCAGTTATTGACTTCACAATAAGACGAGAAGAGAGGAAGACAATAAGATAATTCAAACTCAAGAGCTGAAATAAAACTCAGCACCCTATCAGGTGAGAGAGAATTCAATCTAATTATAAAGTCACTGAATGTAATTGAGTTTCATGAGCTTTTGGTGGTCTGGTGCGACTTTATGAGTCAAAGCAATTATCACAGCAGATTTCTGAACGTTCAAACATTATTTGGTTCATTATCATGTCCACACAGCATATATGTATCAAATAATCTCAACATAATTGCAGTTATTACAGAGGTCACATGTGTTTTTCTCAGGTCACATGCAAATCAGATGGATGGCATCCAGATTAGGTTAAAGATAACGGGAAAGGCCAGGTATTTGGCAGATGCTTTTATCCAAAGCAACGGTTCAGTATACATTTTTGCATTCTACAGTATAGGGATGAGAACCTTTACGATTTTAACGATTCCGGTTCCTTATCGATTCCTGCTTATCGATTCGATTCGTTATCGATTCTCTTATCGATTCTTATTGGGTAAGGGGTGAAAAAAGAGCACAAACGGGTTTTTTACATTAATGTTCTTTTATATAAATTTCTAGAATGCTGCACACACCATAAACAGAATGTTTACATAAATAACCAAAAACTTTTATTAAAAAACAGACATTCTTGCCACTAAATATAAAACAACAATATTTAAATGCATATGTGGTGAGAGTGTCAACTCTAAAGCTATACATTGACATTGCAGAGCACTGTTGATTGCTATTTCACTCATCTATACTGTATAGATGAGTGAATGAGTGAAATAGCAAACAACCCCTATACAACCCTTCCTCTGCTACCTACTGATCTTTCTTTTCCAGAGCAGATATACCTCAGGAAATGTCTCATAATTGTTGGAACATTACAATGCATCCAGGTTTAGTTTAAGTTAGTCCAATCTAAACCCCTCCCTCATTGCACTCTTGAGATAAACTAAATCTGGCATTAAAATGGCACTAACAAAATCGTTGAATTGTCTGATCTGACATGAAGCCCTTGTTATTGAGTAAACTGAAGGACTGTATATTTTCTTGTAGGTTGCTTGGTTGTATGGCTAATTGCGAACTATTATGCTTAACTCTTCTAATAGCAATGTAGAACCCACTACAAACACAATAACGTACTGAAACATACTTACTTGTATCATGCACACAATGCCTCACATACGTATTTGAACAAAGATGATTCGCAAACTAGGCACTCAGTATATTTAAAACTTAACTATTGCTATGCCACTGAATTGAAAGAGAAACGTATCCATATCTAGGGAGCTGCACGCGTTGCTAGGCAACGCCATTATTAACGGAGTCTTTTGCGTTTCATCCCTGACTTACCAAGCCAAGGCAAAGTCCTCAAAATGTTTTATCATAACGGTGTTACTCCTGTGTTATCAGCAAACTTTCTAGAACCAACAGAGGGGAGGCAAGCACTGCCTCTGCCTCAAGCCAACGGCTGAAAATAGAAGATTCTACAGCTAAGCTAGCCTACGTTATATGACAATGTCCAACATCGCCCATTCTGTTAAGCAATTAAATGCTAAGTTTAGTTATGGTTAACACGACAACGCAAACGTTTGCTGATAACACACGAGTAACACCGTTATGATAAAACATTTTGAGGAGTTTACCTTGGTAAGTTAGGGATGAAGCGCCGTCGTTAGTTAGTCAAAAACATGACAATCTTGTAATTTAATACCATGTTGTGTGCTCAAGTGCTTATTCATAGTAGATGGCCCTCCCTTTGACGAAATACATGTTTTACAGACGTTACAAGTGACCATGTTTGCATTTGTTCGAGTGAAATAAAGCCACACTTTAGATCGCTTCTTTCTAGTTGCCATTTCTGCTGCGGTCTGATTTTTTAAAGGAAGCGTTCGCGGATGCGCAAACGGCACAGAGGTCCGTTTACAGACCCGGTTTTGAATTTGGCTAACGATTCCAAAGATTCGGCTCATTAGGAACCGGTTCTAAACAAGAACCGGGTTTCGGTTCCCATCCCTACAGTACATAGTCCTAAGGTTCTTTATAAAGTTTTTCATGTAGCTTGTATGACTCAAGAAACTTTGAACCCCTCATCGAAGGTCGTACTAGATAATTGTTGGTATATTTGTTAGTAGTGGATCACTACTAGATTGTATTTATTACTTTACTTTTACTTTACTTTACTTTAGTTTACTTGAACATCACTCCCAATTAAGTTACAAAATGAACTGCTTTCCTCCATAAATACTGCCTGCAAACATGTAGCAAAGACAAAAACTAATTGTATCTTTTTATAAATGTTGCTCAGCTGAATAGGACTAGCCCATATTATTAGGAATTAAAATATTGTGTTTATTGCTGTATGACATGTATAGAAGCTGAATTACAAGAAACCCAATGCATTCTTTGGGGGGTGACATGGAGGTACATTAAAAGTGTGAGGTCAAACAACTGTCATGTTGCATATTTATTCAAGAATGCTCCTTCTCAACCAACAAAATTACCATATTGTTAGAGTTTAGGGTTAAGGTATATAATATCAGTGGCTACTCACCAAGAACCTTCAACAAATCAGGACTCAGCTTGAGAATGGCCTCAGCCAATGAGACAGCGAGGTCTGTCCCCAGCTGCTGTTTGAGCAGCACCCTCAACAGCTCAGGCAGGATGAGGTAAACCCTGAGGGCCTCACCTCCAGCAGGGCAGTGGTTCAGGGAGGGGAGCAGATGCTTCTGCACCACACTCTCAACCTGAAACAAACACAGACAAGCAGAGTGGAGTAGCCACAGTCTTCACACTGCTAAAGAGGCTGCAGGTGTGATAACTCAGCAATATATTCTTATTTGTAAGACAATATTTAGCAGAAATCAATATAAAAAGTAAAACAAGATTTGCCATTACTTGTCACAAATTGCAACTTGTCGTAAATTGAGCAAAGAGAATACATTTGAATGCTACCTCTTTCAGAACCTTATCCTTCCGTGACAGCTTCTCAAAAAACTGGCGAGCCATGGACAAATCCAAACCGCACTGATGTTGTGAAGTCGTGTAATGTTTGTCAGAGCTGCACACAAGTATGGAAGTACTTAAAAGGGTGTATGGAAGAGAAATACTATGAAGAAATATAATGAGCAAATTACCTCTACCTTTTTTTAAGAAAACTTCCATTGATACATGAGACAGATGAGAAAATCATTGTGATGTTCCTAAAAGTATGAAGTGAAGCAGGAATCAATGTGTTGTAGTATTTTGTGTGTTATCGTATTTTTCTAAATTTTCTCAATGAGTTCATACAGTTAAAACCAAATGTTACCATAGTAACTGAGCAATAATTGGTTACCTCTTTGTCCTTATCCAATGTTTTGGGTTGCTAGAGATCCATCTGTCTGCTATCTCTAAATCTAACTCCCATATCTTCTTCAATTGATCACAATTAGGATGACTGGCAACCCAATTCTGTAGAATAATGTAACGTATCAAGTCTTGGAGTAGAGCATAAAACTGCAATAATGCAATTTTTCAATTGAAGGATATTTCAATTAACCTACCTCTCCAGACCTGCTAACAGCAAACGACTGGTTAGCCCCTGCAAAAATGATCTTAATGGTGTTGCCATTGTTTTGCTCTGTTTAGGGTTTAAAAAAGCACAAGACAGCCAGTTTAGCAATGCCACCACTTTTTTTTTATTGAATTCGCATTATATAGAGGACTCCTTTGACCATCTTGATTCAAATGCAATACCAAAGTAACAGCAATGTATAGTGTTACACAGGTCTACCATAAAAAGTGCTCATTGCCTTGAAATACTTATGTTCCGTCAAAAGTAAATCAATAATATATTAACACCACTGCCAAATCTTTGAGCAATATGCCCCAATAGACAAGAGAAAAGAATGGCTATATCAAGACTTGCATGTTTACCTAAGAAACAACTAAGAATAAAACTTTGTAAGGATGCACAGCTCAGGGTTAACTATGTGTGAAGTAAAAGGGATGTTTTACCTTGTGGTAGATCAACAGGTAGAGGAACAGTCTGATTGTTTGTCAGGCCACTCCCGAGCTGTCCTTGCTCTCCACATCCAAATGCATACATTATTCCTTGGGACTCAACAAGTCCCAATGTGTGATATCTTAGACAGAAACAAATGTGCACTGAGATACAGCTTTGATTTCCAAGTATTGCTTTTTAATTTTTTCTGTTCTAAATACATTTTACATATTAATGTTACCTCCCACAGGCTATCTGAGACACTTTTGACCCCCAGAATTCAGCCACCAGTCGTGGTCGTAGTTCATCTCGGATAGAGTTGTGCCCCAGCTGGCCATAGTGTCCTGATCCACATGTAAACACTAAACCACCCTAGACAAAGAAACACATGAAAGTATTTTCCTGTTCAGTATGTCAGGAGTACACACACATATATGCATATATCCAGCACACACAGACATAATGAGATACCTTTACCTTGGTTAACACAGCAGTATGTTCTGCTCCACAGGAAATGGAAATGGGTTTCTTCTCATTAAGGGAGACTACAGGGACAGGACTGAGTCTGTCTGCACATAGAGTCACATGAATACAGTCAGACATACATATAGACAACAAGTACCAGTACCACCCAAATGATGTAGCATCCAGTACCATCCCAATGATGTAGCATCCAGTACCATGATGTTCCATTCAGAGCACATTTCCTGAAAAGTTTGAATGCACCAATCCCGATGTGTCATGTTCAACTGGGTAAGCTTAAGCTGTAATACCTTTGCCTATCTAATTCTGTGTCTATAAACATGTAATACTTTTTCTCTCTCCTTTCTTCTGCACAATAGGATGGGCATATTTTGGTTACACAGTGACCCACCCCTACTTATTTTTGGATGTGATAGAGGGCAATAGTTAACATAGAATTTACTGATTGATTAAATTATACAGTATAAATGATGTTGATTCACTGTGAGGCAACAATCCTCTGCTTCCCCTGTACAAACCTGTATCGTCTCCAAGGCCCAGCTGGCCAGCACTGTTTTTGCCCCAGCCAAACACGGCGCCTGAGAGGGATAGGGCGAAGCTGTGGTCTCCTCCAGCACTGATCTGAGACAGGGGGATACCCACCAGAGACTTGAGGGGTCGGGGGGACGAGGTACTGGATTCCCCCTCCCCCAGACCTAGCTGACCGTTGGAGTTCTGGCCCCATGTAAATAACTGTCCGTCTGAAAGCAGAATACATCTTCACAGGGAAGGCTTCAGCAAACATCAAACAATACACAATAAATACAATTATCAATAAATTACACAAAATGATTTTTTTCTGCCACATCTTCCTTAATCCTCCATGGGTAATAAGAAAGGTAATTGATGCTCTCCAGAGGGCCATAGTATATCTCAATGACCATATGTTTACAGTATGGCATTACTAAACTAATTGTTTACGCACTGGGAATGTGTGTGTGCAAATAAAAGTTGATAATATGTGTAGTGTGCTGGGGGTGTTCCAACTATGCATTGAGCGTGTGTGTTTGTTGTGGTTATGTAGTTGTTATCGTTTGGGTTAGGTGTCCCTTTTGTGTCTAGTAGAGGTGTATATATAATGTCCATCATTTAGCCTGTGTCTTGTGTTGATTCATTTCTGTGTTAGTTTAGTCTAATTGCGGGTGCCTCTTCAAAAAGAAAGCTGCAGCCAAAACCAGAAGCAACACTGTTTGTTGCCTCTGCAAAGAACCATTTGAGTGACACAATATGCTTTACATTTTTATTAAATTGATAACATGAATACCTTTGGCAAGAGCTACTGTGTGATGGTCCCCACAAGCAATCTGTACAATTTGTCTGTTGTGGAAGGTTGCCGGGCCCCTGAGTATGAAAACCAAATAAACGTGATGAGCTTGGCAAAGTCCGTGATAGTAAACATAGCTGTGGAACTAAGAAGACACCTACTTTTGGAGGCTGGATACATCAGAGGAATCCCAATGAAGCAGTGTGCCCTGTTCAGTAAGCAATGCAACATGTGTTGCTCCAACGCAGACTGCTACAATCTTGCCATTCCTTCTTAGACTGACTGCAGAAATGGAAAGTGAAAGTACATTTTCTAAATTCAAAATAATGTTGACTGTTATTTATATTATAGATCAAGAATGGCATCTGCTTATAAATGTTTTGAGTATTCATATACATAATGCACATGCCATTCCCAAATGTATGGAATGTCAAGGTTGTAGGCCAACACAAATTCCTTCCACAAGTCAAACTGTAGAAATGTAGAACTGTACAAATGCCCTGCGAAAACAGGGGGGAGGTATACTGTAAAAAAAAAAAAAAAAAAAAAAAAAAAAGAGTAGTTCCTTGAATGACCTCTTGTTTGTGTAGCCTACGAATGTCCTTTCCCATTAGATTAATGAATATATAAACTGCTCGATAGAGGCCGGTATTTAATCAGATATTGTACTTCAAGTTCCTCGATAGTTATAATGCGCTTAATTTATGTTCGTGTTTAACATAATGCGATGAAACTCATATGAGAGATGGAATCAGCATGCCACATTAAGAATTTCAGTTTGAGTCTCTTATAAACAGAAGTCTGTGCTTTGTAGGGTAGATTAGTGAATTCAATTTCACGCAAGATGTTGACTGCACAATTGAAGATGGCCAAAACTGATAGGCCTATAGGCTACACTAGGCTGAATCATAAATTGCTTACCCTGTTTTACGTACAAAATATTTCTGACAGATAGACACCCCAAAGTAAAAATTGCTTTATGAAATGAAAACTATTCATTTGAATATTCACTGCTGGAAATTAATCCGATCTGAAAAATTGCTGATGAGAATACTTAAATAGCCTACACTTTGAAATAATAGGAAGCTACAACCTTGGTCTGTGTAATGCACTTTAAGAAACACCACCAATAAGTATCTGACGCAACTTACTTTGTTCCCACGCTGCTCCCTTTTGACTGTTTAATCTCACTGCAACTGATGCACTTCCATTTTCCCTCAGGATCGCGATCACTCGTTCTCCAATGGAGAGGTCGCAGATTGCTGCTGCGGGGACAGCCGCCTGTACCACATCGGATGTATGACAGTATGTATCCTTCTTGTTAAGAATATTAAGTTCTTGAAGTTTAACTTTCCCCCAACAATACATCTTAAACCGATAGGTCTAGTTTTACATGTAATAACGGCAATTAGCCTACTACTGGCAAGGACATCAAAAACATAGCAGTCAGTAATCTGAGAGTCATGAGTGTTCATGAGAAGGCAAGTCATTAGGTAGTGTTGGTGACGTCGAGAAGGAAAATGAAACTAATCGCCTAGGCTACAACAGAAATGAAACTTGCTGGTATGGAGACAGCTAGTGACTTCAAGCAATGTATTTACTTATGTCGTCCTTGTAATTCCACCTGCGTCATTGTGGCTAATCAAACAAAATGAAAATGAAAGTGTTGAAGGCTGCCTCACCTATTCTTCTCTCTCCTCTGGGCTTACGTCCTGTTATCTATGGATAACCTAATATAAATTCCACTGTAGACTACTAGGCTACTTAAAATGTATATGGTTGTGATAACAATGAAATGCACCTGCTCATTTATAGAGTGGGTCTTAAATAAGTTGCAGGTCCTATATGCGTGTTTTCTCTTTTCATTTTCATGTTCAGGAAATATGACTTGGCTAGTAACATATTTTCAGGGTGAACACAGTGACCATGTTGGACCATGTTGGATAGTAATACAAACTCAATACATAGCCCTGTGAACCCTTGCCCATTTATTTTAACATTGGTTTTAACATTTAACCTTTTTGGGTACCACCATGTCTAAAGTTCTTCATAAATCACCATGATTCGATCTCTGCACACCAAAACCACCAGACACAGGAACAGTTTTTCCCCCGTTATTGTCACTCTAATGAACAGTTGACAAATGATTTTATTATTATATTATATATTATATTTATTTAATTTATCTTAAACTGTTATATACTGTAAATTTTCAGTTAAGTACATTGAGAGCAACTAAACCCAGAACAAATTCCTTGTATATGAAAATGTACTTGGCCAATAAACATGATTCTGATTCTGATTCTGATGTTTAGTGAATCTGTTTGATACTGTGCAGTTTAGTATTTACCCGATATAGACTTCAAATGACAAATTACATTTACCCTCATCCCACAAGAAGCCTCTCTTGCGGTGCAGCACTTCACAAAGCCTGGTCCGTACCATCTCCTTGCAATGGCTTCTGGGAGATTATCTAGTGTGGAGTTGGCAGGACTTACTTGCATCTTGATCTGTTCCATCCCAATAGGCCCCCAGTCAAAGCCTGTCAAGAACACTAAGGGAGGGAGGAAAGTGGTCTGCAAGAGTTCCTATTCACACCACACATTTAGTAGCAGCACACTGTGGGTAAATGCAGGTGAAGCCAGACATCATTACAAAGTGTAGTGTCTTGTCTGTGTGTCTTGTTACAACTCATGTATCCCCCATATGCCACAGGCCTTCTTTCTGAAACAAATCTTATAATATGGAGAGTGAAATGTCTGTCAGAATTGTATTACTGTCATAATGTACACAGTACACTAAAACATCCCCAAAGAACATTTGGGAATGGATGGAACTCACGGTCAGCCTATATGAATTTAGTTTCGTTTTCGTGAACATTACACCTGGACAAATTCAGTTTCGCATTCATTAACGTTTAAAGAGACAGCCTTTGCCCTTGGCAGAGGAATATGCTCCACTGTGTGCTATTGTAGTTATGTAATGAAATAAAGCATGTGGCTATGAGGCAAATGGGTATGTAAGACAGGGGAAATTCTGAGCCTGTGAGGATCACCTTTTTTTACTTACTTCCATTGCTTTATCTGATTCTGAAAATTCATACTTATTAGTTTCATATACATTGCATCATTTGTCTTATCAAGGAACCGCCTGTGATCCAAGACTGGATTAACATGTTTTTGCTTAACCTGTTTGAGAGTCCCAGTCGTAGTCCCAATAAAGAAAACCTACAGTTCTGGCGTTGAATTGCTTTGCAACATGCACAATCCTTAGGGAACCTTAAGGAACCGTAAACCAAAACGAGTCCCTTGTGTATCTTACGTGCTTACAGTTCTGCGTTAAAAAACGACCATAAAACGGCCTTTAGCTGTTTCAAGGGCTAAACTTTTACTGCATGGGAAGATGTGTTAAGGTAAAAATGTTCAAGACAGCAGTTGTAGCCTACATAACTGCGAATACAAAAAACAAAACAGAAGAAACTGCTCTCTTTTGAGCCATGGTTGAATAGAATGTGTTGAAGTCGGCACAACTGGGAAAGGAAAAAGAGTCATGAGGCATTAGGAAATCCACAGCCTACGTCTATTTAGTGGTATAATGTCATGACACATCACAGTGGCCTATATAATATTTTGCCAAGTTGGTAAGGTTACAGGCAGTTATAGTTTTGACATTTACATCTCAAAACCTTTTGTTTTTAATTAGTCTTTCAGTTTTGTTTTTCAATTTCAGTTTAGTTAGTAGTTTTATGAGTATAGCACTAGCAATTAATAAAAATACATTTTGAGGAATTGACTCGTTTAGTTTTTTGTTCCTTTTTGTTCTTGAGGTATTATGAGGAAAGCCTTGATTTACTGTATATATAAAACGTAGAGAAACCACAATTTTGTGATTTCTTTTGTTTCTTAAAAAATTTTCTACATTTACATTTAGTCATTTAGCAGACGCTTTTGTCCAAAGCGATGTACAAGGGAGAGAACAATCAAGCTAAGAGCAATAAAACCTGGTGTAACAATAAATACTGCTTTTTTTTTTTTTCAAGAAATAGAAAACGACATAGAAAGAAAAAGAAAAGGAAGTGTGGGACTGTCACTGCTTAAGTGTAAGTTAAGCTTAGGTGCTAGTTAGGTGCTCTCTTGGGGATCATACAACCAAATTATTACATGTTCACTATGCATTATAAGTTGCCAGCAATTTGGTGGATATTTGCCTTGAATATCTTCTAGCCTTTACCAAGTTTTGCTGTTGTTGACCAATAAACAATTTTAGGAAAAACCTGGTCGAGAGTGCTTAGGACCTCAGACTGGGTCGAAGGATCATCTTCCAACAGGACAATGACCCCTTAGCACACAGCACTGGTAAAGTACAAGACCATTACTTCTGATTTGCCACACTAATGATGGGATTTTTAGTTTGACTGGAAAAACAGTAAATACATGCTTGTTAAAAGTGTACAATACAAACTGCTCTGATGATTGTCTCGTCAATGACAAAAACAGCCTGCATAGGTTTTTGTCTGTAAATAGTAATGTTCTACATAACGTTTCCAATAATTAACGTCAGTTAAAACATTAGTGTAAAGTAATACACAGTTGAATCTGAATGCATTGGCCTTAAAGGCATCCAGTGCAACTTTCGAGGCAAAAATAAACATTCAATTTCTAGTCTTTTTTACACGTAGTAAGTTTCAATAACTCCATACCATTACATATTGACATTCAAGGAGCAAAGATGAGACGTCGTTGTGTGGTGAGAACTGATAGAAAATCGTAAACAACAACAATCTTTTGGTGCCACCAATAAATAAAGCAGGATTCCCGTCGGCTATTCTCTGAGTTTTCCGATGAGTCCCGAACGCTTCCGGAGATTCTAACAGGCAAGGCAGTGCTGTCTGTTCTAAGGTATTTGAATGTTACACAATGATATTCCGCAAATGTGGCCCACGGATTGAATACAGTTGTTAGTACTTTCATGCCTGTAATTGAATACAGTTGTTAGTACTTACAAAATGAATTATTATTATTATTATTACCTTTCCAACAGCACACGTGCAAGTTCGCTGTCCCTCTGCAGCACGAGCTTCTTGCTTAGCTTCCTCCATTCGTCAAATGTATCGCCCAAGAGCACACGACACCCATATGCTTCTTATGAAACTTCAGTTTTTTCTGTGGTGTTGTGAAAACACGAGGTCGAACATGCTTTCTCTTCGTCTTCGTCTCGGAACAACTTAGATCCGCCATCATGAAATAGAACCATGCGCTCGCAAATAGTGAAGTCACGCATTCGGATCCTGCTTTATTTATTGGTGGCACCAATAAATAAAGATTGTTGTTGTTTACGATTTTCTATCAGTTCTCACCACACAACGACGTCTCATCTTTGCTCCTTGAATGTCGATATGTAATGGTATGGAGTTATTGAAACTTACTACGTGTAAAAAAGACTAGAAATTGAATGTTATTTTTGTTTATTTTTGCCTCGAAAGTTGCACAGTGATACATGTTGGAACTCATGGGTTGTTTAACATGTCCTACTCCTGAAGTCGTCCAACTTGTCAGCTTTTTATGTTCTGCTCCAGTGTGTGTTTGGCAGTTACATAGAAATACTCACAACACAGTTCAAGTGTCCAATGGAAAGGATTTTATTTTTAACTCCTTTCAGAGCATCATAACAATACTGGCGCACGTGGCTCCTGCCCTTTTGCAGCCCGTTATGATCTCACCCTCAGCCCACAGGGAAGGTCCTTTGAAAGTGGTCAGATCGGTACTTTAACAAGCCCCTGGGCCCAAAGCAAATGGGATTGTGGACCTTGAATCTTCAGGCCCAAAGCAAAACATTGAAATTAAAGGAGGTTCAACTCATATTCCTGCCACAAGAGGTCAATCCTGACCTTTACCACAGCAGAAGAGTCTGCAGATGCCAGAGGCTAAGCGTGATGACAGCGATAGCCTCCTGGTCCTCTCTGGGGAATGGGCAACAGGCTTCTCCACCACTGTAATACAGAGCACATCACTGCTTTATACCTCTCATGACAAAACCCTTATCTACCTTCAAGCTGTATAATAATGAATAATACTAGGTTAGGCACAGGAGAATACTGGACTCATACCTGGCAATGGAGCTATAGATCTCTATACGTTGAGAGGGTGGAAAGAAGATGGTATTTATTATGTGAATGCGGCAACATAATCCTAAATGTACAATATTAATATTTATAATCTTATGATGTGAAATTTCTATTAACTCTAGATTTCCAGTGGATTGTAAAGATCCTTTTTCTCCGCTGTTTATCCTCTCCTCTTAAGGACTTCACATTTGCTGAGTCCTGAAAGATCAACAACGATGAAAGAACACATTGTTTTATTACTTTACTATAATCACAACATGCGACAAGTTTAACTGAAAAAAAAGTGTCTTTCTATTTATAGGTCTATAGTAGTAATGTCTAGTACAACAAGTTACAAGTATTTTATTTGTCAGATGCACAAAATGACACAGGGTCAGACTGGGCACTGAAATTCTTATGACAAGGCGCCGCCAAAAAAACCTACCATTACATAACATCACATAATATTAACATAACACACCATGGTGTACACTCTGTACAAGTACTATGAACATAATTTACACATAATAAACATATAAAAACCTAAGTAACCCTACTAAATATACAAGATAAATATACAATAGGCAGTGCTAAACATATAACAGCCTATACATATAATACGAACATATATACATATAACATATAATACACATATAATAAACTATGCTAACCTATTGACCTTTACTAACCTACATACAACCCAGTGAGGGAGTTACAGGTAGTGCAGTTTTCCTTATGGTATTACTGCTAGTGCAAACAGTAGGATGGGAGTGAGTGTATATGTAAGTGTAGTGCAAACAGATATGAAAGTGACAATGACAGTGCATGTAAAGTGACGAGTGCAAAGTGGCGGTAGTGTATCAATGTCCATTTAGCAGCCTGATGGCCGTGGGGTAAAAACTGTTCTCCAGTCTGCGTGTACAAGACCTAGTTAGTATCTTAACTACTGTGAAGAGAATAAGCACTGCTGCTGAAATTTCAAGAATGACAATGACACACACACAGTTCACTGAATGATTACAGCAACAGAGATCTCCCATAGAGACTGGCCTGGAAAATACTACTGTTGACAGGTTGGTGCTTGAAGTTTTGCACATCAACACTGCAGGCTTAGTTTTATTTCTTAACTATTGTGGATGACTTAATCTATCACCGTATATGCTAATATCAGTTCATCTTTCACACCGTCACCTTTCCAAATTATCTGATTTAGTAGCTGGTTTGTGAATGTCCTTTACCTGGTGGGAGCTCATGGCTAGAGTTGCAACAGCCTCCTCTGGCCTGGTGGAAAGGCTGGAGGAGGACACATGTGGTCTCTCAGTAGGAAGATCTTTCACAGAGCAGGTGGAGGTACTGTGAGACCTACTCATCTCGCTAGTGATACTGCTGCAGCTACTGTTTCTGCTGCTGCTGCTGCTGGAGCTGATCAGGGTATTAGTGACTCCTCTGTCTGCCAGAACACTGCCCCCTTGTCCAGGGCACAGAGTTCCACTGTGTCCACCACAGTCCTGAGACCGGAGGTTCTCCTCAGGCAGGCGGGAAGTGGACACTGAGGAATCTGACTCTGAGATAGAGTACTCTGAGACTGAGACAGCCTCAGTTTCTGTGTCAGACTCTAACAAGGCTGTAACAGCAGGCCATGCAGAGGTTACTATCACCAGCTGATATTCAGCACTAAACATCAAATCTAGAAAACATAAACAAGGTTGCTTTTTTATGCTGGCTTCTAATGACTAAAGTAAATGACAGATTAACTATCTAACATAGCAAGAATGTATCTGTTTACATCTGGCTTAATGGAAAAAAATATATTGGCTCTATAATAATGTGAGGGCAACAAACAATCACAAATCACCTCTCTTTCTGGCCATCATGTCCACGGCGTCATGAAGGAAGTTAGTCACGTTCTTGGAGATGGCTGTGCTGAGCTTCTTCATGACTGGCCCTCTATTTAGCACAAACACCTGTGGCAACAGTTAAGTTAAGATTTCATGCATAGCTGATTGTATTTCTACACAGGTCTTTACAAAACTGTGTTTGATGTATAAATTTGAATAGTGAGGTGATCAACGTTTCAAACGATGCTAATTTCTTCTAATGGAATAATCTGTTGTGTAGACCTTCCTGCTGTGGGGACCTTGCAGTACCTGTGGAAGGAAGGGCATCTCTGCTGCTTGTGTCCTCACTCTGGATTCATATTGCAACCGTAAGCGACTTGGGGCATTTACGAGTCTCTCAAGTAGGTTTCTGGATGCCTCGAGTACAAAGTGTTCCATAATGAATATAACGAAGTCTTCAAATTGAAAGTAGTTGTCCTCCTGGGTGACACTTCCCTCTGCCCTGGTGGATTGCCCGCGTGAAATTAACTTCCTCAAGTCGATCAGTAGCATTGATGTTATGTGAATAAGGTCAATGAAGGCTTCTTTCGTTTGAGTTTGATTTCTATTTTTTTGTAAGAACTCCGAGATGTCCTGACAGCCCGCGTAGAACCCTGTCCTCCAGACAGCATACCCAGGAGTCAACGTCTCCAGGAGCAATGTTGGGATTTCCAGGGCCTTGGCAACAACGAACTTGAATTCTTTAGCCTGGGTCTGTCTGCCTTCTGATAATCTTTTGAAGTATAGGTGACTGAAGTCAGCACGTGACTGGCTGGCTGGCATGGGGCTCTCCATATAACCAATTTTGTGGGCCAGTTCATCGATGCCGGCTCCTTCTGTTTGGGGACCTTTGGGGACATCCTCACAGCCAGCTGCAGCCCGCACCAGGAGTACAGGGTGGCAGTTTAGAACAGCAGATTCCTCCTGGGTGGCACTTGGCTCCATTCGTTTGCACACCCGCAAGGCAGGCATCAAAATGTCCAGGGTGAGGAATCCTACGCATCTTATAATTTTCCTTATGGCCCAGTCCAGCTCCTCATCAGAGAACTAGAGCCAGATTATAAAAATCATAGATTGACTGACACATACTGGAGATATGCACCTGCTTGCACTCATGGAGAATATAGTGTTGATGTTGTGCAAGGTTGTATGTATTATTCAAATACACACACAAACAGGCTCATAAAAAGTCACACACTCAAAGCAGACATTAAAAGGCAAACATTAGAAACCAATTTACCGTGATAAGGAAAGCAGCCCTGATCATCTGCAATTCCCTGAAATACAAAGAGAGTATAAGCTTAAAACACTTGTTCATGGACACTGATGGTGACATAGATAAATATGAAGGGTTCACCAAGCAACTCCATGATGTGGGTGAACATCTAAAGGTGACCTACTCAGCAGAAAACTGCTCGGTGAAAGGTAGGACACTGATTTTACACAAGTCCACATCAAGGAGTTCGTCAAAATATTGACGCACAATCTTCTGCAAGAAAAAGACACAACAAAAAATACTGTCAAATGTAGTTTGCACTCACATTTGTGCAAACAAATGTTTATGGTATAAGTTCACCATTACTTTAACTGCCTGGAGTCTAAATTCATGGCCAATATGCTGTTTCCCCTCTCATTTTTACATCGACAAAACTACATACCCCAAGGTCTCGAGGTCCTGAGTTAAATCTTCCTGAAGTACTCGCCATCGTGTATTGTAAGAAGCTATACTAAAATGCATGCACTGGAGTAACACCTTACAAGTTAATTAATCAATGCTGTCACTTTGCTTTATAGAATTTTCAGGTTACCCTACGTCACAAAGCTGGAAAAGTGTTCTCATAAAGCATGACGTCTAAATGTCATGACAACGACTTTAGCTATAACATGTAGGCTACTGTAACTGAGGGAGACCGGGTACAGTTGTACCGGGAACAGTTGTAACATGCTTAATTTCTCAGCTCGTGTTTAACGTAATGCAATGAAACATAGACGACACGTATGGAGGCATCAGCATGTTACATTTATAAATTTGTGTAACAATTTCTGTCAAAAGTTATAGACAGACGTCGTTTCCGTGGGGCACATTTGTGACTTAAGTTGTGTGCAATATTATGACAGGACAGTTGATGTGCTTTGACCGTATCTAAAGTAACAGGTGGCTGTGTTCGGTGGCTACGGCCGAACACCACCCGTGGGATTATCCCTTACCTACTCCACTCCCACTCGTGCTATATTGCTTAATTATATTCCAATTATCTTATCAAATATAAGGAGAGGTGCACCCGGTTTTCCCTACCCCAATGGCCCATTTACAATAAATACACTATAAAACATATTTGACCACACGGTGGCAGCAGCATATCAGATATCACTGCATGTGATGTAATGCATTTAAGGAATTACATTTAAACAATGAAATCCAGGCGGCGTCTTCCCGCAAAAATAATTTGTTTTACCATAACATGATTAAAATGCACAATGGGCGAGTGGGCGACACTCCCCACTGATAATGTAGGCTATTTGTATGACGAACTAGAGAGGAAAACTTGATTCAGATCTTGATTCTTGTGGGGTTTTCTAATTAAGTGGTGTTAAATATGAAAACAAAAAGTGGCAAAGAATAAATACATAAGAACACCAGTCGACCCCAACAATAGGGCAAATAATTCACAAATGCACACAACACTGACAGGATATTACCATTGACCACAGGCAAGTTGACACTCAAAGGCTGCAACTGACACATGTCAATAACTCCAAAACTGTTTTTAAAAAGTGCATTATCCTAGCTCATTACTAATAATGTGTGGGGTAGTGCACCTATAATAATATTCAATGCAAAAATCTACTGCTTCACTAGCTAAAGTCTTTATAACTAAAATTGACAAGCTGAAGCTAAGTGACTTGCTTTGTAACTAAATCTGTAACATTTCACTGTTAGCAGAGGGATAGTAACAGACGTATTTCAGGAGGACCAGAGGGAGAGACAATACAGGATGGGGTCCGCTATACAATATTAGGTTGAGAGAATGTGTATGTGTTGATGTGCTGTGAGTCATCTTGCAATTTGGGTCAAGTGATGACAGACAACAGAAACTAGCAACTAGTTTTGGTATCATTTTTAAATTAATTTTGCTAGTATAAGATAAGTGAAGGATAGATAAACACACGTTGTTCCCACTAGCCATCCAGACTCTGCACTATGTATTTCTGTGGTACAGGTTTGAGCACCTTGCAGCTTCAAGTTCCTGGGTGTCCACATCTCTGAGGACCTCTTGGACCCTTAACACCTCATCCATAGTCAAGAAGGCACACCAGCTTCTCTTTTTTTGAAGAAGAAGAAGTAGGTCCATCTGTCTCCTCAGATTCTGGAGAATTTCTACCGCTGTACCATTGAGAGCATTCTTACAAACTGCATCTCAGTATGGTATAGCAGCTGCTCTGTTGCCGACCGTAAAAGACTGCAGAGGGTGGTGAAAACTGCCCAACGCATCACCGGCTCCACTCTCCCCACCATTGAGGCTGTCCAGAGCAAGAGATGTCTGCGGAGGGAATGCAGCATCGTTATGGACCGCTCACACCCCAGCCACAGACGGTTTGCCCTCCTCCCCTCTGGGAGGCGCTACAGGGTCCTCTGTTCCCGTACCAGCAGGTTCAAGAACAGCTTCATCCCTGCGGCTTTCACCCTACTGAACTCTGCTCCATGGGGATAGCCGTCCCACCCCTCCACACACCTCCCCCTATGACTGTTTTCCTCCCTCCACCCTGGCATCCACTGAACATTTGCACTACACATGTATTTCACTTCACCCCCGCTCCACCCTGGCTTGACTGCCACACTGCCTCCTCCAGCCACTGAACATTTGCACTATACTTCACTACAATTAACTTTGAACTTAATACTTTGAATTCTGTCATATTCTACTTCTTACTGTACATATCATATTTATCCACTTATTCCACTTTACATTTGCACATACTCTGCACTTTTATTGCTACTTTTATGCTAAACTATATTTCATTGTCTCAGTACTTGTACTCTGTGCAATGACAATACAATTTAATCTAATCTAAAAACTTTATTGCCAACAATTTTGCCAAAAGACCCCAGTTACGTTGTTAGCCAGCTTTTGTGAGATGGGAGTGTCTGCAAGGCTTTTGCAGGCTAAATATGGAAGTAGCTTGCTAGTTTTGAACCAAAACGCCATAATGCTGCTTTAAATATTTTACAAAACTGACCATTCCACTGCCCACCCCAATCCACTCCTTATTCTTAACTGGGTCTGTTGCCAAATACAGCAATCTTTAACAGTTAGAATTATGTTTGGTTAAAGTTGTTGCAGCCAAGGGGGATTTCACACCCCATGTCATATCCCTGTGGTATCCCTTTGTAAGATATGTTCTGTGGCTAGAGTGGAAGGTAGCTGTCTTTTTTTAGATTAAGGTGTAAACATGAGGTTGAGAGAGCTAGCCCCTTAAGATTGTTTCCTGCGTTTTTTTTTTTAACGGATTTTTAAATGTAATAATCCTAGGTTCCACAAGCGACATGGAGGCCTATAATTGCACTGCAGTTAACAGCAGTGCACAAGCTACATGCAGGCCTATAACTGCAATTTTGCTTTAAGTGGCCTATTTTTTACAAACATATCCTGCCTCCTTTATGGCAGTAGGCCTAACCATTATTGAAACAGAATTTGTTTAATTAAAAGTCTTTATAAATGCTATCATGTGGACAATACAATTAGTTCTAGATGTTTCCATTCGCCATTTATCATCATTGATTTAACTTACGATGTCATGCATTACATTAGAGGTCCTCGTGCAGCTGGGAAAACGTGCAGAAATGGCATATATTTTTAAACCTTACATGGCTAACCCACAGCAACTTTTAATTTACCATATGTGAATGACGCGACCCGGAAACAAATACTTGCGAACTCTAGTGATGTTCGAAATCGAGGCTTCTAGCTTCATCTGAAGTCGTGATACGATGCCTGGGTGAAATCTCGGTTGTCAGTAGCATGATCGATATCTGAAATAGTCAGGTAATGTCATTCACACGTCAAATTCATCCACGCCATGCCATCAAAGGCTATTTGTTATACACATGTAACAACCGAGATTGCATTCTCACAGGCTGAGTACTTTATGTTAGTTTACCATAACGTCAGCTAGCTATCGTTAGCGAGCTAAATATGTTTGCTTGTAATGTAAGATGAGCAGCTGGAGACATTTGTTTATATGACAAGTCGGCCAACTAGTTTGTTTTATACGGAAGGTATACATATTATCTGATCACTTGGCCTCGGTACTTCTGCTAGGCTTACATGGTTGATTACTGATTACTTGTTTGACTTGAGTTTCTTCCGTCAGTTTGGCCCAACATCGCAAGCTAGATTGTTAGCTTTGATATTAGCCAGCAAATCTTTTGCCAAAATTCTGGCGCTAACATCAACCAGCCCTCAATCGTTAATTACAAGATGACAAAGGCCGATAAAGATATTTTATTTCTAGATGTTGTGGATTGTTCCCCCCTCCCGCTCATAATTTTCTTGTATGTGTTGCTCGGTTAGTGAACGTTTGTTTTGCTAGCCGTCACGAGAGAAGCTTAGTAATTTAGACAGCTAACCCGAGAGGTAGTAGTCGTATTCAGCAACAGACACAGTAACGTTAGAAAATAATATTTAATGGTATGGTCCCTCGAGCCATAGCTAGCCATATGATATATGTCAAAGACCGTGACCAGTAAGAGCGCAACATTAGCAGTAAGCATCGCTTCTCAATAGCGTAATGCAGTCGGCTAGTATTGTTGGTACTCCGTGGATTGTATTTGCACTAGACAGATTAGTTTAAACGACTGAGTGGGAGAGTGCAAATAAACTATATTTTCAGTTTTAAGGTAGATACTAACTATTAGCTAGGGAAGCCTTGGGTGTGGTGTTGTGAATAATGCGGCACGATGCGTAAAGGAAGCATCAGTATGTCAGTAGAAACGGATACCGAATTACCAGATTGAATCCAATTAATTAATTTATGACCTGGGTGACATTTGTTGTTTACGGATAGACACGGCTAATTCTATTTTGTTGTGTGGTTACAGGTGAGTCCTTCTTAATGTGTATCTAAGAGAGTGCCGCTGTGAGGGCTAAGATGCCGATCCCTCCCCCTCCCCCTCCACCACCTGGTGGACCACCTCCTCCCACCTTCAGCCAGGTAAGCATAAACGCTAGGTTACGTATGTAACCATGGTTCTATGAGTTTCGGATGACCGCCAGAGGCGGTGCTTTAAGCACTGGATGTCATTCACGTTTACGCGTAGTTCGAGTATTTGTATCAACAAAATCACCTGTGACCTGGGTGACGTATGCCTTCGCCCCTGTACTAAAGGCATGCTCCCCCAGGTCACGACCCTTGACAATCTTCTCGCGAATATTCCGAGTGACTGCCAAGCTCTGGCGGTCATCCGAAACTCATAGAACCATGGTTACATACGTAACCTAGCGTTCTATTTCGTTTCTACTGACCGCCAGAGGCGGTGCTTTAAGCACTGGATGACTAATACCAACCAAGTCACGAGGAAGTCTTACCTTACTCCAGCTGTAAGGAAGTAGGAAGAACACCAGCTGCCACTGGGTTATGAGGGACCACGTTAACCCTATAAAACCTCACAAATGTGTAGGTTGATGCCCATAACGCAGCTGTTCAGATATCTGAAGGGGGACACCTCTTAGGGCCGCCCGCGATGTACATACACTCCTAGTTGAGTGACCTCGGACCTGAGGGACCGGGAGACTACTGCTCCTATAGGCACAAATAATAGCGTCCACAATCCAACGTGATAGCCGTTGTTTGGATAAGCTGTGCCCTCTCCTCTGTCCAACATGACAGAGAAACAGTGAATCAGACTGGCGGAATTCCAGTCATATCAATATAAGCCCTAAGTGCTCTCACTGGGCACAACAGGTAGGGCTCTGTCCCTGCTCGTCATCCTGAGCTGGGGCTCAAGGCAGCCAGCCTGAGCGGCTGGTTTCAGTAGGATGATAATTCGCCTTTGGAAGAAAGGCCGGATTCACCCACAACGTTATCCCTGGGCCTCCAGGGTTCCAATATAGACATTCTTGGCTTGGCTTTCGTTTAGCCGATGCCATGGCCAAGAGAAAAGCGGTCTTCATAGACCGTTATTTCAATCCCACCCTCTCTAGAGGTTCAAATGTGGACTGCCAGAGTGCCCTTAGGACTATAGGCAAGTCTCAAAAGGGCACTGAGCTTCGCCGAAGCGGCCTTAGTTGTTGAGAACCCATTAGGAAGCGGGTCGCCAGCATATGGGACCCAACTGTCACACCATTTGCGCTACTGTGTATGGCTGAGATGGTGGCTGCATATACTTTCATGGTGAAGGCTACAAGGCTGCCGGGATAGCACATCCACAGCTGTGTTCCGAATGCCTGTTAAATGCATTGCCCCCAGGCTCAGGAAGAGTAGATAGGCCCACAGCCACCGCTGTTGGGGCAGCCTCAAGGATTGTCTGGCCTTGTGCTACCCTGGTGGTTTATCTGGTAGACCACTGACGTGTTGTCTGCTCTTACCAGGACAGCTTTTCTACCACTACTGGAAGAAAATGTTTGAGCGTCAGCAGGACAACCTGCAGCTCCAATACATATATGTGGTGTCTGTCAAACGGCACTGTGGCCGGGGCAGCGAGTATCAGGCCGGAGTGCTTAACCAGGTGTCAGCACCCGGGCAGCAACGGCTGGTTCAATATTGGGCATGCTAGCAAGGCCCTGGGCAGATGCATCTTGCATTATGGCTAGGGCTCTAGTCTCCTGGGAGATGAGAGAACCGTCTGGGATCTGCCCAGCATCTCTGCCGCTCCTCGATATATGGGGGCGAGGGCGGAACATTAAAAACCGAAGATGGAGATGCCTTTTTTAAAGGCACTCTGAGGAGAGGTCTGTATGGGTATAATATCCAACCCTAGACGTGTCATTGCCATCTTAAATGTGGGTCTAACTGATGTTTTGGCTTCTTTCGGAGCCCTTCAGTGAAGTGTCTCTCGTACCCAGGGAACTGGGATGAGAGTAATAGGGGCCTCTCTGAAGCCCTGGTGGAGAGAATATCCTCCTTGAGGATCTCAAAGCTGGTGACCGTTGTAGAGGGAGCACCTCCGAAGGAGACTGTAAAGCCGCTGTAGTGAAAGCACTAGCACGCTGTGCAGCAGGTTGTTGTAGCTTGATAGAAATTAGTTTCCTACTATATATTGGAAAACACAGTCATGGATTTTGTCAGTCATGTTTCAGGTTTATTCTTGAACGATGGCGGTTTCCATCGTGAGACAGAGGCTTGAAGTCACACACTCACTCACAGCGCTTCACCTTCAGCTTATCTAACCTACTCCTTGAAGAACAGGCTGTTATATACATAATGTTTAAGGGGTGTTACCAGCTATTCAAAATAGGCCATGGCTGCAGACACTTTTGTCTAAACCTGGGGGGGAAGGGAGTTCTCACCTCCATCCCCAGGTCTGAACAAAGAGCCCTCACCAAGAAATGTTTAAATGCCAATAAAAGTAATATATTTATACTAGGTATAAATAAGGTGGAATTATTGCAAATAACCGGTCCCTTCAAGCTTTAGAAGCAGAGTCTTATTTCTGCGAACTCCTAAGTCGAAGTGTCTACCTTCTGGGCAAGCGGATACCCTTTCCTGCATTTGCCCCTACCAGAGGTATCCCGGGAATCAGGCCTCTGGCGTTTGCATTGCTTAGGAGACCTAGCGCCGGAGGCGGTTCTGGCTCGTCCTCTGGCCCAAGAGGGGCCTGGCAACAGTGCATGTAATGAACATGTTGCAATATCTATACATAGATGTATTTATTTATATATATATATATATATATATATATACTAGTGATGCTCCGATCGATCGGGAACCGATCATGATCGGCAGATATTGGTAAAAATTGCTTGATCTGTGATCGGTGAAAAGCACTGATCAAAAATCCGATCACGTGACGTAAATTAATTGCGCGACTTTTCAACCTGCGTGCGCGGCAAACGGTCACTCAACAGCAGAGCAGAGCTTGGCAATGGCAAGCAAAATGAGTTCTCCCATCTGGAATTTTTTTAAGTTTAATTTCTACAAATTGTGCACATAAAATAGGGGGATGTTGCGCTGAACAGATCCCAAAGGGATCCGTATGAAAGCTATAATAGCCAATCGTTACAGATTGTCCGGTAAGAACAAATAATGTCAAAGTTCCAATGATGAAAAGAAGAACGGTATTTATTTTCGACACACACACTCGCAAGACATGAATTGGTAGGATGAATATGAATGACTGATGACTGTGGTTTCTACAGGAATGATAAATAACAAGACATATAGATATGAATCTGAATATATTACGGCTGTAACATGAAGGTGGATCTGTCCCTTTAACTCCGTGCTGCGTTACGGTGAACATTCCATTTGAGCGTTAACACCGGTAACCATTTGAAATAGCGGAATAACTAAATTATCTAAACAATAATAATCATGAAACAGTGAATGATTAAACCCTACATGAACTACTATCTATAGTGTACCTACTGTTGACATGAAACGGACTAACCGCTGGTTGATAGCAGCAGCCTTTATAACACCGTGCGAAATCTGCTAGATTATAGATAAGAACAACATTCCATTTGTTCACTTGCTTTAATGAATAACGGCAGTGAAATGACAATAATCCAACATGTCATGGGCAGCTAGAAGTGCCGGTAAGTTTACATCTAAGTGGAGTCGTTTACTTCCTGTTTCACTAGTTTCACTGTTTCAGAATAAAGGACCCTAGTGCAATATTCCCTAGATTATAGATAAAAGATTACCATTAGCCTACCCTGCCATTCTGTGATCGGCAGTGATCGGCAATCGGCAGATCATGATTTTGGTGATCGGTAATCGGTGATCGGCCCCAAAAATGCTGATCGGAGCATCTCTAATATATACACAGTATATGAGCAGTGGTGGAATGTAACGAAGTATTTTTATTTCGTTACTGTACTTCGTTACATTTTTACGTATCTATACTTTACTTAAGTAAAAATAATAGTGCATACTTTTTACTTTTACTTCGTTACATTTTGCAGCTATTATCTATACTTTTACTCCGCTACATTTCTACAATATGCGTCGTTATTCGTTACATTTTATGAACACAGTTTCGCCAAAATGTTGCCTACACAAAAATATGGATTGCGTTGCTTTAGGACGTTTCAGCCAATCAGGTGGCTCTATCAGCTCCAATGACAGCAGAGTGTGTATTTGGCACTGGCAGCACTACGGTAGCCTTGCCTGTTTTGCTTAAACATTCGACAAACAGCCTGACTAACAAACAACTTTTCAGCATGGATTGAGAGTCAGCCTCATCTGAGGACATGTTCAAGTTCAGAGGCCACAAGAACAACTCGTGGAGGTTTCAGTGCGTTTCCTGTCTACCTCAAAAAAGGAGTTGCTACCCTTCAAAAATTCGCCTTCAAATTTGGAGAAACAGGTCGAGTTATGCGGAGTTCTTGCTATGCTAAGTTAATGTCTATGACTTTTGCATATCGTATGTGGTTACTGACATGATTTTATACTGTTATCTAGCAAAATACATGTGGACAAACAGCAATAGCATCAAAATTACACGATTGTACCTTGATTATTTATTTAACGTAGCGGTAAGATAAAGCTGGAAGTTTAGCAATGTCAAGCTAACGTGAAGATTTGCCTTTTTTATTGACTGGTTATTGCCTGGCATGCAAACTTAATGCCTAGTCTTGGGTTACTCAATATGTTTTTTTCCTTCCTTTTCTGCAATCAATAGAGCATAAAACTCTGCATTGACCAGTTTAACAACTCCATTTGTTTTTCATATTTCCATTTTTTTACACGTTTACAATTAAATAAAAGATTAAAAGATACAAAATTGTGTCTTTATTGGTTTGGCTTAATGGTATTAACTTTACAAATAATCCCTGGTAGATAACTTGTCATCTGCAGAATTATAAAATAGAGTGTGAACAGTTTTACAGACAATAGGCCCAATAAGTACACCAACCTTTCCAATTAACAAATGTTGTTGCTTATAATTATTACTAGTAGTGACATCTGTAGAGGCATTTATTACCAGTCGCTATTTCTTTATCAAAATGGCACAGCCTAGACATTGAGAGACAACCTATTGCGTGAGTACGTTTACTTTTACTTTTAAAGTAAATTTAAAACTGAGTACTTTTTACTTTTTACTTAATTAGGATTGTTGATGTAGTACTTTTACTTTTACTTTCATTTTCCTGGGTACTTGTACTTTTACTTAAGTACTAAACTTCAGTACTTCTTCCACCACTGTATATGAGTGATATTTTACCAGCAACCTTAGCGAAAAACACCAGGCCCTGTTCAGATAGGCTACTGTTTAAGTGTGAACCCACTCCTCTACAGCCAGCTGAACCAAATAATAAATGCTAAACAACTGAGGTTTGCAGTCTATTATGGACCAAGCCTCAATATTAACCAAGCGCATTACACCTGATTGCGGCAATGATTCCTCTTACGTTACGTAAGGTAGGCTTCCATTTAAAAGCGGACCCAACGGTTAACAATTACCAAATTTGGATGCTTTAGAACTGAAAATGCGGGCATAGCCCATTTAGTCCCTGATCAGTGGGTAAACGTAGCCTGCTTATAGTGTTTAACACAAAGCCGATTGGCGTAAATCATATAGCCTACTGCTTTAGAGCGAACCCACTCTACAGTCATCTGAACCAAATAATAAATGCTGAACAACTGAAGTTTGCGGGGCGGAGAACACTCACCCACTCAAACTAGGCAGTTTATTATGGACCAAGCCTCATATTTACCACGCGAATTAAACTTGATCGCGGCAATGATTCCTCCTACGTTATGTAAGGTAGGCTTCCATGTAAGAGCGGACACACTCGTTAATAGTTATCCAAATTAGATGCTTTTAGAGCTGAAATTGCGGGCGTAACCCGTCAACACCAAACAGTAGGTAGACGTAGCCTGCTTATAGCATTTACCACACGCCAACAGGAGTAAAAACCCTGTCCTGTTTAAGAGCGGACACACGCTTTTAACACCATAGCTAACAGTTCCGCAAACATAGAACTGACATTTCGGGGCGTAGTACGTAGCTTTAACAGTTACCCAAACAGTAGGTAGCGACAGGAGTAAATCCTGTTCATTTAGCCTACTTAATTGAATGCTTATGGCGAGAACGCCGCTTGCATCTTCATCATAACAACGGTACAAAACCAACTATGCGATGATTTCCATCTCGCTTAACAAGTAGTTTTAATTATCAGCTATAAGGCGAGACACACCTTCTGATAGCGTGACACAATCAGCTATAAGGCGAGAAAACCCCTTCTGATAGCGTGACACGAAGCCGACAGGGGCAGGTAGGCTAGAACGCCGCTTGCATCTTCAAAACAACAACGGTACAAACCAAACTATACGAGGGCTCCAGCTCGCTTAACAAGTAGTTTTAATTATCAGCTATAAGGCGAGAAACATCTGTAGCCTGCAGATAGTGTGACATGAAGCCGACAGGGGCCGAGGGTTTCCATCTCGCTTAACAAGTGGTTCTAATTATCAGTCGTGAGGCGAGAACACCTATACTGACTGCCGTATCTCATCGTGACCGATAATCATATACCTCGTTTCCACCGGGGCCGGGCCGGTGCCCAATCTGGCACCAGTTCTTTTGTGTCCACCGGGGCCGGGCTGGTGCCGGAGCTGAAAATCGGGCACCGGCCCGGCTCCCTGGAGGAGCTGGGGCCAGATCGGGCACCAACTACGTCACAGAGGTGGGCGGAGTTAACCCACCAGAAACAGAAATTTACGCCGCCATTTTTTTTTTGCCATCAACCAAGATGATGAGTGAAAACGATGAAATCATACATGGAACATCGATCCAGTAGTGGACCATGGATTAAATAAATACCTCGATAGCAATTTATCCATCAACAGAAATGCAAGACAAAATTGAAAAGTCAGTAAGGAAAGCTAAAATATCTGAGGTAATACAAGGAGAGTCTGAGATAGCAGGGTTCAAAAGGACAACACACCTAATAACAAACACATTAAAACTAATAAAGAAAGCTTTCATCCATCAAAATGTGTTGGTTTGTCTGTCTTGTATACATTAAGTCTTTCAATCTGGTCTGTTGTTTTTGTGTGATATTACACTTGAAAAGTTCTTGTAGCAGCTAGCTAACTAGCACTCGCTGCTTGCTGTCGTGGGGTACTACTACAGTTGTTATGCTAATCAACTAACTCCCATCATGAGCTGCATTGCCTGCTCGTAGAAAACCCGTAATTGCATCATAAACTGAGACCGTGATGTAGTGCTGGTTTTGTATTGTGTGTACTGTAGGAGACGTGCCACTTGAAAACGAATAAAAAAAAATAGCTCTCGACTAAGCAAGTTTGTGTAGTAGCTAGCTAACTAGCTGCTGTAAGGTACTGCTAAGGTTGTTATGGCAACTGGTTAGTATATCAGTGTTGTAGCTAGTCAACTCCGGTCATGAACTGCATTGCCACTCGTCTGATCTACGTGAGAAAATATTGTGGCCAAGTAAACAGAACTTTAACTTTAGGTCGTATGGTACTACATGGTATTAAAAAGTTAAATATAATTTAAGTTTTTGTCAAAATGAATTTGCCTTCTCGCTGGAAGAAGACCACTCGTGAATAACTCACAACTGTAACATAAGAGCATGTCATAACATTCCATGAGGTTTCATTTTGGTGCTGGAACCGGCTCCGGCGGTGGAAACGCAGGCCGGTGCTGAAAGGAACCAGCTCCGGCTCCGGCTCTGGCACCGGCTCCGGCTCCGGCACCGGGCCGGCCCCGGTGGAAACGAGATAATAGGGAACTATTATGCGAGGAACTCACTCGTGCAACCAGTGGGTTTAATTATCAGTTGTAAGGCAAGAAACACCTGTACTGTAGCCCACTGCAAATGTTGATTTTTGATGCTAATCATAGTCTTAAGAGGGCGAGAATTCGCAGCTCTACCCGAAGGTTGCAAGACTACCAACGATTAGCATGATTACACTCACCTGTGGAGTGAACATACTCACCTACTCACCTGACGCGAGAAGAATTAAGGGTCGTGACCTGGGGGAGCATGCCTTTAGTACAGGGGCGAAGGCATACGTCACCCAGGTCACAGGTGATTTTGTTGATACAAATACTCGAACTACACGTAAACGTGAATGACATCCAGTGCTTAAAGCACCGCCTCTGGTGGTCAGTAGAAACGAAATAGAACTACACCCTTGCCATCAGCTTTGGGAGTGTTTTTTAATCACCTCTATAAGCTGTTCTTGTGCCTACTATATCTCCTTGCCGGTTCTTCTCTGCATAGGCATTTAACAGCTATTTGTATTGAAAGCATTAGTTATGTACCGTCTGCATATCCTTTCAGGATTTTCTGACAAACGCAGAAATGTATTGTTGTGAGATACATGCTCTGTGGTCTCTATAAATAATGTGTGCATTGTAGCTCAGAAAAGCAACCCAATGCATGGCCCGTAAAACTGGACAGTGTAGAGATGACATAAGCTATGTTGTTTACACACTGTGTCTACCGGTAGTGCCAGGGGCTGTGGTCTTCACCAGTGTATTTTACCCATGCCTAAGAAAAACCTTGCGCTCTGTTTTACCAGGCCAACACGACCCCACCCAAACTGAACAAAGATGAGGCTAAGGGACGCAACGCGCTTTTGACCGACATCTGCAAAGGGTCCAAGCTGAAGAAGGCTGCTGTTGTGAATGATCGGAGTGCACCCATCATCGAGAGTAAGCTGCTGATATAAACTCATATTGAGGATCTGCAAATGTACTTACGGAAAACATACGGAAAAAGTGGAAAAAAATATTTATCTAAAAAAACAAGTACATTTATTATGTGCATTGATTTTATGTTCCTTTTACCAAGCTAATAAGCATTTCATTTTTGAAGTTGCAACCCCCAGGTAACTAATATGTGGATGATATAATACATGTATACTAGGTCTCTACTGCTCACATGTTATAAAACTGAAAGCATACCATCACATACACGAAATCCACTGGCAGTTTGAAGATATTAATAAAAGAAAGGTTTTTCACAAGCCCCCATCCCCTTTGGAGAGATGGAGCAGAGAGGTGCAGCCGTTCCCTGATGTTTTGTTGATGTGTCCGCCCTCCGTAGAGCCCAAAGGAAGTAGTGGCAGTGCCAGTCCAGGGGCTGTGTCGGGTGCCATGCAGCCAGTGGGTGGGCTTTTCCAAGGAGGCGTGCCAAAGCTGCGACCAGTCGGAGGCAAGTTCCCTTTAGATGTCTACGTTTGTGGTGTTCTTAACTGATTCATTTTCCTACCTTAAATTAGTCTACCTGTTTGAATTACCCGGCTGGCGGGGGGGGGGGGATAATTGAAAAAACTAATAGAGATTTATACTTTAGATGGCATCATATTGCATTAAAATTTGTACCCACATGAATGGTTTTAAAGTATCACTCAAAGTATTCATCAAGTTGGTTTAATATGCCTTTTATTGATAATGGGTAAGTCATGAGATCGAAGACAGTTATTAGTCTTAAGATATTGATGGGTAAATGTTGGGTAAAGTGGTGGCATCTTTTGAAGAATGCGGTGGCTCGTTTAGTTTCTTAGGTCATATTAATGTATCCTGTGCTTTACAGATGGTTCTGTCGGGCGGTCAGCAATGCAACCGCCTGGCTCTCGTCCCGTGGCGCCCCGCCCTCCTGGTCGCCAAGATGAAGGCGACAGTCCCTCCCAGCAACAGTCGCCAGGGTCAACATCGCCCACCGAGCAGGGTCGCTCCCAGCGACCCTCCCTGCCGGACCTGTCCCGCCCCGCTAGTGGTGGTAGCCCCTCCTCCTCCTCCTCCTCTGCGGGGATGAAGCACAGCTGCTCGGCCCCCCCGCCGCCCCCACCGATGTCTCGCCGTGGAAACGCGCCACCCCCGCCCAAAGCTGCCACCCCTACCTCCTCTCCCTCCTCCTACAACCGCGAGAAGCCTCTGCCCCCCACGCCGGGGCAGAGGGGTTCCTCACCTGCCCCCGTGCGCGAAAATGCCCCCCTGCCACCTCTAGCCAAGCCCCCGCCCTCCCCGGTCAACAACCGCCGTCCTCCCACGGGTGGCTCTTCCTCTTCCTCTTGCTCCTCCTCCACCTCCTCGCTGGCGCCCCCACCTCCTCCATACCGCCAGGGTGTAGCTAATGGGCCCTCGAGCCCAGGCAGCGAGCCAGCCCCAGAGCTGCCCCAAAGGCAAAACTCCCTCAGCAAGAAGCCATCCTCTGCCGGCCACACCCCCACGCGTGCTCATGCACCCCCGCCACCCCCCTCCCCGACTCCGCCGGGAGGACGACCCCCACCTCCTGTACGCGACCCCCCAGGACGAGGAGCAGGTAATACCCCTCTTGAGACGGGCTCCTTCTTTTCTTCAACCGTCTCTCACTTTCTTTATTGCTTTCTTTCTCTTTCTCTGTTCTATGCTAGCATAATGTATTCCTTGATATGACAGCTGGTGTGTGTGTGTATGAGCTTCTCACTGATGTTTTTGCTTGTTCTTATGTGTGTGTGTATACGTGTATCCCCTTTGTGTGTGTGTGTGTCTGTGTGTCTGTGTGTCTGTGTGTCTGTGTGTCTGTGTGTGTGTGTGTGTGTGTGTGTGTGTCTGTGTGTGTATAGCTCCTCCCGTGCCCGGGCAGCCATCGCGGAATGGCAGGGAAGCCCCTCCTCCTCCGCCGCCCCCCTACCGGACGCACGGCAGCACCTCTGAAGCTCCCGGTCGAGGCAAGCCTCCCCCTCCCCCCTCCCGCACCCCTGCCGGGCCCCCGCCACCTCCCCCGCCCATCCGAAATGGACACACCTCCACTCCCCGCTCCTTCGTAGGTGAGTTCGTGCTCACGCCCTCCTGTCATCACCCGCATCTCAGTCTCTCTCATTCACTCATTCATCTCATCTGTGTGCCCTCTCTCCAGCCAACCCAAAACACTCCAAGGGACTGTAAACCGATCTGAAAGTGTGTGTGTGTGTGCGTGCGTGCGTGCGTGCGTGCGTGCGTGCGTGCGTAGGCATTTGGAGATGAAAGATATGGGTGTTTTTCAGTGAGTTAGTTGTCTTGTGAGGACTTCACTTTTGGATATCACAGCCTGTTGGACATCATGAGAACATTGAGCAGTTGACCAGTTACCACTAACCACTGAGGGTTTTATGTGTAGACTCTGAAACTCAGTATTTGCCACCATCTTAAAAAGCAAATTCAGCTTGTGGCAGCAGCGGTTCAAACTGTTGATTTTTCTGTCAAGAGAGAAGGAGATTTTCTGTCCCGGTGTGGCTTAAAAATCTCTCCCTGCGTTAGCAGTCCTGTTGGTACAGTACACAATGGCCAGCAGGCAGACTGATCCTTTTGTTGGTTGGCTTTCTGTGGGAGGAGCGATCCAGCCAAGCCAGAGCTTGAGCCCCTTCCAGCTTTTCCAGCGTCTGAATGGGGGGGAGCACTGGTCTGCAGCCAGATCAGGCTCAAGGCATGTGCAGGGAGTCTTTATGGGGCTGTGTCCCAAACAGGCCTCTGTGCTCACGCTTCCTCACGTTTCCTCACCCCGTGTCCTTGTCTCCTCCTGAGTGGCTATGAGCAAAAGTAATCTAGGGAGATTGGGTGATGTAGGGGATTTTGATACTGATTTAATGAATGTTTTGCCACTTTTCCTGTTTCTTTTACTCTACCTTCTTTCTGTCTGTCTTTCTTTCTTTCTTTCTTTCTTTCATTATTTCTCTCTCAGATGACTTTGAGTCCAAGTATTCCTTCCACCCTCTGGACGACTTCCCCCCTCCAGATGAGTACAGGCACTTCACTAAGATCTACCCCAGCAAAGCCAACAGAGGTGAGCCTCCTCGGCACCTGGAATTTTGTGTGTGTGTGTGTGTGTGTGTGTGTGTGTGTCTGTGTCTGTGTCTGTGTCTGTGTCTGTGTCTTTGTCTGTCTGTCTGTCTGTCTGTCTGTCTGTCTGACGTTAGTGTTTATATTGGATATACAGCCGCGGAAAAAATTAAGAGACCACTTCAAAATTATCAGTTTCTCTGGTTTTACTATTTATTGGTATGTGTTAAAGTAAAATGTACATTTTTGTTTTATTCTATAACCTACTGCCAACATTCCTACCAAATTTCAAATAAAAATATTGTCATTTAGATCATTTATTTGCAGAAAAATGACAATTGGTCAAAATAGCAAAAAAGATGCACTGTCTTCAGATCTCGAATAATGCAAAGAAAACAAGCTCATATTCATTTTTAAACTACACAATACTAATGCTTACACTTAGGAAGAGTTCAGAAATCAATATTTGGTGGAATAACCTTGATTTAAAATCACAACTTTCATGTGTCTTGGCATGCTCTCCACCAGTCTTTCACATTGCCGTTGGGTGACTTTATGCTACTCCTGGCGCAAGAATTCAAGCAGCTCGGCTTCTTTTCATGGCTTGTGACCATCCATCTTCCTCTTGATCACATTTCAGAGGTTTTTTATGGGATTCAGGTCTCGAAATTGGGCTGGCCATGACAGGGTCCTGATCTGGTGGAACTCCATCCACACCTTTCCTGGCCTGGCTGTGTGGCATGGAGCATTGCCCTGCTGGAAAAAACACTTTTCAGAGTTGGGGAACATTGTCAGAGCAAAAGGAAGCAAGTTTTTCTTCCGGGACAACGTTGTACTTTGCCTGGCTGAGGTTTGTAAAAGACCATAAGGATTGAAAAAAGCGGACTGGAGGGTCTTCTAGTTCGTCTTCTCTGATGAGTCCAATTTTCAGCTTTGCCCAACACATGGTCGTCTGATGGTTAGACGGGGACCTGGAGAGGCCTACAAGCCAGAGAGTCTTGCACCTACTGTGAAATCGGACTCATCAGAGAAGACGAACTTAGAAGAACCTCCAGTCCGCTTTTTCAATCCTTATGGTCTTTTACAAACCTCAGCCAGGCAAAGCACAACGTTGTCCCGGAAGAAAAACTTGCTTCCTTTTGCTCTGACAATGTTCCCCAACTCTGAGAAGTGTTTTTTCCAGCAGGGCAATGCTCCATGCCACACAGCCAGGCCAGTAAAGGTGTGGATGGAGTACCACCAGATCAGGACCCTGTCATGGCCAGCCCAATTTCGAGACCTGAATCCCATAAAAAACCTCTGAAATGTGATCAAGACGAAGATGGATGGTCACAAGCCATGAAAAGAAGCCGAGCTGCTTGAATTCTTGCGCCAGGAGTATCATAAAGTCACCCAACGGCAATGTGAAAGACTGGTGGAGAGCATGCCAAGACACATGAAAGTTGTGATTTTAAATCAAGGTTATTCCACCAAATATTGATTTCTGAACTCTTCCTAAGTGTAAGCATTAGTATTGTGTAGTTTAAAAATGGATATGAGCCTGTTTTCTTTGCATAATTCGAGATCTGAAGACACTGCATCTTTTTTGCTATTTTGACCAATTGTAATTTTTCTGCAAATAAATGATCTAAATGACAATATTTTTATTTGAAATTTGGTAGGAATGTTGCCAGTAGGTTATAGAATAAAACAAAAATGTACATTTTACTTTAACACATACCAATAAATAGTAAAACCAGAGAAACTGATAATTTTGAAGTGGTCTCTTAATTTTTTCCGCGGCTGTATATTGTGTGTGATTGGCATGTCATGTCAGCGTGTGAGTGTCCATTAGTGTGAGTACAAGAGAATGTGTGTTTCTGTGAGATATTGTGTGTGTGTGTGTGATGAGTGATTAACGTGTGTGTTTCCTTTGCCCTTGACAGTGATGAGAGGGGCCCCTCCTCTTCCCCCTGTGGGGAGGTGAACACTGTGAACAGTTGCCTGCTGACCAGGAGACAACAGTCTCTCGTTCTCTCGCTCGCTCACACACACACACACACACACACACACACACACACATATATATATAACTACACAGTCATAGAGATAACTAATCTGCGAATCACACACATTACTCACTCATGGCTGTGTCTTATTAACATACTTGTCCTAACCAGACAGCATCTCATGCAAACGCTCCCAGAATGCACTGGTCTCCATCCCCTTTAACCACATCAGCCCACTTGAGCACCAGCCATGGCTGAGGACCTCAGCAGGGAGACACAAAGATGATACAGACAGACAGATGCACAACTCTTATCTGCTCATGGGATTTTGAAGATGTAAGATGTATGTTTTTGAAGAGAGGGAGAGACAAAGGCCAATTATTCCTTTCTGTTTTTCTTAATGTGTTGTGTTGCCCTTTTTGACATTGCTGTCTTACCTGATGTTGGTGCATCCTTCAAAAGAGATGCTTACAAAGGAACACTATTCCTAGCCTGAGCTGCAGGCTAGTTTTGTTAGTTAGCTACCTTCCCTAGCCTTTAAAAGGCGTAAGTTGGCAGCAGCACCATTCCAAGCCATGGGTTATAATTTTGTCTCTTTTCGTTTAAGTTGTTATGATGATGTTTAGTGAAAGATTTTGAAGATTAAGCACTGTGAATGCGTCAGTCATCAGGGAAATGGAGGAACTTAAAGACTCTCCTGCTGAGAAGCTGACAGACTCATTAATGCTGCCACCAGGTGGCAGAATTTTGGAAGGACAGGGGAGAGGAGCACTCCCTGGTGGACAGAGAGGGCATTATCATTCCTTTATTATTGCTCGAAGAAGGACCGCTGAAAATATACCTGCTCACTCCCTCGCACACTTAGAAGTTTCAACAAGAGAGGGGACACGTTTTGATAAGGTACTCTCTTTGAAGACTAAGGGAAAAAAAGAAGTGCCAACGGAAGCAAAAACCCAACTGGAACATGTTATTTTCCTACTCAACCGGCCACTCACGAAACGCCAGACCATGCCAGTACCCATGAACTATGCATGCATGTCTGTAGAAAATGGAGGTCATCTAAGCAAAGGTGTCAAAAGTTGACCGTGTCATGGTATGTTGAACAGAGACTCAGAAAACGGGCCAGTGTTTGGGATGCACGGCAATAAGGCATAGGTCCCTCAACTGCTATTAGTATTTCCGTATTATGTGTCCAAACTAATACTTGTCAATCGGTAGATTACTCTAAACCATCTGCATGTGCTTCCAACGCCCCTTTGTACATGTACTGTGTATCTCTTTATATTTCTTTTTTTCATTTTCTGTTTTTTTTAATTTTTTTCCAAAATGAGGCAGGTTTGCATGATCCCAGTTATGCCAGACAGGCCTAAAATGGAGACTCTTGGATTACCTGTCCAATATCGGCAATGCTTTGTGAGTGTGTGTAGAAAGAACACTACTGTTACTACTGCTGCTCCTGCTAGTGCTACCAGACTATAGCTACTGCACATACTGTAAATGCTTGGGATGGAGCTAGTATAGAGGCAGCACAAGAAGTCCAAGTGTATTATTGTATTGGTGAATAATGGACAGACCCCAGGCTGTTTGGCTGTTTGGCCTGACCGTATGGGGAAGGGGCATGTGAGTTGAGCTGCTGCTGATGGGCAGTGTTGTGCTAAAGTGTAGTGGAGTCACTGCTTAAGGGAGAAGCACTCGTCTGTTATCTTTTGACCACTGTTGAAACTGCAGGCCAACACAGTGGTGCATTTGGGCAGGAAATTCCCTCACAGTATTTAGTTGTTGATGTTGTCATCTCAGTAACACAAAGAATACAGGCTTCATCACATCATGTGAAATATGAAGGAGCAGCAATTTTTGTTCCCAGCACTGAGAATCTTGCCAATTTGATAGATTTTCTTTACTCTACTCTTGTTTGTTTTTTTAATGGCAGAATGGAGATGTTTATTGATTCCATATGGTTTAAATTGATGCAGACAAATGCTGTTGATTTGCTGTTCATGTGACCAATTACTGGCATGCATGATCCAGATGAGTTTCCTCTTCTCTGCATATTCCGCCGTCTAGCCCACTCCTATTCAGTTGCATTCACTTCCTGGTTCTCAGAAGTGAATTGATCGCATCAGTGTTAGCTGCAGTGAAGTGTTCTGACCTGTGAGCCAGTATCCCAGCACACACCGGTGTAGACATGCTCGTAGGAGAAAGAGGATTTGTAGGCATGATTGGGAACCGTTCCACGACGCAGGTTGCTGTGCCTATGGTTCCTGGCCTGTGATCAAGTGTGCGATTGCCCTGTAATCTATTCCGCATACCATAATAATTAACCCTGTGTCCACCACCATCATCCTCCCCCACCCCTGCCAAAAAAAAACAAAAAACAAAACAAAAATATGCTTATCAGCTTTGCACCGTCTGTCACTTCCTCCCACCTCCCTGTTTGTGGTGGTAGGCTATGCCTTATACAGATCTACTGTAACTTGTCGGTACGTGATTTGTAAGAAAATAAACACTAATAATCAGACGAAACAAAAAAAAGTATATTTACACTAGGCCTACATGTAGGGCAAGATGGTAGTAATAGCTATTGATCTATTTTGAAGTGGTAAAAAGCTTGTAATATAGTGACTAAACAGACTTTTTTGGGGGACCAGAATTGATGGGAAGGCACAGGCTTTGTAGCAAGCCGGCCGCTAATCGTTAGCTAGCTGCACTCTGTCCTTTCTTCCTTCTCTCTTCTGTCTTAAATCTCGCTTGCTTTTTGCTGTCCTCTTGGCGGTCCCTCTCTGCGGGACACAGAGGGGTGGCTGTACTGTAGATATGTCTGCGGGAGCATTAACTTACTCACATTGAGAGCCTCCATTACTTTTCATCCTTTTTTTCCCAATTCACTCTTATTCCAGGCTTTTAAAAGTAAACAAAAGCCCTTGTCTTCTCTGTCAGTTGTCGCACTTCTCTCTGCCAGTTGTGTTGTACAAGGTGAAAATAAAACCCTAAGAGAAAAAATTCTGATTTCTGATTTCTATTTTTGCCTTCTGTTGAGGTGTTGCTTTCAAATTGAAAAATGATCTGCAGGTGTCCGCTTTTCAAAACCTTAAAATTTGGAACATAATGAGATCCCCATTATGACAGAGGAATGTGCAGTTAATCAACAGTTTTTTGTATGGCTGGATGTTGGAGGCAAAGTGATCAGCACTTGGTATTAATGTTTGTAATGCTCTAGTATGTGACTGACTTCATTTCTCTGACATATAGTCATGTTATAGTCATGTTAATTCAGGAAACAAACAAAGGAACGTTTTAGGATAATTTTGATTCATGCACATTCCTGAACTACATTCAAAGGGAGGACACAGTGTGGACTTTATTTCAATAAACTAAAATCATTTAAAATGCAAAGATTATTTTAATCTGTTATAAAATGCAATCCTAATCTCCAGACTTCAATTAAAACCATTGAATGTGAAATGTAAAACCTGGTCCCATGGCCAATTCTACAATACTGTTAATTATGGTACTGAAATACATTTAGTGGATTTGGTTATTCAGGTATTCATGTTACTGATGAATAAACCTGGCAAACTGTCCTAAAGCTACTCACCCAGGAAACCCTCAGCATCAGGTCCCCCTCCATCTGCCTACCAGGCTATTTGCATAGCCAATCAGAGGTGACCTAGGGCTGGGCCACAGCCAGTGCCAGCACAGGAAGAAGCACTGGGAGGATTTCAGGTAGAGAGATAGTTCCCCACAAACCATGACTTTATTAAAATGACATTTACGAATAGAGAACCTTAGACCCATAGCCTGTCAAATCACTTATGAAAACTTAACTTGTAATAATCAGGTTATGATTACGCCATAGACAGATATCATTTTTTTTAACATATATAAAAAAACCTCACGTCTGTACCACCGTTTACCACTTGCAAGCTTTGTTGGATGCACAACACTGCATGAGAAATTCCAACTTGTGACCATGAGGTTTGATGGCTTGTCAACAACTAGGCAAACACACTAACAGGCAAGCCTTTTCTGTTATTAGCCGTTGCTTCTTTGAAGCTCATTAAAAAAAATCAAAAGTGAAACTGAATTTCTCAGCGCTTGACTAGAATGCTGGTGCCAGGTATTACCTGCTGAGGAGTACAGGCCTTTGGGCAGAAGGGGGGGCCATCTGTTCCTCTACCACGCTCAGAGGACAGAGATTAAGACGTTCCTCCACAATATCTTCAAATTGCACTCAAGAGGCAGCGTGTGGTCATCATGTATGCGATCAGCGTGCTACAGTGCAGCCAATACTGGGGATGGGGGTTGGTTATATGGCCTGTGATGTTTTCTGACACGTCAGAGGTACCGCCTCTGCCCCATAACAGGAAATGACCGACATACAACAACAAAGTGCACCATAAGAGCCATTTAATCATTTATTAATGAAGAGTTTGTGGTGCATGTTTAGCAATGGGGGGGATATTGAATTCAGGGCCATAGTCTTTATACAGTAGATCATACACACACCCCTGACCAAGGCACCATTTTCTGGGCTTCATATATGAAGCACCTTCAGTCACAACATAATACTCATTTTACCTGATTCATAAGGCAAGGCGTAGAGCGTTGAGTAAACCAACAGAAGTAAGAGTTAGCAGCATTCAGGAAAACTGAAATTGTTCATTGCAGAATGAAGTTTGTATGTGTGGGGGGGGGTTGGGAGCTAGTATGCTTGAGAAATGAAACATTGTGCCACGGTGATACACATTCCACTGTGCGTGTGTGTGTGTGTGTGCGTGTGCGTGTGCGTGTGGGTGTCTTCATTCCGGAGGAGACTGAAAGATTGAGATGACTGGATCCTCATGGTTGGTGACCACCAGTACGCTGCGGAACTTGTCAAACAGAGTCTTGAGCTGCGAGCGGCGCATGTTCTCATTGTACATGATCTCCTCCAGGTGGTGGTGCCCCCGGAAGTAGTGCAGCATCCTGTCAGACAGATTACACCAGAGGAGGTGTGAAATCAGCACTATGAGAGCTGAGAGGAGAAAGACTGAGGCTCCTGAACAGATCAATCACATAATTTGAAACCCTAAGAAAAGAAAAGATTTATCTGTCGATGTTCTCATAATATGTAGTCTAGCATTAAACCTAACTTCAATGGCAATAACAATGGGCCTCATTCTCGACAGCAGTTGGGAAGACTTTCCGAAGGATTTCAGAAGGAACTCCACTTCGGAAACATTTATGAAAACATTTGCATTCTCGTTATTTTTTTCTTCTGTGCTTTCTTCTGAACTTCAGACAACTTTCAGAACTCGGAATAGCAGTCGTAACTCTACCGGAATCTTCTCAAATGGGATTCCACGGGCCATCTTGTGGTTATTTGAGGAATCGCGTTGAGGAATGACATTTGAAAAAACTCCATATTACAGTAAAAGGGTTAACGGTTGAATTTGTGAGAACCCGTTGGTGATTGCTTTCACGTCAGCTCTACAGACATCCTCGGATTAAAATAATTATGATAATAATAAATACGAAAATATTTGTATCATTAACAATTACTTTTCACATTTATAGTCATAATTATACGAGGTAGTGTTTATTGTTACACTTGGTCTATATGGCTCGTAGCTTGACTGTTCTCTCCCTTGAACGTCACTTTGGACAAAGGCCGCGTCTGCTAAGAGACTGATTGTGAATGACATGAACACTGCAAATGTAAGTGAATAAATAAATAAACACTAAGCTCAATCTCTAAGAACTAAGGCATGAATTTATTGCAATTTATACTACTACTGGTGACCAGTCTTCACCCCTATGGTGGCCATTTCGAACGACAGGACGGACTACAATTTATACTCGTACTTGGGACCGGTCTTCACACCTATGGTGCCTATTTTTCGATTAAAAAAAAAAAAAAGTGACTACTTAAATGTGTTTTACGGACTTCGGACGTTCAACGTTATACAATATCTCCACCTTATTAATGAACACCTGTTACGAGGTGGATTCGGGAGATTGCGACAGCACACGTTTCTAAAATTGCGTCTCCTAATAAGGAGCTGGCAGGGCGTGTATGTATGCAAATCCACTTTCACGAGAACGCGCATCAATCTAAGAACCTAATCGGAAGGAACCCAGCTGAGAAGACTTCGGCTGCTTATGAAAACATTTTCAAGCGTGCGGGAATGCAGCGGAAGCGTTTCTCTTACGTTGTTTTTGCGAAGTCGTGTAAGAAACATTTCTGAAGAATTACAGAAAAAGGTCGAGAATGAGGCCCAATATTCTTTGCCTCTTTACGAGGTGAAATCTATGGATAAAATGGTTTCTTCACATTCAGTCAGCTTCTTGAGTCTCTATATCTTGAATCCCTCTGATAAAGCAGCGAGTCTGAGGCGTTACCTAGCAAACATGCGCAGGTCCTCGGGGCTCTGGGCGGCGGGCACGCCAAGGATGCCCTGGCGCTCCTGCTCCGTCAGGCTAGCCAGCAGCGTCTCCGTCACGCGCTTGTTGAGCGGCGAGTCGCTGCCTGGCAGCAGCTCCGAGCTGGAGTTGTCCATGCTGGGACTGGTCAGGGTCATGTCATCACTGCTGGCTATGGGAGGAGAGGAGAGGAGAGGAGAGGAGAGAAACATCAGCCAAAGACAGACCTATGCTCACTCACTTCTCTCTCTCTGTGATGGACAGTGTTTCAAATATACTCACTGCCTGTTTATTTACAACAGGCTTTACAGGGCTGCTTAACATGGATATTTGTCCAAAGACTTGCAGCAGAACACAAGCCAGATGCTTAATCCAATTATCCAAAACAAAATACCTTTTTATAAATCAGTAGTACATTCAAGTGCTTGACTTGAAAGTCCCTGCAACCAAACTTAGAACCTTGAAGTTGGGGCACACCCATGTGTTTTATGTGTTGTGTGTTTCATCATTGGATTATGGTGCAACCTTGTGGTAAAATAGTTTGAATTAAATCTACACTCAATATCCCATAATTGACTAAACTGTTTGCAAAGTCATTAAAAGGAAATTCTGAAATATTTTATTGTATTGTGTCGGTGCCCCAAGTAGGGCTACACAGGTAACAACGACACACCCATCCTCCTTTCCCTTAATTAATTAGCAATCTAGGTAGTTCCGTAATTAGTCAGTCAGTGATGGAGCCGTACTCGGAGAGCCGAAGCTGAGGGCATTGGGCGTGCTAAGGCTGCGTCCCCCAACACGAGCGGCCAAGGGGGGCTCCTCCTCTTTTAAGCGGTCGTCCTCGTCCTCGCTGGGGGGCACCAGCAGGCAGGCGTACGTGTGCAACTGGATGAGCAGCCGCCGCTGCAGCATCCACACCACCATCTGGATCAGCTGGGCCTGGGAGTGTGTGGGGGGGCAGAGAGGGACCACAGACAGATGAAGATGATGGAGACATGTTCAACAGAACAGTCAGGCCTTTGGCACTTCATCAGGAGTGTAAACCTGGAGACAACTTGTTAAACAAGTTGGAATCGAGTACATCTAGAGTCAACGGAAATGAGGCTTGCCTTCCGTCCTGATGAACCACTTGACAAAAGCATCACTCACCTTTGCTTTTCAAGAATCTTTAACACTAAACTAACATGAAGATTTACACTTAATCCCATCTTGGTTGTCTCCAGACATATTTTCAAAGATCTGGCTCTTTAAGACCCCTTACCAATAACCACTCCAATTATTTCTTCCCTTCAAGTGATTCTGAATGCTTCCGGGAGACCAGCATAAAGAAAACTGCCCTCATAACACTTCTCTTATGTAAACAAAGCAGAGTATCAGCTTCTCCACACTCTGTTTTCTTGTCTTGAGTGTGTGAGCAGGCGCAAGACTGTGAAAGATCAGTCACTTCACAGCCAAGGCACAGAATAGCCACAACTCAAATTTGGAATCAGGTTTCCGTACAACAAATAAACAGACAGAAGATCCACACAAAATAAAGCCCAAACTCAAAGTTTACTAATGACAGTAATAACTTGTGTAATTGATAGGACCCTAAGGACTATGGATCATATATGCCCCTTCATTAAAACACTTAAGAGAATATATTGGCCTGAAATGTGATTTTTTTTGTTGGTGAAGTATATATGCATGTTTATACCCAAGGCCTGTACATCAGAGAAGTTGTGACACTGTCAGCTTCATTCTAGGGTTCCTGAACTCACCTCATGCATGGGAGCATCCAGAGGGTTCCTGAACTCAGACAGGGAGATGGGCAGGGAGAATTTGGCCAGCATGGAGGGCAAGTCATGGCCAGGGAACTGCTGTACAAACTGCTCAGCCAGAGGAGAGTAGCTGTGAGACCAGGAGAGAGCGAGAGAGAGAGAGAGAGAGAGAGAGAGAGAGAGAGAGAGAGAGAGAGAGAGAGAGAAAGACCGTCTCACTTTAAAATTAACTCAGCATTGTGTTTCAAAAGCCTGGTCACATTTACTTCTGAAGAAACGGTTAGCTCCTTCATCCTTCCTATAATGCTATCTCCTCTAACAAGTACTTCACTCGCACTTACAGTAGTTACATTCCTGCACTTTTTTTTATTTCTTATGTAAAGTAGTATTTATGTATTGTTACACTAGGTCTCTATTGCTCGTAGCTTGATTGTTCTCTCCTTTGTTATAGCTTTGGATAAAAGCGTCTGCTAAATGTAAATGTAAATGTCAGACCAGAGGCCTATACTACGAAACATGGTAAAAATACCCAGGGTATCTTTTCGTTAGCTGGCTTGACGAAGCCAAACAACCACAGTCAAGCATGAGAAACTCGTTCAGTCATCCCAGTTTTTCCCAATTTCCCAATGAGGACGGTGACATAAAAGGGGCCGTGTCGGCACAATTGCAAATGTGGAGAGGTCTAGAGCTGCACATTTAACACAATAATCCTTCACGAATACAGGCTAAAAGCAACTCTGCAGCAAAACATTGGCTGTGAAAGCTTATCAATACCACTGCCCTGTAATTTAAGTATTCCAAAGCTAAACTACTATGTAAATTTGAGATTATGCAACCAGTCTACAAAAGTTTTTAATTCACGTTCTGAGAAAAATAAAATCAGCTGTGACAATGTTTATGCCATTGTCTCATTGACATGAGTACCTGACAGCTAGATCAGAATGTAAGGTCTTTCAGCCGGTAGAAGGACACACTCACAGGCGAATGTTGGCATGTGGAGACAGCATGTAGACGTTGTTTTCACAGAGAGGATACACAATGATGGCCTTGCCCCAATACACAAGGTGAGCAGCAATCTGGAAGATCTGCAATTAAATTACATTCCATTAGGTGATATATTCGCATGTCTACTGAAGAATACTGTTTCCCCCTCACTACCCTGGAAGTCTACATGTAATCTCTTCATGAGAAAATCTGTGAAGGCGTGCTTTTGGGAAGAGCTCAAATATGTGCACATGCATATATTTGCACACTAGGTGGCAGTATAAGACCAATCAATGAGGACTACAGCGTTCAAAAACTCTGATCCAGTAGATTACATTAAAATGTATTAAACAGGTAGATAAACATAAAATTAAAGTTAATTTGTTTTAAGTTTATTTTGGGGCTGTTTGCCTTTGTTTGTAAAGGACATTGAAGAGCGGCAGGAAATTAGTGGGACAGAAAGAGTGGCAGTGGGATCGGGGAAATAAAGGCGGGTCTGATTCAAACCCAGGGTGTTCACCAATGTGTTTGCCAGTAAGTAACATCTTAGTAAAAAGGGTGCCATTTCTACAACCTCTAGATGTCAGTGCAATCCACAGATATTCTGAAAAGTCCCCATATTACATGTACTGTACACAAGAGCGTAACCCGATTGACCGAGTCCTTGGTTGCTAGTGGGCTTTCCAGGCAGAAGTGTACTGCTAGATGCCCTGCTAATGTAACTAATTGAGAAGGCAAGATTACTCCAGTGAAACGTCTGCTCCCCATTTGCCCTCACTCCCACTGGATACCAGTTCACACTGTCAGCACTGTATTCCAACTGCCAACTCTTATATCAATAGTGAGCTGTCTACACTTATTGAAAAGGATTTTGCCTCGCACATCCGCCCTTCAGATTCCGATTTTGAGTTAAGGATCATCATGCATACAGGTCTCCTTCATTTACTGTATCTTGATTTGTATTGTACTTCACCTGTAAGATTTTTTTTTATGTATAAAATAATATAATAAATATATAATAAACAATACATAAAAAATATAATCTGTAAAGAAAATGTCTGTCAAATGAATGTAACGCTTGGTCGTTCTCAGCCTGCACTGGCGGTGGGAGCTCTGTGTACCTGCAGGAGGGCCAGGTCGGCGTCCTGAGCGAGCTGCTGGAGGTTCTTGACGGCGGAGCAGGTCTTGATGAGTCGGACCAGCGCTGGGGAGCAGTCCAGAGGAAGCTGGGCTAGGAGGGCCTTCTCACTGTCCAGCAGCAGTAGAGCATGGTACGGCCTGCAGCACAAAAAAACACGTGCACAGACGCTTAATATAGGACACACCAAGCTTCTATGTGAAGTTTCTTTTTTTATCATGATACATCCTCAGGCAAATACCACAGGCCCTCATGCCAGCCACTAGGTGGCACTGTGGACTGGCAGAACCCAGAGTCACACACACACACACAGACACACACACACACACGTTGAGCTACATTGATCTAAACTTGATCTCACACACACACACACAGGCACACGCACAGGCACACACACTCACTCACACACACACACACACACACACACACACAGCTGACCTGATGGCCTTGAGGGTGCTCTCCAGGGCCTCGGGTGGGATGTGGTTGCCTCCGACTCTGTGAATTTTGTGAGGTAGACAGAAGCTCACCTCCAGCCAGTTATTGATATGCAGCCGGACCACTCCTGTCGTACAGAGACTGACAACACAAACACAAATTTAAGCTCTTTAAGCTAGCTAAAGTAAGGGTAAATGTAATGTTCAATGTTCTTTACAGAGCCATAAAACAGCTTTAACAGAAACAAATTAAGAGAACAAAAACTTTATTCAAGTAATAGATTAATTCATGAAAACCAAGATTAAAAACATGCAATGCAATTACAGTCGTGGCCATACGTTTTGAGAATGACACAAATATGCATTTTCACAAAGTTTGCTGCTTCAGTGTCTTTAGATATTTTTGTCAGATGTTACTATGGAAGACTGAAGTATAATTACAAACATTTTAGCAAGTGTCACTGGCTTTTATTGGCAATTACATGAAGTTAATGCAAAAAGTCAATATTTGCAATGGGATTAAGGTCTGGGGAGTTTCCTGGCCAATGGACTCAAAATATCAATGTTTTGTTCCCCGAGCCACTTAGTTATCACTTTTGCCTTATGGCAAGGTGCTCCATCATGCTGGAAAAGGCATTGTTCATCACCAAACTGTTCCTGGATGGTTGGGAGAAGATGCTCTCGGAGGATGTTTTGGTACCATTCTTTATTCATGGCTGTGTTCTTAGGCAAAATTGTGAGCGAGCCCACTCCCTTGGCTGAGGAGCAACCCCACACATGAATGGTCTAAGGATGCTTTACTGTTGGCTTGACACAGGACTGATGGTAGCGCTCACCGTATCTTCTCCGGACAAGCTTATTTGCAGATGCCCCAAACTATCGGACAGGGGATTCATCAGAGAAAATGACCCCAGTCCTCAGCAGTCCAATCCCTGTACCTTTTGCAGAATATTAGTCTGTCCCTGATGTTTTTTCCTGGAGAGAATGGCTTCTTTGCTGCCCTTCTTGACACCAGGCCATCCTCCAAAAGGCTTCGCCTCACTGGGCGCGCAGATGCACTCACACCAGCCTGCTGCCATTCCTGAGCAAGCTCTGTGCTGGAGGTGACCCGATCCCGCAGCTGAATCATGTTTAGGAGACGGTCCTGGAGCTTGCTGGACCAAAACATCCTCCGAGAGCCACTTCTCCCAACCATCCAGGAACAGTTTGGTGTTGAACAATGCCTTTTCCAGCAAGATGGAGCACCTTGCCATAAGGAAAAAGTGATAACTAAGTGGCTCGGGGAACAAAACATCGATATTTTGGGTCCATTGGCCAGGAAACTCCCCAGACCTTAATCCCATTGAGAACTTGTGGTCAATCCTCAAGAGGCGGGTGGACAAACAAAAAAAACTATTTCTGACAAACTCCAAGCATTGATTATGCAAGAATGGGTTGCTATCAGTCAGGATGTGGCCCAGAAGTTAATTGACAGCATGCCATGGCGGATTGCAGAGGTCTTGAAAAATATTGACTTTTTGCATTAACTTCATGTAATTGCCAATAAAAGCCAAAAACACTTATTAAATGTTTGTTATTATACTTCAGTCTTCCATAGTAACATCTGACACAAATATGTTAAGACACTGAAGCAGCAAACTTTGTGAAAATGCATATTTGTGTCATTCTCAAAACTTTTGACCACGACTGTACACATAGCAGTGTGATTATAAAGTATGTGACAACCACAACCCAATCATACCCATCATATGCCTCCTTCAGGTCTCTGGCTAGTTTGCACTTGGGAAGGATTTGCCTGAAGGGGGACTGAGGGGTCCCATCCGCTAGGCACAATTGAACATAAATAAATGAGTAGACAGAAACTAGCCATTACAGATATCATACAACAATTTTCTCCCCATTTCTTAAAACAAGTGCATCTGTGCTTTTGATCACTTCAAGAGTCTCCTAGAATGACTGTGAGCGAGTAAGCGAGTGAGCGTGTGAGCGTGTGAGCGAGTGAGCGAGTGAGTGTGTGTGTGTGTGAGTTTGTACCAACATGGCGTGTGTGTTTGTAGCAGCGTGACGTGTGTGAGTGACACGATGGCACTCACTCTCAGTCAGGGTAGTGACCTCGTCCTGCACGGCCAGCATGAGCTTGGCCTCGCGGGTCAGGTACTGGCAGCGTCGCTCCTCGTGCTGCAGGGCAATGGCAATGCGTCGCGACAGGTTGTGCATGCAGCTGATGACCGACGGGTCGGCGTTGGCCTGCAGGGGGCAGCAAACACTGACTGTCACAGACCAATCCCTATATTGTATCATAATATTACATACCTAAGACATGTTCAATGAATCATGTCTTTGTTCTTAAAGTGTACTCAAGGGCACTTTCAGTAAAATGGAAATAATACCAAGGGAGTACTAGCCTTCAGATAACTTGTACTTTTATTTAATAGGTCAGAGATTTTATTTTTACTCGCACTTACTTCAGACTTAGAATGTACCTGTTTCTATTTCTCAATGTTGAATATTTTAATAGCAGACTTGTTACCCCTCAAGTACGTTCACAAGACATAATGTATTATTTCTACTTTGACACACATTCAATACATTTTTACGCAATACATTACAGCTTTCTCACATTGTGTTGTAAAAACCTAACTTGCATCTGAGGTCTGAAAGAATAAAGAATAAACGCAAACTATTTCAAATGCACACACAGATTGGATTGTTATTCTTTAAAGAGGTTTGAAAGTGTTGACAATTTTCCAAGGAAACACTATCTTTTCATAATGAAATGTGTCTTTTCATAATTGCACCATTAGTATAAGTAACAAGGTGTATAGTTTCCTAGGGATCTGGAAATGCTCCAAGTAACTTTTTGAGAAAATAGCAGGCTATCTAATATATTTAGACACATTGACAAGACTTCAACTAAGGACTAAACATGAACAGGTACAGAAAAGTTGGCCATTTTGAATTAATTAATTGTTGCAGAATTATACCTATGTTACTGCATATGTTAATAGAGGAGGGGGGGGGGGGGGGGGGGGGTATTGAAAAAAGGTATTTTTAATTATATTCCTTGTATAGGGTTTTTATTGTATAGAGGAATTTTGTTGCATATGGTTATACAATGCAGACTACATATGTGAGAAATTGATGGTTTAAAACATGTTCTTCTGTTAAATCATGTGGTAATACAAAAATGTCAACCTTTGGGGCATTCAAGAACACTTTCATATAATTTGGAATACAAACTTTTTTCCATCAAGATGAAAGTAAGTCTAAAGGCATTACGCCCTCCTGTCCACACTTTTCTGCTGAGTCAAGCTGGGGCTATTTGCCAGTGGTTAAGGCAGGGCAGCAGGTGTGGTAGGAATGGCAGACTGAACATGACTCTGCACTCTGGGCTGCCAAGGCATGAATCAGCATCTTGGGAAAGATTGGGGTGGGTGGCAACATGGGACAGCATGATTAAACAGAGCCCAAAGCCCTCACCCCTCCCAGCCCCCCCCACCCCCATACCAGAGTGACTGGCACAGACCTGATAGCCTTGACACACCAACTCCATTTCTACGGAAATGCTCCTGTGCTGTCCTTATGCCACCCCAAAAACAGCTGATCATTGGAACCCACCCAAGCTGCGTCACTGTTTAGTGTCAGTAAAATGCTTATTCGGTAAATCTGTATGATGCATGATCACATATTTTCTACTCATCACAGTTTAGCAATGCTCATCTTAAGTGTTACTATCAAATAATGTTGACATTATCCCTCGTTATCTACACTAATGATCTTACTTACTATGCATGATTTAAAGACTAACAATACATTATTTCAAATGAAGAATTTCTAAAGATTTGGGCACTCTTCATAAGCCATGGCTCCTGCATTTCTTAGTTTTAAAAAGTTTGAAAGATTTCTTTCCATCCTTGGGGAATGTCTCTTAACAGCGAGGGAGTCTTTTGTATGAAAAACATTCTACAAATGTTCTACATAACCATTATATATTTATTTGGTTTAATGTGTAATGTGAAGACAACAGATGAGAGGATTCTGAAGGTGTTTAGGTTAACAACATATGTAACCATCAAGGACACTTTAAAAGGGTATTTTTTCAGTAATGAGGTCCATTATTATGAGAGAACACAAATACCAATAATTGTCCTGAGCACAACAAAAACACCAGCCATCTATTCAACAGTCCATTATTCATTTAGGTGATGAGGATCAAAGATGGTTTCATACCCTCAATGCAAACACCACACTAAAGAGGATCATAGTGGGCAGCTCCCTCTTTGGTGATGGGTCAGTCTTAGACACCTGGGGACATGAGACATAAAATCACATTGTTTGTGTTTGTTGCATATTTAAGGTAAGGTATGGTAAACTTTGTATCCCATGGGAAAACCTGTCTTGGGCTACAAGCAACTGCATGACAGATCACACTTTATCAACATTATCACAATTCACATGCAATTCAATTCAATTCAATTTTACTTATATAGGGCCAAAACAATAACATATCTCAAGGCACTTTACAGAGCCCAGTGTCTGGACCCCCTTAGAGCAAGCACAATGGCAACAGGGGCAAGGATAAACTCCATGTTAAACACAAATGCATAGATCATACAAACCTATAGAATAGACTTTTAAATGTTTCAACTGAAATAAAGTCATAACTCTTAATATAGGTAGGTGTTGAAGAATGCCTGCTTATTCATTTGCAGTGAAAATATATTAACAGCAGCAATGTTTTAATACTGTCAACAATAAAAGTGATTACAATTTTATAATGCCAAGACAATACTGAGGTAGGGTATAAAAACCACACAGATGTGGTAGAGACATGAAAACATTTCACCATGCTTTATGGTTTCTATGTTAATATTATACAATATTAGTATTTGCTCTTATTTTCTTTATAATATTTATCGTCATTTCGGGGGCCAGTGATGGGACAATCAGCTCTCTGCATAATGTCTATCAAGGCGCTGCTTTGGTCAACCTGTGGTGCATATGCTATCTTTAATAGGCATGCCAACATTTTATTGCTCATTCAGTTGGGAACAAAATCTTTGGTTGTAATCATTATTGTCTCATGCATTATTGTCATATGCATTATTGGGAACTTCAGTGGTTTACTGTTTAAAGCGGGATGCAAACGTGGGCCCGCATTCACAGCGAATTTTCTCTTAGGCCCAAATTAATAAATAAAGATGACAATAATTTACAAAATTAAATATTTTCGGAATACGCTACCCATAGACCGAGTATCATCGCAAAGTTTTCAAAATGCATCTGTATGATGACAGGATTGTGTACTAGACTATTGTGTACAGGAACTAGTTTAATTTAATGAACTATACAACGTTACATTAAATTCCATTTCAAAATGAATGGGTTCTTTCGGTTGGTTGCACCCCTTAAGATCCACAATTATTTCTTTTGCGACTGAGATGTCTTTTAAGTAATTCTGCAACTGCATTCTAAAACAGTGTGACGTTGAATGATACAAACTGTTTCCCGATCGTTTCTGAATTGGTCTTAATGAGTGCTCCATTTAGCGCTAAGGGCCTTTGTAATTACTCATAGTAGTGAATTATTATTAGTGAATAAATAGTCCCAAAGTAAGGACTGACAGGCTTAGGAGTTTCTCCTAAATGGGCGAGTTAAGAGCCATGTCCCTACTTGTTCTCTTCTCCACTAGATGGCAATAAAAACCTTCACAGTTTCCTCTCCTATCAACACCAGTCAGCACAGCCTCTCAGGAGACACATCCCTCCATGGTAGCTTAATGGGCTACAAAAAGCTAAACGTCACCACAAAGAGTAGACACTGAGGAGTTGTTTAGCTCCTTCAAACTTTCAAAAGGATTTCACATCCATCCATAAAATGCTGGCTAAGACTTATCTCTGGAAATCTGTGTCTCATTCAGTGCCACTTGAAAGTATGTGAACCCCTTGAGCAGGTAAGAGTTTTCTGTTGTTTTAGCATGATCACCAATTTTCCATAGATGAAATGTCAGGTTTATGTTTATCAATTGCATGTACTTGTTTGGAGAGAATTGTGAGAGTAGCCAAAAACCTACATGAAACATGGAATTAGTGTATATACAAAAGTAAGTTAACCCCCAGCTGCATTGGTGAAGTCAAGTAGGTAATAGATTCGGTGAAACTTATTTGGGTGCTTAATAAGTCAATTAAGCAAACCAATCAAATGAGACACCCTTAGAAAAAGTGAGGAAAGGAGATATCCAGAGAGGTCCACAACTCTTTAGAGGTGATGTTTGGGTTGGCTTTTACCTAATTTATTATTCTTCTGGTGCTTCTTGGTGATGGTCTTGATGGGCGTCCACTTATAGTCATAGATGCGGTCATGTTGAATGCCCTCCATTTCTACATTATTTGTCTGGAGATGGTCTTATAGCTTTCCCAACACTGATGGGCTGTCAGTACCGTCTTCCTGATGTCCACGGATATCTCCTGGCCTCTGGGCATTGTTGATCTGTGTGGGTACACCTTGGCACTACAGTAGTTTGGTTGGTTTCCTCTCTCTTTTAATCTGTGTTGCCCAACCCTTTTCCTAAGGATGTCTCATTTGATTGGTTTGCTTAATTGACTAATTAAGCACCCAAATATGTTTCAACGAATCTATTACCTAATTGACTTCACCAATGCAGCTGGGGGTTCACTTACTTTTGCACATACACTAATTCCATGTTTCATGTAGTTTTTTGGCTACTTACACAATTCCCTCCAAACAAATACATGCAATTGATAAACATAAACCTGACATTTCATCTATGGAGAATTGGTGATGAAAAAATTAAAAAAATCATGCTAAAACAACAGAAAACTCTTAACTTCTCAAGGGGTTCACATACTTTCAAGTGGCACTGTATATAGGAAGCAGGCATAGGGAGCAGATCGCCTTCCATAGAGGCAACCATGTTGTGCCGCCATGTTTCTACAGTAGCTCAGAACAGACAGAACTGGCTCTAGAAGGGCCTTTCACATTTTTAGGATGAAGTGGTAGCTTGAATTTGGTGACACCGGTTGTAAGAGGAAGAAGAAAAAGAAGAACGCAGAAGAAGAATCAGTGGTTGCTGGTGCTTGGATAATCATTTTGTGTTGTGAGAAGTTTGACAACCCAAATTTTGACAAATGATGGATCATACAGTGGGGAAAATAAGTATTTGAACCCCTGGCGATTTCACAAGTTTGGCCACTTGCAAAGAAATGTGTGATCTATAATTGTAATGGTAGGTGTATATTAACAGTGAGAAACAGAATATCAACAAAAAAATGCATTTTATAACATTTATGACTTTATTTGCATTTGATGCAAAAAATAAGTATTTGAACCCCTAGCAAAACTGACTTACAAAAATGACTTAGTACTTGGTGGTAACCCTTGTTGGCAAGCACAGACGTCAGACGTTTCTTGTAGTTGGTCACCAGGTTTACACACATCTCAGGAGGGATTTTGGTCCACTCCTCTTTGCAGATCCTCTCCAAATCTTTAAGGTTGCGTTTTCAATGGGAGTGAATGAGGGAATGAGGTTCAAGCCCAATATTCCACGTTACATGGCCCCATCCATAGTTCCCTTGATGCGGTGGAGTCGTCCTGTACCCTTGGCAGAGAAACAGCCCCAAAGCATAATGTTTCCACCTCCATGCTTGATGGTGGGTATGATGTACTCTTGGGGTCATATTCAGCATTCACCCCCCTGTCAAACACGGAAAGTAGAGTTGATGCCAAAGAGCTTGATTTTGGTATCATCTGACCACATTCTGCCTCCCAATCCTCCTTAGAATCATTCAAGTGTGCAATGGCAAACTTCAGATGGCCCTGTACATGCGCTTCCTTGAGCAGGGGGACCTTGCGAGTGCTGCAGTACTTCAAAAAATTACGGCGTGGTGTGTTGCCAATGGTTTTCTTGGTGACTGTGGTCCCAGCTGCCTTGAGATCATTCACAAGCTCCCCCTGTGTAGTTCATGGGTTATTCTGCACCTTTCGAATGATCACTGATACCGCACGAGGGGATATCTTGCATGGAACCCCAGACCTAGAGCGATTAACATTTGTTTGGTGTTGCTTCCATTTACAAATAATCGCACAAATAGTTGTCTGCTTCTCACCAAGCTGCTTGCCAATGGTTTTGTAGCCCATTCCAGCCTTGTGCAGGTCTACAATCTTATCTCTGACGTCCTTGGACAACTCTTTGGTCTTGCCCATGGTGGTGAGGTTGAAGATGTGAAGTATGATTCTTTGGACAGGTTTCTTTTATGAACGTCACCAGTTGAGATTAGGTGTACCTTGTTAGACCTATTGAGGACTAATCTGTGTGCTTCTTAGGCACATAACTGGTCATTGTGAGCCAGAATTCTTGCTGTTTGCTTGCAAATAAAGTCATAAATGTTATAAAATGCAGTTTTCTGAATTTTTTCGCACTGTTAAAATACACCTACCACCACAATTCTAGATCACACATTTCTTTGCAAGTGGCCAAACTTGCGAAATCGGTAGGGGTTCAAATACTTATTTTCCCCACTGTACCTATTATTTACCACAAGAGCAAGCAAGGGAGCGTGAATCTTCGATGCCAAAGAAGCAAAAACGGCAGACGGCAGGCAACGGCAGAAAAATTGGTGGGGTCTTGGAATTAATGGAAATCGATAATAAGGAAGAAAAAGTTTTCAAAGTGATGCCAAAGTTGTGAGACTGTTGAGCTCAAATATCAACAACCTTTTGCGGCACCGAATTGCGGACCAACCTTTAAATGACTAGCCTAAGACAGTTTCATAATGAGAATGTGCTTAAATTAAACCACCTTGTGTACCATAGGTAAACATGACAAAATAGTTACATAATAAACCCAAGTCTTTTTTTGTTTGTTTAATTAAACACTGTGTCAAGTATACAATGTTGGTATAGTAGTAATAAATGGGAAGTTTTTGTTTAGCGCCAAAGTAGAGAAAAAAATGGAGGCACGTGAGGTTCTTACCTGAATGGTGTGTGGAGACTGCAGCAGGGTTGGGTGCCCCACAAAGCGTACATTGTCTATCTTCAGCTCAAACTTCTTTCCACACATATCAGACTTGGTAGCCAAGACGGTGGCGAGAATAATATCAGAGAACCTACCCAGGTGAAAAATGACAACAATTACTAATACACAAAAAGCATCCAACGTGGGGAGGGGAGATTACTGGGTTTTGGTTGGTGATCATTTCTTGGGGAATCTGGGATTGGTTTACAGGTATCTACACTACTCAGTCACATGAGAGGTCAAAGGGGATTTGAAGAGTCGGGTTGTCAGGAAGGTTGAAAGGTTTGGGACAGGTCTGCCTACGGAGAGAGGTCTGAATTTGGGGAGGAATTAAGAGTTTGGATTTAGAGAGGAGAGAGACCACCGCCATTGTTTGGCAGAAAGAGCAGAGACCTTTGGTTGGGCAGGAAGTGACAAACTCATGCTGAAACTCATGCTTAAACACCACGTTTACCGTCCAATGACAAGCCAGTATTCAAATTAATATGTGCCATCCTCCCAAAAAAGGCCCAGAAGTGGCAAGGTTAGCAGTCCAATTTGGACAGCATTAGCCTCAATCAGTTATGGGTCTGAGGGATTTTGCCGTGAGAAATTAAACAGGGAGGAAAAGAAAAGCCAAGAAATGTGTTTGGTGGAAGTGACATTTATAAACAGTTTCGGACATGTTTTAGCAGCCTTGGACAGGTCATATTTTAGAAAACTGAACAGGATATACAGCAGACCTCATCAGAATGTAATTTGTAAAAAACCCTCTTGATTGGACAGCAATGTAGAAATCATCCCAGGCCGTGGATATAAGAGCACAATTAACAGAGCCGTCTTCATCATACTGATAATACTGCAAGCATTAACATACAGTTTGATGCAGCATTTACCCTCAAGTGTGATTCATACAAACAAACGTGATTCACCAGGGAAACTTTAGGACTGAGGTTGGCGTGCGCATATATATATATTCAACCAAGATATATATGCAAGAGTAAGAGGGAAGAGAGGAATATGAAGGTGGGGTGTTCTAGAAAAAAAGGAGACGTGGTTTAGAATGAGTTTTGGTCTTACCCTGCTACCAACTGTTCATCAGTTAGAGGAGTTTGTTCTCTGAAATGGGGGTTGGGCCATAAAACAGAAACAAAGGCAAACAAAAGGAAAATATGCAGACACGTTTGACAAAAATGCACGACAAAACACAAAACAAGCAAATTAGAGGTCCACTCAAGAGTGACTTGAATGAATGGGGGAGGTAAACAGAACCAACATTCGTGGGTTATTTCTGTTAGTACTTATGGTTAATGTACACATCTCCATTCATTATTGTTCTTCGAACATATGTCAAATGTTGACTTGCCATTCATCAACAGATGACATGGCCCAACACTTCTACTGTGTGTCACAAACAAACTATGTACACGTGATAATAATGACAATATTTAATATCTATAATCTAGATCCTGAACTCAGCCATACACTACACACTATATTCTTTTAGATGGAATGTAAACAATGCACGTTTTTACATGACTTCAGAATAATAGTTTCTATAATGACACTGGTAGAACTAATCTGATTACATTCAAACATCCATGGTTGAAAACATAGTTTTTGTAAGTAGATGACATAAAGAACAGTAAAAGCAAAGTATGTAAATGAAAAGCACAAATACTAAACAAAAGAGATGCAACAGACTTGGCTGCACACACACTCCTGAGGTTTCTGCTCAAGGAGGTCACACAGCGCCAAACCCTTCCACACTGATGAAAATGAGGGAGGGGACATCATCAGTATCAACATCATATGCATTAAATAGACTGCTAATGAAGAAGTAGTACCCTCAACAAAGGCATCACTGATATTTACTAAATGCATTGAAGTCCAAATTCTCCTCATGCTTATCTCTACTCGTCTTCCTCTCCTCTGGAGGAGAAGAGAAGCAGGATGGGAGAGAGAGACAGAGAGAGAGAGAGAGAGAGAGAGATAGAGAAGATGTAACTAGAGTTTCTGTCCAAAGTCAGATTTGCAGAGACTAGACCATATGACACTGTGTTTGGGTAGATGGAGCAATGCCCTTATCTTAATTTTCCACTCCCTAGCGTTGATGGCCTACATTGGAAATCCCCCCAAAAAAGGTGACAAATGATGTTTCATTATCAAGAAAGTCTTATTGGATTATCTGTTGAATTTCTCACTAACCTAGGTTCCCACTAACTGCGCTTGAAAGCTTGGCTTCGGGCTAAGGGTGGATTTTTCTTCAGATCCAATGAGAAAATGTAAGGTAGCACAGGACATGAAAAATCAACTTCCCTTCCCCAGACAATGCAGAATCGAATTCAGTCGCACTGTTTTAACACTTGTTATTAGGCCTTGTTATTATCTCTAGCAGGTTCTGCTATAGTTTATTTATGATAAAATACTAATAGATATTGCCTGTCATTGTTTGTGTTTATAATTCGATTATAATTTCCCATTTCAGCTCCTGAAATACTTTGGGGTAAAGATGACAGTAATTCAAAACATTATAAAGAGGATTTATTTGCTCTATAAGTTATTGTATGTCATCTGCATTGTCTTTGTATATGAATTTAAAGTTATTCAGAATTCATAACATATCCACATTACAGTACACTACACGTCTCAGCCTACTTAGGTAATGTAGGTTAAACACAAATGCTAAAAATCATCACATTTATGATTAACCGGATGCATAACTGGTCAGTGATCAATTACATTATATAATGCATCATTCATTGGTAGAAAAATACCTTGAATCACCATCTTGATCATCTACCGCGTCGCCTGCTGTGTTAAGGGCGTATGGACTTCGCTGTTTATCTTCAGGCAATACACAAAGTACAATAACCAGTAAATAATTACTCCATTCACAAACCTCAACATTATGAAAAATGAGCAGCATCACATTAGGATAAAAATATTACATTTGCTTACCTATAATGCCCCACTACGTTTGCTAACCGTAGGCCAAAATAACGACGGCTATATAAAAGAAAGTGGTAAGAGACACACTTACTTGCTGAAGAAGATGTATTTTCGGACACTCTCTGGAATGGAAATCGAAACAGCAATTTGTTTCCACGGCTGCCAGAACTGACTAGAATGACACTTATGGGACTTGTACTGTCGCCACTTATTACATGTCCTGTTGCAACGTTGGATTCTGACTGTATAACGTTAAAGGCAAATTTGCGATCTGCTGTATAATCCACTGATGGTGACGCTGGTTTGTACATGATGTCACTTGACTTACACTGGGGAAATTGTGTGTGCAAGTTGATTTCTTCTGGGCTGCAGTCACATTGTCCAAACACAACAGATTATGTTAACTTGTGAGATTGCAGTTGATCCAATCCTCAGAAATGCTTGGGACCTTCGATTTACATTGATATAAACGAGTTGAGCGGGGCGATATTTCTTTTGATTACATGCCTGATTAAACTCTGTTAGCTATCTAACTTTAGCCATCAAACGTTCCTGGACGGCAAAAGCTTGCTTCTGCATAAATATAAATGCGTTTAGGTAACAGTTGCTTTACAACATTAAAATACACTTTCAGTAAACGAACGAATCATGATCAGCATGCAAATAAATGCATTTGAACTTTAAGTCACTATACTACCGAAACACATCTGATGCCCTCTCACACTGTTTTGAGCTACACAGTGTGGCAACCGGAAATATTAAGGAAACATTGAATGCTTTGCAAGGTTCCGCACAACTTGAACTATGCTCCAGAGAATAAATACCTTTACCCTCCTCGTTTACCAGCAAACCACAAAAACGTGTTATTCAAAGAATTTAGGGAAACCATACAATATTTTCTTTTAGTGCAAACATTTACGTTGATTGTAGAATAACTCGGTCCGTTCACTAAATAGACTCGTAGAGATGCATGTCTGAAAGGACTCTGGTTCCACTATGGGTAAATAACGGGAACACATATACACACTGTCAGAAAAAAAACTGTAGTAGAAGATTTAAGACAAACAAAAAAAATACATGTATGTAGAATAATGTATGATAATAACCCAGGGTTCTCCTCAACGCGCATACATTCCTAATCTATCCAATGTTATCTTGAGACAGATACAATATCTCTCGTCATGAACACCAGCTAGACATGCTGTAAGTGTTTCATAATTGAATTATAAAAAATATATACTTTTAGACCTAGGGTCTTTGGTGCCCTGTTCTGTTGGGTTAAACCTACAAAAGGAAGTCTGCTGTCACCAAACGTGATATCCCTAAGAAGAAGTGGCTTTGTTATGTTAGAAAGAAATAGAATTACCCAAAATAGACCTTTTGAAGGTATTAGGTGAATATATGAAATGAATAGATGATGCAACAGTCTATATCATCAGAAGTTATTTTTGTTATTTTTCTGTATAATTTCAACTTGACCTTTTCATGGAAATCTCTGATATGACATTCTGAGCCTTAGGGGAGCTTGAATGGAAGGACTCAAAAGCAGTGATATCTGATTATTTGACTGTGTGATTATTACAATATATCTAATGCTATATCTTTCTGTATGATTAGATAAACCAGATGCTGAAGAGGCAAGACCCTTGATGGACATCATGGAAGGTGGGAGGATAAGCATGTAGAAATTTAGTTTTCTCACAAACAAAGTTCCAGCTTCCTCTAGGTTTTGCATTGCCGTCTGATGTATGGATGGTACCATGACTTTTCTCAGAGGTGTGTTGGATGGTTTTGAGTGTAAGTTTCACATTCACACATTTCTTCTTGTTTCTATGCCTTACCTAATGCATCCTAAGTGCCTACTTGTCTTTACATGGCGTTGTAAAACTCAAATTGCAGGATAGGTCCCAGTTGCAGCTGTTGATAAGGATGTAGAGGCCTTTGTTTGTGGATGCGCTGAGACAGATGCAGAGGAGTTTGACAAAGTAATGACCTTTAGGTAATCGTTCAACCAACAAAGCCTGAATTTGCTTTCTGTAAAAAATTACTAAGTAACTTCATCTGTCCGAGTGTGTGACAACACAGAGGCCCAGTAGTGGCAGAAGGCAACATATCAGAGGAGGATACCTACACAACGAACAACAATGTAATTCTAAAGGGATGATAAATAGAGTTTCTCAAGGATTCAGACACCTTACATCTGAGGCTTCAAGTTTGTTTACATTTCTTTAATCCTGATTAACCTGAATAAATGCAGAAAAGCTTGAGTCAATGAACCAAGATGCTTTACCTTCCTCGTAGCATGGCCTTATCATATTCAGTCTTGCAACAAAGACAACATAGTTAATTTCATGTCAGTGTAAAAGCAATATGTGCAGAAAAAATATATGTTTTTAGATCATTTGGGGCAACTCAAGTTGCAGGGCAGCTTGATGCAGGGTTTAAGGTTTGGGCAGACAAGGGTATCAAGACAATTGCAGATTTATACTCCTCCAATTAACTCATGCCCTTTGAGGAAAATAGCTCAATCTTTTGATATTTCTAGAAGACACTTATTTAAATACATACAAATAAGACATTTTATCTCTACCTCTCAACAGAACTCATTCAATATATACCCCTCTATCTATTTTAGAGAGGGAAGTGATAAAAAAAAATATATATATTAGATTTTAATCACAAGAATCTTCATCATTCATCAGAATCATAAACTAAAATCTTGGAGTAAGGACTTAAAAGAGGAGATAGATGTGAATGAATGGATTGAGGCGCGTTAGGAGGCTCAAACGCAAACAGTAAATGTTAGACTGAAATTGCTACAATATAAATGGTTAATGGGAATTTGTCACTCCAGCTACATTACATAAATACAATGAAGACATCCCTGACACTCCCTGGGAATTGTTACAAATGTAAAAGCACTCTGTATCACTGCATTTGGGAATGTGAACACATTACATTCTGGAAAGAGGTTAATGATATAATAAAAACAATTTTAAATATCAGTTTACCATTATCTGCTAAATCTTTCCTATTACACTTATATCCTCTTGACATCTCACTAAGAAGGGGATTATATTTTCATAGGGATGAGTCTGTTACAAGCAAAACACCTAATTGCCCAACAATGGAAGAACATTAAAGAACCTAGTGTCACAGCACAATACTCCTTCTTGTCTATAAATCACTTAACGGCCTTGCCCCACCCTATATTTCCGATTGTATTTATTTTTATGATCCATCGCATTGCCTAAGGTCCTCCAATAAATGTCTTCTCACAACCCCAAGAATATACACTAATTAGATTAGATTAGATTAGATTAATGTATTGTCATTGCACAGAGTACAAGTACTGAGACAACAAAATACAGTTTAGCATCCAACCAGAAGTGCAAAATAGCAATAAAAGTGCAGAGTGTGTGAAATGTAAAGTGAAATAAGTGAATAAATATGATATGTACAGTAAGAAGTAGAATATGACACATCATTGTAATATAAAAAAATTGGGACTGGCAGCAATTGAGGTAGAAGTGAGGTATGATATACAGTGCAGGTGTAAGTATAGTGGTGGTAATAAGTGAAATGAAGTGAATAAGGTAGAAGTACAGTTAATACAGGTAATGCAGTAATAAGTGGATACAGTATTTAAAAAAGACATTCTGGTGCAAATGTTCAGTGGCTGGAGGAGGGTGTGTGGCAGTCAAGCCAGGGTGGGGGGGGGGGGGGGGGGGGGGGAGTGAAGTATAGTGCAAATGTTCAATGGCTGGAGGAGGGTGTGTGGCAGTCAAGCCAGGGTGGAGGGGGGGAGAACAGTCACAGTTTTCACCACCCTCTGCAGTCTTTTTCGGTCTGCAACAGAAGTATGGACCTTTTTCAGTCTCCACAGGAAAAGAGACGCTGGTGTGCCTTCTTGACTATGGATGTGGTGTTAAGGGTCCAAGAGAGGACCTCAGAGATGTGGACACCCAGGAACTTGAAGCTGCACACGGTGCCTTTAGTTACTGCCCCAACCCTCTGGAATAGCCTACCTCTGAAGTTAATACTGAAGGTATTCACACTCACAGTGCTCACTTTTAAAAAGGGAATTAAAACTTTTTTATTTTCTTCAGCTTTTATTTCATGACTATAGGTCTTTGTTTTTAACACTTAATTGTATTGTTTTTATTTTAATTGTATTTATTTTATTGTTTTTATTTCATGAATATACATACATAGGATATATTTTTCCATTTTACTTTTTATTTTGCTAAGTGTGTTTGTTTATTTTGTTTGTTTGCTAATTTTAGATAATTTAATGTGTTCTCTGCACTCAAAGCACATTGGGCCTCATTCTCAAACGCAGTTGAGAAGAATTTAAGAAGGACTTTCTTCTGAACTCCACTTCTGTGGATTTAGGACAATAGGCTATTTGCCATTCTCCAACGTTTTCTCATCTGGGATTTCTTCTGAACTTCAGAAGACTTTCAGAACGCGAAATAGCAGTCGTAAATCTGCCAGAGTCTTCTCAAATGCGATTCCTTAAAATCGCATTTAAGAAACCTGTCCATGTTAAAAGGGCTGAATTTGTGAGAAACTGCTGGTGATTGCGTTCACGTCAACTCTACAGACATCCTCGGATTAAAATAATTATAATAATAATAATTACGAGAATATTTGTATCGATAACAATTACATTTCACATTTATAGTCATGATTCCACGAGGCATCGTGATGTCATAAAATAAATAAAAGGACTTCACCAGGATACTAATCCAGACTAATCTCATTTGTAGATCCACGTTGTTGGAACGAACTGCCTAGCTAGCACTACCAGAGCAGGCGCGTCCCTCTCTTTGAAGACCCAACTCTTCAGAGAGCACCTCCCTTCCTAACTGACACTTCGACTAGTGCTTAACTTAACACTACAGCAGTTGCATGCCTGCACTTATTTTTTCTTTTCTACCTCGTTTTTCTATTTCTTATGTAAAGTAGTATTTATTGTTACACTAGGTCTCTATTGGTCGTAGCTTGACTGTTCTCTCCCTTGTACGTCGCTTTGGACAAAGGTGTCTACTAAATGACTAACTGTGAATGTAAATGTACACGAACACTGCAAACAGGGCCAGAGTGGGGTCACTTTTCAGCCCGGGAATTTCAGGCCCAAGACCGGCCCACTTTTTCCATGGTAGTGGAAATTGGATAAATGAAGCAGTAGTTCAGCTCTTACTATCCTGTAGTTTTTTTTTAAAATTAATACCATGGTTCAACAAATAATGTAAAGGTTAAATAATAATCCACTTAAGCTAAGAAGTTAACAAAAAATATTTCAATATTCCACAAGGATAGGTTGATACATTAACAAAAGCAGAAATAAATAAATAAAGCATTTGAAACGTATCCCACTCTTCAACAAGGAGGCATATTGAACTAATGTTTCAACTCACAGTACAGTATACAGTTACATTGTGAATAGCAACCACAGCATATACACTACAGCATCAGTAACCACCAGTGCACTGGTTTCAGCCACTTTATCTACTGTATAACTGTGTCGTTGCTTAAAGACATGAGGATTTCCTTCTCTGTGCACATTAACATGAAAGCCTCCAAGTTGTCCTGACTCAATGAGCTTCGTAGCCTATTCTTCACAAATGTTAAGGTTGAGAAGCTTCTCTCACATACAATCTGTGTGATAGACAAAGTCAACAGAAACTTTGTCCAAAGCTAACCCAATGACATGATAAGCATCTGTGAGGAGGTTATACTGTGAGAGTATTAAATGGACACAAATGGCACAGTTTAGCAGGAGGAATAGGTCCTGCTTTCAAGCTCCATCTCTGGTTGTTCCATATATGGAAGTCCGCAACTATCCTCCTGACCTTCCTGTGCCACCTCACTATTATTATGCCCTGACAGTATAACCTTCAAGAGAGGACTTTTTCAGTCTCTCCCACTGGTATGCCTCAGTAGCTCAGTTTGTAATGTGCTAACAGTAGCTCTGTCATCTAACGTAAGCAGACATTTGCTGCTTTCCTGGAGTGCTGAGTTAGGGAGCCCATTTATCTTTATTTCAGGAAAGTTTTTAGGGTCAAGACAAGCGAAATGAGGCAAGTTTTGCATTTGCTGAAAACCATCCATGCTACCTGCCACAGTGTACAGAACGACATTATGGACATTCACCTCAAAGGCAGCATCAGATGCAGTTCATCACCTAAAATCTCCCCTGGCATTCTTTTCATTCATCAAGTACTGTCATATACTGCTCTTTCTTACATTAAATAACTTGAATTCATATTGTTTACTCGGTTATCCTCTCTACCTGTACGTGTAGTCATGGCCTTCTCATTGTAAATGTCGGGCTCATAATTTTCAGCAGGAGTCATTTTACTGCATACACAGATCAAGTTTGAGTTTTGTTATCAATTTTTGCATAATATGTGCGAAGTCTATGGATCGCCATCTATTGGGTGTAAAAAATCTAATATTTTACTTTAATTTAATATTTTGTTTGCGAATAGGTTGACAACGCTGCAACGAAATTAACCAACGATACAAAGTTAGTTACGTTGCTTATCATTTAACCTATATGTCTCTCTTTACCAGTTGCCACTTGTGTTTGTCCTCTTGAAAATAAATAGGTAAGCTTGGCACATTTGGCAGCATCCTCCTCAAAAGCCTTATTTTTTTTCGACCTGGCTTTTTCAGCCCCTCCTGGCCTTTTCCTCCCATCCGTCCTCCCTGCCTCGTATCGTTGCGGTAGGGCCGGCCCATCGGTAGCCTATCTGAGAAAACTTTTTGGAAAAGACGGGCTATGGGAGGGGAGAACTTCCTCGCATGGTACAACCCATGCAGAGGCTGCGGTGTCAGAATGCAGAACGTGTGTAGCCTACTTTAAGAGAAGATGGACTAAGGTGACAAATGTAAAAAAAAAAAAATTCTCGACCGGCCCAGAAGTGAAGCGGTCCACCGGGAACTCTCCCGATTACCCACATCGGGCCTGACTGCAAGTGTGTAAATGAATAAATAAATAAGCACTAAGGGTATGTAGTTGGTTAAAAGAAATGGCTATGAACATGTCTACGGAAAAAAATGAAATTTGAGGAAATATGGAATCCATTCCTTTCCTTCCTTGAGCATGGTGGAGTTGACGGGATGATACAAAATAGAGAAGGCGTGTGAAGTTTGGTCTTGCGAGAAGTTTATGTGTGTGTGTATTTTTCCTTTTTATTCCTTTTCATTTCTAATTTTATGTTAAATAATTCATTCAGTCTGTTCCTGTTTTTATTCGCATGCAATAAACATGTAATTCTGGTACATGCTTGTAGCTCCATTGTCTAAATCTTTACAGTACTTTTATTATGCTAGAAATCAATACAAATATTGGTGGAAAAAAAGGCTCTGGGGCAGGTGATGGTGACATGGCAGCAGCTTTCCCCCACACTCTTAGAAAAAAGGGTTCATGAGGGTGCTATATAGAACCATGGGGGTTCTTAGCCAGAAAAATAGAACCTTTTGCCTAAAAAGGGTGCTATTTCATTCACGTGAGGATTATTTGAACTTCAACGAAAGTTTATAGAACCTTTCTGAAGACGTTAATTTTTCACTGGATTTAACGGTAAGTGACACAACTTTCATCGCCTTCATTTCATTCATAAGTATTACCCCTGTTGTCTGCAAATCAAAACATGAAGTGATAGGCCTACTCCTTTTAGTAAAAAAACAATGGGCGTTCCTCGTAAACGTCTGAAGGCGTTAACCGGTCAGTCTGTCGTCTGAATCATAGACATGTATACCATTCTATGGTCTGAATGATGTTAGCATCCGCTAGCTAGCCTAGCCTGTCACTCTAGTGGATCCATCATTAAGATACATTTACCCTACGTCCGGCTGAAAATAAAATCAACGATCGATTATGTGTTTTAATTGAAGCGGGACAATACAAAAAACTTAAGTTTAGTTAGGGCTGGGTACAGTTCTCGCTAGTGTTTTACACGTTCAGTGTGTTGACAGTGTATGTTCATCAGCCAAACAAGAGCCAGGTAGCCTTGCTGCTTTATTATTGATGTCAGGTGAACACTTAAGAGTGAAACAATAATACACAAGAAAAAGAAAATAGTTAGAAGGTATCTTAACACCACAAGTTACTATTAGATTCATTACACCAAGAATCAGAGCAACAACAGATTACAGCACAGCTGACTAAGTGCTAATGTTAGCCACCAACGGAGTTATGAATGAATTGTGTGCTAACGTTCACATATTAGAACGCAACGTATCCAAATGACTAACAATTCAATTTTACGTTTCAACCAACATAACACAGTTCATATAATTCAAACATAGGTCACCTAAACATATTTATGTGAGACAGTGGGGAAAAAAACGTAGTCATCGCTTTGGAGGGTGCGAGGAAAAGCATAATTGCATGGGTTTACTAGATATGTGCGTTGCTAAGTTATCCCACGAGACGAGTATGATGTCAAAGTAAAAGTCTATCAACAGGCCTACTAAATAAATGTTTTTCTTCTTAACTTCTCTTATTCCAGATTATAATGGTGGATAAATGGACTGGGTAAGTATGTTCAAAACATAAAAAAAGGAATCTTTAACCCATAACTTAACCCATCCTATATGACATGAAATACTGTCCATTTCAGCTGGCAACAAGAAGAAAAGAATGAATGGATTATTCAGCAACACACTCCCATTTCCTTGGACAAGGTATTTTTTGTTTTCCTTTTCATACTTCCTTATTATTGTTGTATTGTGGAGAAGTGCCTCATGCAAAAGAGTAACAAAGACTTCTGTGGTGAATAAGCCTGACTCTTTGATAACACTTATCACATTTTTTACAACTGGGTTGTGTTCTCAGGTTTTAGAACTGGAAGTTGTTGGAGAGGATGACACCAGTTATCAAGAGCACATTAATTACATGGCAAGGGAGTCAGCCAAGAAACAACCAAATATTGCAGAAATAAAAATCAGGATGAGGAGGACGCTTTTTAAGCGCATTCAATCAATGACCCTTTCAACAGGAAATGTCATGGAAATGTCTCCCTTTCTTAGTAGCCTATCCCACAACTAGTAAGTAAATTCTACACAAGACAGTCATCACAATACTAACAGCAGTTATATTCTTTTTATTATTCACTGCATTTTTTTTTCACCTTAAAGATGCGTCATGAAATGCAAATGAGGTTTGGCATTCAAACGGACGGAAACCTTCAAACTGCAATTCATGAGTTGGCCCCCAGAGTACTCAGGGTGGTGAAGGAGAGCAGCCATTAAAGATTTTCACCCACCCTCATTGAGCCAACAAGTGAGAGATTAAACGGTAAGTGGTTGTGGTTCGGCTGCATAATATTCAAACATAAACATATTTGAGTTTCAAGAATCACTGACAAAGAGAATGACTTAAAAGGATGGAAAAATATTACATGTTGTATTTTTCCTCTTGTTGGAATGTTCAGCAATGTTTATGCTACATTTAGTTTTTGCAATGATATCCTTGATAATCCTAAGCATGAAGATTCATTTGGGTAAATTTCTCTTTACAGATGCTGCACTGCTGTTGCTGCCGGAACTTTTCAAGGAGAAAACAGAGTTCTTATACTGTGTTGAAAACGTAAGTGTGGTCTGTTCCTTTTCCATAATTTTAATCCACACTAAAGTTTAAAATGACATGATGTTTCCCCTATTTTTTTCCTCTACAGGAAGTCCACCCCTGTCCAACTGTTGTTTTCCATGGCTCCCTCAATGTTTTTAAGGCAGACACCATCAGCATCAGGCTCGATGGACTTACATTGACCACATTGACCACTGGGGAAATGGCCATAGCTGAGGCCCTCGAGTTCCTCCTCAGCACATATTTCTTGTTCAACATATCATACCCCGCCCCTCTTGTTAATACTTTATCATTCATTCAAATGTTCCTATTCCGTCTCTCTCCTAAAAAATAAAAAAATCCCTATCCCTGTTCTCAAAATGTACAATCAATTTATGTCATTTGATTAAATACCTCTGTTTTTATCTTTCTTTTTCTTATAGCCTGTTACAATAAATGCATTGTTACCTTTTAAAACCTTCTCTTGTTTCATCACTTTCATGGTGCTAATCAGCATTACAGTCAGAGTTGCTAATAGAGCTCACCATAAGGCTATACTTTAAAATATCATTTCTAAAATATGAATTTAGTCATTGATTAACCTAATAATTAATTTACTATTTTAATTTACTGAAACGGTTAATTCATTTATTCAAATAACCATTTCGGTTCCATATAGAACCATTTTATTTAGGCTTTAAAGAACCCTTAAGGGTTCCTTTAATGAACCCTTCAAAAGGGTTCTATATGGAACCATTTAGGGGTGCCATATATGAAGCATGCAATAGAACCCTTTTCGGTTCTATATAGCACCTTTTTTTCTAAGAGTGCACTTGCGATAAGCGCAGCGGCAAATTGACCCCCGGGTGCCGTCGAATGTGCTGTGCTCACTGTACTGGGTTGTGAAAATTATAAAATATATCCCTATGTCGTATCTATACATTGAATCATATTTGTTTCAAGATGCATATGACAAGTCTGTTTTTTTTTCTTCAGCAATCTTTAATGCGAATGGTCTTCAGTTTAACCTTAATCTTTCCTCAAAGGCACCTGTAGGCTATAGTGAATAGAGAAAGATCAACAGATAGCCTATGCCTATATAACAGGTGTAATATAATGGGCTTCTGGTGAAGAAATGAATAGAGGTGGTATTCATCACGAAGATGCATCCCTTAACTGCGTTTTTTTCCTTGATTCAAACTAATGTGAAATAAATCAAACCAACCAACGTCTCAACATTTTAATTTATTGATTTAATGCTGGGTTCTCCACACTGTCTTGAGAGCGGTCTACATCCCCTTATGCCTCCTTCAGAAGTACTGACTTCCAAGGGCAATGACGACAACTGACAAGAATTTCTGCCAGGTGGCTTGAATTTCAGGTGTGAAAGCAGAGCCGAATTTTGTGGCAATGACGACGGTGAGACAGTCAGCCAACAGCTAAAAACAAAAAAAAAACAAAGAGATTATTACCAAATTACGTCTACCGCACAATATTAAAAACAATATGTTTTCATACGCAGAGCCCCACAGGTCTGGTGCTGATGCAGGTCGTGATAAAATAATGGTAATATGATAAAGTGTATTATTTGGTGTGTATATAGCTGAGACGGTGTGCTATAGACAGAGAACCTAGACGTTTACCTTAAAGTTATCAGGGTCGACGTTCAGCTTCAAGCAGTGCAGCTGACTGAGCTTGGTGTAGGTGGCTTTCACATTATCCACGTTCTTCACCCCCACATCCAATGCGCCTAGCACGACCTTACCATGAGCGGCCACTTTGGCATTTCCCAGGATTGCTGCGGCGTTGGATAAGTCTCCGAAAGTCCCAAAGTACCTCTGAGTCCAGGGATACACAATCAGCACCCTGACAATACATAATACAAACACAAAATAGTTTGTTAGATCATCCGCTACACAAAATGTACACAATTAAATGCACACGATGAAGGTTATGAAAACTTGTAGTAGGCTACTACCATACCTGGCAAGAGCCTGCGGTCCTATTTCGTTGACATCGATTTTGCCCCAGACACTGGCAACAGTGGCGCGCTCTTTATCTGTCCAGTCTGACATAATGTATGATTCTTTGGTTGAGCAAAAACTATTTCGTCTATTGCCTGAAAATTCTAGTATGTGTTCAGCTTTTATGTGGCCTTATACCCCGCCCCGAGCGGCTCTGGCATTTGATTGGATGCTTCTGGCAAAGGTTTTTAGACTAACTGGAAATGATCCAAATATTCATCCAAAATGAAAACGTACTTGCAAAATACACAACATTTCTACAAAATAAAAGTTTATTTCGAAAAATCTACTGAAATGGAACAACAGTTTTTATAAAAACATCACTATTAAATATATTTTCAGACACCACTTAATGACACATCAATTATTTCAATAAGCCAATTGATTGTGCTTTGTGTACATAATAAGTTGATGTATTTGCAATTGTATTATAGAGAAAATATAAGAAAACTCAACGGTGAATTGGTGCCGAGTAAACGTAACTCCAAGTGACTCGGCGGTAAGCCTTTTGAGCAACTTCTTTTGGTATCATTCTCGAGTTAATTTTGATAGTAAATGTCATGGTGGAGTACAGATTAACACTGGTTCCCACTAGCCGTCCAGACTATGCACTATGTAGTTTTGTTGTTCTGGTATGAACTCTTAACTTACACAGTTAATTTTGTTCATAACGCAATGTTCACAATAGCCAACAATATCGCCAAAGATGCCAATTAGCGTGTCAGCAGTTTTTTTATCACTGCCAACTGGCCTGTTGGTGGTGTGTGCTGCAAGGTCTACATGCTTTTTATTATAGTTAGGCCTATCTCTCTCAGTTTTAGAACTCTATATAAAAAACGAATGCAAGATACAAGATAACAAGGTGTTGTATTAGGCCTACATAATATCGAACATCAATGCAATCCAAAATAAGCCTAGTGAAGCAAATACTTTTAATATATTTGGGTGTAAGTGGAATATAATATTGCCAACATTGACGGTGTATTTTTTTAAACGTGGAGTCTATATCAGCATATCAACAGCATTTGGCTCAAGTTTATCCAAACGCTCAGAATCGTTCCACCCACAAAATGTTCTTAATTTGGCCCCGAATTCATTTGATAAGGAAAAATCTCCCATTTTTAATTTGGCACGAACTGTGCAACGACCCTAGTTGACCCCTTAGCATCCTCCTTAGCCTGGCCTGTTGGTGGTGTGTGCTGCAAGGTCTACATGCTTTTTTATTATAGTTAGGCCTATCTCTCTCAGTTTTAGACCTAAACTCTATAATGCATGCTTTTAAACGAATGCAATTCAAGATGCAAGATAACAAGGTGTGGTATTAGGCCTACATAATATCGAACATCAATACAATCCACAATACATATACGCCTATTGAAGCAAATCATTTTGATATATTTGGGTGTAAGTGGAATATAATATTGTAAACATTGACGGTGTATTTTTTAAATGTGGAGTCTATATCAGCATATCAACAGCATTTGGCTCAAGTCTTAATGAACTGTTATCTGAGAAACACTTTTTTATCCAAACGCTCAGAGTCGTTCCACCCACAAAATGTTCTTAATTTGGCCCCGAATTTATTTGATAAGAAAAAATCTCCAATTTTGAATTTGGCACGAACTGTGCAACGACCCAAGTTGACCCCTTAGCATCCTCCTTAGCCTCGCCCTTTTTCAGCCTCACTATGATACCTTAACTACATTTTTAACAGTAAAATGACTTGAAAGTAACTTTATAAAATAGCCTCAATAAGAAGGAAAGAATCCAAACATACACATTCAAAAATATATCATGAAAAAATTAAATAGCCTATTTATTTAAAAAAAAAACGTATTCTGACTTATATTTATGTAGCTACCTGATGTGTCAGGCTTAATTACCTAATTCAACATTTCCCATTATTATTCACAATGCAAATAAGTAATCTTACATGAATGATTAGAAGGTCCATTTCAATCATCATGTCTGTGTGATATGTGACCACATGACACTTTCGTGCAGTTGTTTTCACAGTTGTTATAGGCAGTCTATGGGTTCAGATTTGAGATCGGATTCATGATATTAAAAAAATCATTGTTTTATGCATAAGGCTGTCTGTTTATCCCAAACAAATAACCATTGAAAATGGTTTTGAATTTTCTACAGCTTTGAGGACGGGTAGTAAGGTCAGTGGGCCGTGGGAGGAGTTGATGGGTGTGCCCACTGCGGATTGATATAAAGAGGACTCTCTGTCATCTTCTGTTAGTTTCTCCTTCCTAATAGTTTTCAGGAAAAGAAATCATAATGAGTCTTACAGCAAAGGACAAATCTCTGGTCAAGGCTTTCTGGGGCAAGATCGCCAGCAAGTCTGACGCTATAGGAGCGGAGGCCCTTGGCAGGTAAGACAATTTTATCGCAGCAAAGACTCGGCGTCAGACCATGATTTCATTTTATGCATTTCATGTTTAGCTTAACATATCTGCAGCAGTCAGATAGTTTCTCTCTTGAAGTATATCTTGCAGCGACCTGATCTTAAATAAAAAATAAATTAGGCTAATGTTTGCGGCTCTCTTCTTCGCAGGATGCTTGTTGTGTATCCCCAGACAAAAACATACTTCTCCCATTGGCCTGACACCAGTCCCGGCTCCGCCCCAGTTAAGAAGCATGGTAAAACTGTGATGGGAGCCCTAGGGGAGGCTGTCGGCAAAATTGACGATCTTGTTGGTGGTTTGAGTGCCCTCAGTGATTTGCATGCTTTCAAGCTTCGTGTCGACCCAGGAAACTTCAAGGTTTGGCCATTTTATAGGACTTAGATCTTGGTAAACGTTTTTTTGTGCGATAAGCTTCATTATAAGGTACTTAAACATACATTCTCAATGTGTCTTTCCCAGATTCTGTCCCACAACATCCTGGTTACTCTTGGCGTGAATTTTCCAGGTGACTTCACAGCCGAAGTGCACGTCGCTGTGGACAAATTCCTCGCTGCCGTGGCAGCAGCTTTGGCTGACAAGTACAGATAAAACTGAGAGCTCGTCGGGAGTCAAGCTGAACCTGTGTTCATAAATAACAACAATAAAATGAATTACGGATAGTAAACGCCTTTGTGTTTTATGGCTCACCTGACAGCATATTGTCGGCTATTATAGCCTTTAATAAAGCTAGGATATTTTAATAATGATGTCCTGTACCTTGATATCTTGGTGCCACTGTCAACCACCACAGGCTTTTTGTCCTGTTGTTCAACTAGAAAAACATATAGCCTACCACGTCAGTTTACAAAATGCCAATTGGTGCTTCCAACCGTATAGCTCTGCCTCATTTCTGGAGAGGCAATTGTCCCCTATAGGCCTATCTGTTCTGTTCTTTCGGAAATGATGCCAAATTCAATATCTTAGCAAGATGCAATAATCATGTAGCCTACAGATTAGGACATGAGAGGTTGCATCTCGTCTCCTGAGAGCTTGCAATGTTAAATTATGTTATCTAACCAAGTTCAAGAGGAGCCCATAGGGATAACTGACAGCAGTCACTCCCACCACTTCCGCTCTACGAGATTCCTCGCACTCCACTTTCTCTATACAACCTTCTTAATATAGCCTACTATTAGCACAACACACGCATGCTATTAACGTAAATCAATTTTATTTTTTATTGTTGAACAATCATGATCCCCCCTATGCCTCAAATGCTTTGGTCAAGTGCGAGGCTACCTCTGATCTAAAAAAAAAAAAAAAAACTGGATAGCGCATCCCATGGTGTCTGACAGTTTCAAACATAGACATGTATACGTAGACGCCGCCTCCACTGCTTCAGCCCGTTGCCTCGGCGAAACGCGTCGCCGCCATATTGTTACAGGAGCGCTCTGACGCCAGAGGTCTGTCAAACGTGTTAAACAACCGCAAGTTGCCAGGAGCTGCGGTTTATCTGGATACAAATCACAATAACCTTTTACATTTCGCAACCAATTTCATGGAGTATTCAAGGGTTTATGCTCTACGTGAAGTGTGTGAAAAAGATTTGCCTCTACATTACTTTGAATCTCGCTAGTTAAATCGCCAGTCATTCATGCGCATGGGTCTATGATAAACGCGCACCTGTCTTGCACAGCTCGTGCACTTTGAAAATACTGAGAAGCTCTATAAACTATCGAAATAGTGCTTCTTTAGTTACTACGTATTGACCATCATTAAGAGAAAGAGCATACATCAAATAGTGAAATACTGGCAGTCAGTGTGTTTTTCATAGTTTAATAGTTCCTTTTCAAGTATGTGCATTAAGAAATGAATGACTGTGCATTAAGAAATTAATGACTCAGTATAATGTGCAATGGAATAACATATATATGATATATATAATATGTGATACAATATAATATAATATATTTTAAGTATAGGTATATATTCATATTCCACAAAATCAGGCTGCACCACATTGCAAAACTGAGCACGCTGCAATTACAGACTGGCAACAGTCGAAAAAATACGATACTTTTTAAAGGGTTCTAGCCTAGATTAAATTATTATATTATATCATATATTGTGTGAAATTCTATATTGTGTCAATTGCACTGCATAGATCTGAAAATGTTATGAGCATGATTGTATATGTCAAATTGTACAAATGTACAAATATATATATATATATATATATATATATTATATAATATGAATATATACCTATACTTAAAATATATTACATTATATTATATTGTATCACATATTATATATATCATATGTTATTCCATTGCACATTATACTGAGTCATTATATTATATTGTATTATATATATGCTATGTTATTTATATTACAGTTCAACTATTGAGATGTGTATGTATATATTGAGATGTGTATATTTTTACTGCTATAGAAATATATAGCTTTTTTTGTAATGTTGATTTGTGAAATAACTGTGTATTGCCAATTGCACTGTTCAAGGTTTCTTAATGCACATACTTGAAAAGGAACTATTAAACTATGAAAAACACACTGACTGCCAGTTTCTCACTATTTGATGTATGCTCTTTCTCTTAATGATGGTCAATAGGCTACCTAGTAACTAAAGAAGCACTATTTCGATAGTTTATCGATCTTCTCAGTATTTTCAAAGTGCACGAGCTGTGCAAGACAGGTGCGTTTATCATAGACCCATGCACATGAATGACTGGCGATTTAACTAGCGAGATTCAAAGTAATGTAGAGGCAAATCTTTTTCACACACTTCACGTAGAGCATAAACCCTTGAATACTCCATGAAATTGGTTGCGAAATGTAAAAGGTTATCGTGATTTGTATCCAGACAAACCGCAGCTCCTGGCAACTTGCGGTTGTTTGACACGTTTGACAGACCTCTGACGTCAGAGAGCTCCTGTAACAATATGGCGGCGACGCGTTTCGCCGAGAAGCAGTGGAGGCGGCGTCTACGTATACATGTCTATGGTTTCAAAGTGAGGCCACACGCAGATCGTGGCGGCCATTTTGTTGGGACCACTTTCCTGCAAGTGGAACAAATACATTCCCACAGTGTGTATTTTCATGTTCTAGCTTGCAAATATCCATTAAACTTGTGTTTATACATACAGATATTGAAAGCTACCAATTGGCCAGGTTCTAATCATCAACACTAATAAAATAGGCTATGATAGAGGAAGTTTCAATATGTTTATTCACGCAAACACAAGCTCTATAACAAGGTTTATGAAAACTTGAAATCCCAAAAGGCTTAATATGCAAATTCATTAAATGTCTTATACAGGCTATAATATTCATCGCCCGTCATAATCATTGGTCTCAAGCAGGAAAGTGGTCCCAACAAAATGGCCGCCACGATTTGCGTGTGGCCTCACTTTGAAACCATGGGATGCGCTATCCAGATTTTCTTTTTAGATCAGTGGAGGCTACCAGCAGCTACGTTTTTCAGTCAATTAGTAGTCAATCGGTCTACCAATACACGGTCAGATTGTGAGGAAACCAACCACCTCTAGGCTACAAGTAAACGTAATGTATCACACCACTTGTTCAACAAGCACAAGCTTGTAAAATGAAAGGTTACATTTATCCTCCTGCTTTGTCCAAAGTAGCCTAATTTTATTATCAGCACGCTGGTCTCTAATTCTCAAAGCCTCCGCCGACGTCCTGTTAGAATTCTACTAAAGCAGCCGCTTAATATAAAGTAGGATATTAGCATCCTCCTGTTTGTTCTGGCAAGGTAACTCTCCCGTAACGGCTTCGCATGACTGTTTGATTTATAACTAGCACCAGCCTCATCGCTCTCTAAATTGATGAGACTGATGGACCGTAAACCCATGACACTTTATTTGCATAGATAAATAATAGCCTACTTTATAATTGGTCATAGTGGGACGTTCAACGTTACCTCACTTAGTTACCTTGACTGAGGTCTCTGTGACTCCCTGACAGGATAATGTTAAGCATTCAATGTGTATACACGCATAGAGGGGTGTGTGTCAGATGATCTTGGATACAAGGTAGTCGGCCAAATGGATTTAATGTCAGACTGCCTATACAAACACCACCACTTGTATAGGCCTATAGACAATTTTTTTCTTCAATTCTGTAAGTGAGAAACCTGCTGAGGCAAAAAAAATAACTTAATGTTTTTGAATAATCCTTGAAGGTATCTCCTCTAGTTTTAAAACGTATTTTGAGCTTCAAGTTCTTGTAAAGCTACTTTGATGGACTGTTGAATTTGAACAGGGAGCAAAGAAATTATGTTAGATGTGGTCATATCATTGCTACCTAATACCATTGTTGGTATTGCTGCATACAAAAACTTGTAGGCTTTACACAAATGGACAAATACGGAACAATACTATTATTACTTTTAATACCATTTTTTTTTAAACAATTGAACATGCTGAGTGCTCAACACTGCAAGGCAAGTTGCAAAGGAGCTTAAGGGAGAGACAGCATTTTTCTCATCCATGGTTTGATGCGAATCTTTTAAAACAATAGGCTATTGACGAATGACTTATTTTTCCTTTGAAAAAGATAGCAGAACATTAATGTTCACAATAGAAATACTGATTGGAAAATTATGTGCAAAAGGCTATCTTTTGCAATGTGAAATGATGACTTTAAGGGGGAATAAATATTTTTACAAACCACTATGTGTAGCCTATTTAGACAAGTCTCAGTTTATAGTCCAAGTTAATGCACATTTAATGTATTTGTAAAAAAAAAAAAAAAAAAAAAAAATACATCTATAGGCTATACATATAAATAGAAATTACTCTAATGTCTTTGCATACGAAGATGCTATAGGCTGAACGTTGGTACAGAAGCCTTTCTGCAGCTGAGGACTCATCTCCCCCAATTTTTGTCCTTCTGTCATCATCTGAAAATGACTTATTGCAGACGGTCTGCACTGGTCTTTCTTCAGTTATAATTTGATAGCAACCATTCAACGGCTTCTTTGGAGTTTATTCAGACATGTGCCAAGTAGTAGATATTTAATTAGAGGATTATCACTCCATTCACACTGACTACACCCATACATATTTGTCCCCCTGCCCAGAGACGATGCAGTCATTTTGATAAGGAGTTCTTACACCGCTTTTTTCTTGGTTGTTTTGTACAAGATTTACCTTCTAAACACATTGACAAGACACAACATCTGCTTTTAACTGCTTTTTATTTATTTATCTTGGGAAAACATTCTCCTATAGCGTTGCGCTGTGATGTCATTCTAGGTTTCTCTCAAGAAGCTTGGTGTAGATCTAGTGGTACTGTCTGCCGAGAGCAGAGACAACAACAGACAGGAACTTCTGCCAGGCCTCTTGGGCATCGGGGGTGAAGACAGAGGGGCCGAATTTCATGGCCACACACACGGTGATGCATTCAGCCAGGCCCTGTGAAAACAAACAAAATGAACAATTGATGATTCAACGAAGTAAAGTGACATGTCACCGTTACCAAAATAAGTCGTTTTGAAGAATTCTTTATGTAGACTTACCCTGAAGTTATCGGGATCCACGTGCAGTTTCTCGGAGTGCATCACACTCAGTGCACTGTAGACGTTCTTGATGTCATCCAGGTTCTTCACGGCTCTGTCCAGCCCACCCATCACGGTCTTCCCGTGCTGGGCCACCTTGGCGTTACCCATGATGGCGGCGGAATTTGACAGGTTACCAAAGGTACTGAAATGTCTCTGAGTCCAAGGGGACACGATCAGGAGCCTGAGTGAAGAGAAAAATACACGGGTTGAGAATATTATACCATTTTAACGAAAAACAAATACAAATTATGCAGGGCGAGAAGAGGATACATAATCTACCTGGCCAGGGCTTGGGGTCCGATCTCATCGACGTTGATCTTTCCCCACAGGCCCTGAATGGCACTGCGCTCAGCATCTGTCCAGTCAACCATACTGACGTCTTTGGGTTTCTTAAGGTTCGTGCGTAAAGCAGTTCAATAGGAATACTTTCAGAATCAGAATGCGGGGTCTGAATTTATTGACCATCACTGACCACGCCCCTATAAGAGACAGATCATTTTATTGGGTGACCGTTGCATCCAGAAATGTCATAGGTTAAAGGACTTAAGATATTAAGATAAATGACTACAGCTTTGGCAAAGTTTCAACCATGAATTTGCGTTTTTTCCAAGTCACAACATCACAACACATAAACATTAAAACATATAAAATCAACGTATTACAGCAAACCTTACAAATCTGAAATGAAAACGATGAGGTCTTTTTTTGTGACTGATAATAGACGATGCAACCTCAACCGGGGGTTAGATATCCTAAGTGAGTTCACAAATTAGACTTTAAATTAGTCACTAATTTTATATCGGTAATTACACTTTCGGATCAGCCTTCTTTCCGACATTCTACAATGCACGCATGGGTTGACTGCCTATAATCACATCAATACCGTCTAGGGAATACGTTCATTTAAAATAATAATGTATTTATACAAAGTTAAATAAACGTGTCCTTCTGTATATATATATTAATTTCTTGCACAGACGATATGACATATATTCTTAACTGAATCAAATTATAATTGAACACGGCCAGAACTATAATTTTGAGTCACCATAAACAAGGTAGGCCTATAAGCTAAGAGTGAGTGATCTCTAAAGATGTATTTATTCATTCAATAACTTATCAGAAAGTCAGATATAGGCCTACTGGAGAGGTAGGCTACACATTTCTTTATCGTGAGGTAAGCAGAAATTTGGTACAGTCCCAAATATTTTTGGAAAAGGGTGTGTGCTATGTCAGAGGAGTGGTCTGGATTTGATTATTGGGTGTGCCCTCTTCTACATGCATATAAATATGGATACATTTCCCCTGACGTGTAGCATCTTTTTTTCCGACAGTCATTCAAAGCCTCTCGGAAAGATCAACAAAGCGTAAACATGAGTCTCTCAGGAAAGGACAAGGCAGTGGTGAAGGCCATTTGGGCTAAAATCTCCAGCAAGTCTGATGAAATTGGAGCCGAAGCCCTCGGCAGGTAAGTCGGAACATTAAGGTTTAAGATGTAGCCTTTTCATTGAATATTAAAAATAAATGTACATTACTAGGGAAAATAATTAAATATGTATCATTATGAAATCATAATGTTAACATGTTTGTGACAGGTGCACAAAAGATACATACAAGTTATGGTCATTATTTCTGCTGATGTAAATGGAAAATCATACTACATTTGCCACATTAAATGACGTTTGAGGTGTGACTGTAGCCTAATATCTGTGCTACTTTTTCTATACAGAATGCTGGTTGTCTACCCTCAGACTAAGACCTACTTCTCCCACTGGGCTGATGTGAGCCCTGGCTCTGCCCCAGTTAAGAAGCATGGAAAGACCATCATGACAGCTGTCGGTGAGGCTGTCGGCATGATGGATGATCTTATCGGAGGTCTTGGTTCTCTCAGCGAACTGCATGCTTTCAAGCTTAGGGTCGATCCTTCTAACTTCAAGGTATGCAGCAGTTATACAGTATTTAGAGCAGTGCCTATCCACTTCCTAACGTAAAACAACTTAACCGTTGTCATTGTCTGTTTTTTGCAGATCTTCGGTCACTGCGTCATCGTTGTCATTGGCATGCTGTTCCCAGCAGACTTCACCCCTGATGTTCAGGTGTCTGTGGAAAAGTTCTTCCAGAACCTGGTTCTGGCTCTGTCTGAGAAGTACCGCTAAATTGCGGTGGTGTGCGCACCAATAAGTACGCTGAGATACTTTCTCTAAACACACAAGACAGAATGTAATAAATACTAAATAAAAAAAAGGATTACATCATCGTCATTCTTTTGTCATCAAGGAAACGTGAAAAGCAAAGGCTAGCAGCTGAAAAATCCTCCAACAGGCTATAATTTGCAAAGTGGACAAGCTGAGTGAGCTGAGTGACATGACTGGACGAAAATAAATTAATATCACATTTCTCGCTTCTGAATAAACCTAGGGAAATCAAATTGGTCATGGTCTAAGAGTAAAACATGTATGAGTTCTTAAGGGTCTATAAACACATTTAGGCCATCATGACAGAATAACACATGTTCTGATGTGTTCCGTATTTCCCAAGTTTGTGAACTTCGCAGAAGACGCTAAGGGTTCTGTGAAATTGAAATGAGCCACAAGATAAAAGCAGGGGATTATCTGCAGTCACAGTCTCACATTGTACCAACAATTTTAGGTTTCATTTTAGTGTAATGTTTCAACCACATCTGAAACTAATTGATAATGGCGCATGAAAAAAATAATTGTGTTTCGCGACGGGTCATCACAGTGCCTTAAAAAAAATATCAGCTCCACCCTATTCCAGCAGTGTCAACATTTTATAAAGTTTTCACACGATCTAAGCGGGTAATAAGCGGGTAATAAGCGGGTGTTCAGGTCTACAGTGGGATCATCATTTATTTCTCTTTATAATCAGGAAGCTTGTCATTAAGTTGACGGCCAGACCTGGGTTTACTGGTGCATGTCATTCTCGCCATATGCACGCCGAACTGCAGCAGGCGTCAGGGCCCCTATTACGTAGGCTAACCAAGCATTTGATCTTACCACTAAAGAAGAGTAGCCTATTACTTCACCACACCACTAAGTCGCAATTAACGTTTTTTCTAACATCCTATTCACAAAGCTACTGAGACTAATTTATACTACGGAAAAGCAAGAACAAGTTGAGTTGATATTGCTTACAACAATTTTCTAAAAATGTTCGGTGACGGTGAACCCCCCTATATTTTAAAGCACCAGTATGTAATCAATATACTGTACTAAATGATAGCCTACATTGACCATGAGATAAAGGACACTTATAATAATAATAATGATAATAATAATAATACATACAACAGATTCAGAAACGCTGCACATGTATAAGTCAGATAGATTAGCTGATCTATAGCCGCTTGCCATAGTCAAAATGTAATGTTAAGCTCATCTTGCGCTCGTTCGTGTATAGGAGTGTACTTAACCCCGAGGCTGAAGGGGGGAGACAATTAACGCTCTGCAATATTTGGAATTTGGAATGCAGTATCAAGTTTAAACACTCGGTTTCCGCAATGCAAAGTGCTCCCTTAAGCAGGTAAGTCACCTTGTAAATGTTGACCCCTCAAATGTCATTTAGTCTCACGATTAATTTGCACAACCATATGTGCATAGACTTTTGAAACACAAATATTATGAACCAACAGTTTTTGTATGTTTAATGTTCAGCTATTTGTCCAACTTTGTCCAACTTTACATGTGCATAGACTTTTGAAACACAAATATTATGAACCAACAGTTTTTGTATGTTTAATGTTCAGCTATTTGTCCAACTTTACATTTAAATCAATTACTACTTGTTAATGCAACCAGGGATGGGCAGCATTTCTGATACATGTAGTATTTAAAAGTTCAATTCAGTTCAATTCAATTTTATTTATATAGCGCTAGAACAATACAATTATATCAAGGCGCTTTACTGGGCCCAGAGCCTGGACCCCCTTAGTGCATCACAATGGCAACAGGGGCAAGGAAAAACTCCCTGTTTCCCTGTTAGTCAGTAAGAAACCCTCAGCACAACCACAGCACATAAGGGGGACCCATCTGCCATCTGCAGACAATACAGACATCAGGTGGTTCATGATACATACAAAAACAGCTTAGTGGGTATACACTGTGCTCATAGGGTTACTGTTAAGGAGAGTAGGAACAGAAAAACATGCCGGTGGTGGCAATAATATATATTGCATTTTAATGCTTGCATAGTAATTAAGTGTACGGCAGTACGGTGGTGATGGGTGCAGTGGGCCGAGGGTTTTTACAGGTAGAACGGGTAGAGAGACTACAGCAACATCCCATAGCAAAGATAGTCTAGACTATCAAGCTATAAGGGAGAGAGAACATTTTAGTTAGTAGACAGCAATTTGGGAAACAGATATGAAGATACTTGTAGGTAGTCAATTAACAGTTGCAACAATATGGCCATTTTATCAGTATTAATACAGGCATTAAGCCTGACGTTGTCATACTCAGAATTCTAGTCAGAATATGAGTCTGATACTGCTCCATTGGGCTGTGATTATGGGGCATGTTTCAACCGAACCAGGAAAAACAATGCCTCTTCGCTCAATTGTATAGACCTACAACCAATCAGAGCAATCAGAGCGATCACCGGGGCCAGCTGATAAATTAAACTTTTACTGAATCCCGTAGGAAGGACGGCCAGAACGTATTTTCGATTGACAAATGCCTTGATCACGTTTCTCTGTTCCTCTTTCAAAATGAATGCGCTGATGTCTTTTAACACAGACTTGATGGCAGAATCTACACATCTCAGCTCTCCAGCGGCAGCCATGTTTGTTGAAAACGAATTCAACCCCAGCCCTCTTTGGTGACGTGGTTGATTACGTTACTGTTGATCATCTGTCCATCATAGTATTAAGCCCGCCCTGACAAGTTGAACAGCTCTGGTGCGGGCATAGTTCCGACCCAACGGAGCAATGCCAGACCGAACCTCCTGACCTCAAATGTTGTGGGCGGGCCTAAATTCGGCTGGCACCCAGGCTAACAGGCATTAGCAATGTGATATAAAAGGAGAGGGAGAGAGAGAGGCTGCATGGGTAGGTGTATGGGAATATTATTTAGCATTCATTTTTGTTATGTTTAGTTATGGTTGGCTGACATGGTGCATGCGGATTTTAGTTAGGATAGCAGGATACACAACAGTGCCTAAGTGGCGGGAGACAGCCACAACACACGCTGTTTGCTGTACCCAGGATCCGTAAAGGCCCTCCTTCACAATACAACATACGCTGTCTGTAGCCCAGTTTTAAAGATTAGATTTTTTTTGTATGTGTTTAGTTATGCTGGCTGGCTGTCTGGCTTGCCCAACAGGTGATGGGTTTTTGACACAATTTCTTGTGGCTTTAGGATGAACTAAAAGGGAATGTCTTAAGTCTTTGAATATAGAAAGGGTGTCTGCATCTCGGATGGAGGCAGGGAGATTACTCCAGAGAAGGGGGGCTCGGTAGCTAAAGGCTCTGCCTCCAATTGTGTTTTTTTTTAATATTCTTGGAATTACTGCAAGAGGCCTCCCTTCTCTGAACGGTCTTGGAGGGGACAACTAATTCATTAAGGTAGTTTGGAGCCAAGTCGTTTAGGGCTTTGTATGTTAGAAGGAGTACTTTGAAATCAATTCTGCTTTTGACAGGGAGCCAATGCAGAGAGGCAAGTACAGGTGATATATGTCCATATTTCTTTAGTTCTAGTGAGTGTACGAGCAGCAGCGTTCTGTATAAGCTGGAGGCTCTTCATTGAGTTGAGGAATGTCTTAAGTCTCGATTTGAATATAGAAAGGGTGTCTGCATCTCGGATGGAGGCAGGGAGATTACTCCAGAGAAGGGGGGCTCAGTAGCTGAAGGCTCTGCCTCCAATTGTGTTTTTTTTTATATTCTTGGAATTACTGCAAGAGGCCTGCCTTCTCGGAACGGTCTTGGAGGGCAATAGGGGAAAACTAATTCATTAAGGTTTGGAGCCAAGTAGTTTAGGGCTTTGTATGTTAGAAGGAGTACTTTGAAATAAATTCTGCTTTTGACAGGGAGCCAATGCAGAGAGGCAGGTACAGGTGATATATGTTCATATTTTTTTTTAGCTCTAGTGAGTGTACGAGCAGCAGCGTTCTGTATAAGATGGAGGCTTGTTGCTGCATACGGAAAGGAGAGCATTGCAGTAATCTAGTCGCAACGTAATAAATGCGTGGATTCGTTCTTCTGCATCTTGGAGGGTTAGGCCTTTTCTAATTTTGGCAATATTGCGTAAATGAAAAAAATTATGTCTTTGAGATCTGTTTTATGTGTGAATCAAGTAGGAAGTCTTAGGCTGAATCCCATTTCTCCCCCTACCCCTTCGTCTTTCCCCTTCCCCTCCGTTTTGCGCGCTCATGTGGAGGGGTAGGGCTGTCCCAATTCACGTTAAGACAGAGGGGTAGGGGAGAGGGGAAGGGCTTTCTACCCCTCCAAACGGAGATTTTCCGAGGGCACACTTCAAACGGAGGGGCAGACTGATTTCCCTCAATGCATTGCGAACCCGTGATCATTAAAGAAGAAACATTGCGCGAGTCCATTTAAAAATGTCGGAAACAGCAGGGAAAGCATCACACAAATGAAAGTGTTTTCTTTGTAACTCATGATTTTTAAACTTGTTTGATGAAATGTTGCATTGTGTAAATAACAGCTGCAGGCGCCATGTTTGTTTATGTCTGGTGAGTGACAGCTGTCGCTCTCCGGTAACGTAACAGCTGACGCAGCGTACTGATGACGTACGTAAGTGTTGAAGGGCTATCCTAATTCGTAGGGCTAGAGTTTAAACCCCTTCGACTACCCCTCCGTTTGAAAAAGCGAGGGCAAAGGGGTAGGGGTAAGGGTAGGGGTGGAGATTAGAAATGGGATTGGGCCTTAGTTGATAGTCACACCAAAGTTTTTGATGCTATTGGGTGTTGGGATGCCATCGAGTGTGGGTAGATGGCTAGGGTTATTTTCAGTTGATCAGGGCCTACAAGCATAACCTCCGTTTTATCAGAGTTAAGGAGCAGGAAGTTATAGAAGATTTTACATCTTGTAGGCAGGTTTCTGTCTCGGGTATATGTACAATTTCATCGGGTTTCATGGATAGGTAGAGTTGGGTGTCAAATGCATAGCAATGGAAGTTAATGACATGTATCCTTATGATAAGGGTAGCATGTACAGGGAGAAGAGCACTGGTCCAAGGACAGAGCCTTGGGGAAAGTTGTATTTTGTCATTTGTATTTGATATGCCTTTTAAAATGGTTATATAATTTGTATAATCATAGTTTAGTGCTCAGTATTTTTGTATTTTAAAAATACAGAAAATATTTTCCCTAAAATGTATACATGGTTACATGCATGCATCATGCGAGATAGAACGGTGTGCTTAGCGCTTTGCCCTTGCTTGAGTTAGACACATGGCAAGTGAAAGATTGATGTCTCATTCGTCTTCTCTGATTCAGTGGAAAGGCAAATTTATAGTCCAGGCAACAAGTCCTTCACAACAAAAAATGACAAACAGTGCCTTCCATAAGTATTCACCCCTTTGGATGTTTTTCCCTTTTATTGCTTTTATAAATCTATCATGGTCAATATAAGTTGGCTTTTTTGACAAAAAATAAATAAAAAAAGCCCTCTTTATGTCACAGTGACAACAGATTTCTACAGTTATGTCAATTAAATAAAAATATGTAATGTAAAATAAGTGATAGCATAAGTATTCATCCCCTTTAAATTGACTCACCTAATTCAACAGAGGTCCAGCCAATTGGTGCTAGAAGTCTCACAATTAGTGGAATGGGGATCAGTGTGCAGTGAATGTGTCTCAAGTCATTGTAGTATAATGACACCTGTGTCTGGAAGGTCCATTCGCTGGCTACTGTTACACCATGAAAACCAAAGATCACTCCAAGCAACTCAGAGAAAAGGTTATTGAAAAGTACAAGTCAGGGGAAGGATACAAACATATGTCCAAGGCACTAAACATCCCCTGGAATTCTGTTAAATCCATCATCAAGAAAAGGAAGGAATATGGCACATGTCTAAATCAAGAAGGAGACTAAAGCCTGCGATTGTCTTTGCGCAACGAACACATGGCAGAGACAGCGTCCTGGGCTACTCAGTTTTCCACTACGTTGTCCACAACTTTTGAAGTAGCCTTAAATATCTAACTTGGCATATCTTTAAACATCCCAACAGCGGGCATGAAAACTCTCCCTCTTTGTCGTCATTGGATAGCCTACAAGGCCCTCAGCCCACTGTTCTGATATATTTAGGCACTCTGAGATTCCTTTGAATGAAAAGTGCGTTAAAAATAAAATTAATTATTATTATTATTATTATTATCTGTTCAAACACGCCTTTCTCGACTGAGCATTTCCAGGTCATAATGCATAATAGAGAGACACTTATATTCCTACTTGATAGTTAAATCTACGTAGCGAGACGAAACTAGCAAAGGTTTATCCAGGAGTATGATTTTTTTTAAGCTGTTGTGGTATTAACACGACCGCGGTAGGCTAGAGTACAATAATTAGTATAACAATTGATAATATTATAAATCAGACGGATTTCCCTTTTTGCCTCACATCTCTTGGAGTTCCAACGACTCATTTGGAAATATTTCAGTAAAGGAGCCTTAAGGCAGGGGATATTTGATTGCCCCTTTCTCGCTGCTTTCAGACTTGAGAACAAAACCCTATACGACATGAAAAACACGACACCAAATCTGCTTTTTAAATTAATTTCAATGTTTTATTGACTTCCCTTGACAGAAGATCCTTTGTACACGAATGGTCTGTGCTGTGAAATCCTGTTCATGTTGAATTGCTCTTCGGCTGGTTGGGAGTTTATCTAGTGGTACTGTCTGCCGAGAGCAGAGACAACAACAGACAGGAACTTCTGCCAGGCCTCTTGGGCATCGGGGGTGAAGACAGAGGGGCCGAATTTCATGGCCACACACACGGTGATGCATTCAGCCAGGCCCTGTGAAAACAAACAAAATGAACAATTGATGATTCAACGAAGTAAAGTTACATGTTACCGATACCAAAATAAGTCGTTTTGAAGAATTCTTCATGTAGACTTACCCTGAAGTTATCGGGATCCACGTGCAGTTTCTCGGAGTGCATCACACTCAGTGCACTGTAGACGTTCTTGATGTCATCCAGGTTCTTCACGGCTCTGTCCAGCCCACCCATCACGGTCTTCCCGTGCTGGGCCACCTTGGCGTTACCCATGATGGCGGCGGAACTTGACAGGTTACCAAAGGTACTGAAATGTCTCTGAGTCCAAGGGGACACGATCAGGAGCCTGAGGGAAGAGAAAAATACAGGCGTTGAGAATATTATACAATTTTAACGAAAACTAATACAAATTATGCAGAGACGAGAAGAGAATAAATAATCTACCTGGCCAGGGCTTGGGGTCCGATCTCATCGACGTTGATCTTTCCCCACAGGCCCTGAATGGCACTGCGCTCAGCATCTGTCCAGTCAACCATACTGACGTCTTTGGGTTTCTTAAGGTTCGTGCGTTAAGCTCTCAGACGAAGAACACTTGTGAGGTAGAATGTTTGAGGTGCGCATTTAATAATATCTCTGACTCCGCCTCAAACGCTAAAATGAATTTGATTGGTTTTCTGTTGGGGGAAAACTGACCGACGTGACCTTAAACTAGTTGGGATGATGTGGGCCAAATATCCTTGTCTTGGAAAGATATCAAACATGAATAAGCTTTTTTCACCCACGAACCTACATAACAAAAACATGTTTATCCACACGAGTAAGAAATTCATGAAAGCAAGCACCCAAAAGCAGAATGAAAGCTCCATATAACCCATTATCCCATACAGGAAGAATTAACCTGACACTCACGTCCTTCATGTGTGCAATACATTTTGTCATACACATATACATTCCAATGTTAATTGTCATCAGAACCTTAATACAGGACATGATGAATATGAAGCCACTATCATAAGCACTTTATACTTGTATCACCCCTACATATATATCGCATATGCCAAAGGCCTAACCTGATCACATTTTTCAATGCAGGCTAATTGTTACATAAATATTCACCATGTATTGGCCAATTGTTTAAGTGCTCCAAAGAACGACCGAGAACATGTTCATTATTGCACTGTAATTGGTCTATCTAAACATGACAACGTATTGATTTACTAGACGATTTCAAATCCAACCGTTTTAAAGTAAGATGCTGATCAGCCTGAATTATATAGGGTTCAGGCCCTCTGTAACGTGCCTTGACATAATTGTATTGTTTTTGCGCTATATAAATACAAATTATAGAATAAAGCATGGTTATAGCCTACCTAATAATCATGATTCTGAAAATGAAATACAGAAAGGGTGGGAAATAAGGGTGATTATTGTTATACATAATCTCACTAAAACAATATCTGCTGAAGAGTATGAGTGTAACGATATCTGTTTTATATGTTTAGGTGCAGAATTGACTGCTTGGTACATTGCACAGAATACCACACTCTGGAAACTTATCGAAAAACCAAAACGTATAATTTTGTTATCAGAAAATTAAAGCAGCAATACATCGGCCGAATGCCACATAAAGTGACGCAAAACAAATAGGTGTGTCCAGGCACTTTGGATTTGGGTGTGCCCAATATATGCCGGTATAAATACAACCTAACGTTTTCATTTTCGTGCAGGATCTTTTTTTCCGAATAGGCTTAACTGAAAGCAGAGAAACATTAACAAGACGCAATCATGAGTCTCAATGCAAAGGACAAGGCCGCCGTGAAGGCCCTCTGGGGTAAGATCTCAGGAGAGGCGGATCAGATCGGAGCAGAAGCCCTTGGCAGGTAAATAACTGGCTTAAAGAAAAAGCTGACATTTTAAAAACATGCATCTGAACGCAAACCGAGAAATGATTCGTTCAGCATAACAAATCAATTAAGATGGTTGTTAATATAAGCTATATCTATTCATCAGTGTTTAAAATACAAAATGCATTATATTGCTGCAAATTCATAATAGATCTTTATTTTCTCCAGAATGCTTGTTGTCTACCCTCAGACTAAGACCTACTTCTCCCACTGGGCTGATGTGAGCCCTGGCTCTGCCCCAGTTAAGAAGCATGGAAAGACCATTATGGGAGCTGTCGGTAAAGCCGTGGGCATGATGGACGATCTTGTCGGAGGTCTCGGTCCTCTCAGCGAACTGCATGCTTTCAAGCTCCGGATTGATCCCTCCAACTTCAAGGTATGCAACATAAGTAAAAACCACCACAGCTATCAATAGCGATTACTTTGTCTGAATATATATATTGTTCCATCCATCTGCATTAAAATGCTGTCATTATCTTTTGCAGATCTTCGCTCACTGCCTCGTCGTTGTCATTGGCATGCTGTACCCAGCAGACTTCACCCCTGATGCTCAGGTGTCTGTGGAGAAGTTCTTGGCGAACATGATTCTGGCTATGGCTGAGAAGTACCGCTAAAATGCATTTGTGTGCGCACCAATTAATGCACAGAGATACTTTCTAAGCACACAAGACACAAGAGTGTAATGCATATTAAATAAACAAAAACACAATCACTGTGTCACTTTTCGTCTATACCTGATGAATATATCAGAACACTTTTCAATCACTTATTTCAAATTACGTCTAAAAAGGAGATTCTATTTTAATGCAAACAAAAGTGATCAGATGTGTCTGTGCCTTGCCCGGAGATCCGGGGGGGGGGGGGGGGGGGGGGGGGGGGGGGGGGCGTGTGTTCTACACGGAGATGTTCTCTTTTCGAGACTTAAAAAAATGCGTACGGCAGGGATTCCAAAATCGGACGGGGATTTTGCCTTGCCGAACATTTGTGTTCCTCTGTGTTATTATGTCCCTGCATGTGAAAAAGATGGCAAAACTTCGTCGCGGGGGGAGGAGGCGGGGTCATCCGCATGTGAAAAAGATGGCCAAACTTTGACGCCCCCCCCCCCCCCCCAGGAATTACTCTCTGAAATGTTACCGTGTATTGTGTATTGTCCCCCCTACAACGATCTGGGATCTCCGCCCCGGATCCTCTTCGAGCAGTCAAATTGGCATGTAAAAGTCTTGTTTGGAGTCTTGTTTTTTTCTAAGTTTTTCAATAAAAAACACATAGGCCTACATGCTTTCCAGACTCAGCTAATTGTGCATTTAAATGAACATTTATTGGACGTTTTTATTTTAGTCCACGCAACTTTTTCAAAAGGGAAATGGCCTACATGGCCTATTTCGAGATCCTCATAGTTGGGATCAAAATGGCCACTCTTTCCTTCACGGAAAATTATATTAAGTTACGTCATCTATAATATAATATTTTTTTTAAATAACATGACGCATCAAATTCCAGTGACTACCCCTGTCCACCACTGGGGGAGAGTGGGGTGAATTGTGCCAGCGGGGAAGTTGTGCCACCCCCTGTTTCTAGGGAACCAGACGATACTGGCAAATTACCACACATATTGGCAGAGTCAGCTATTTTACTCGTCCTGCAAAGAAGAGAGCCTCATTGCATGAGAGATAAGCACATTTAAGTTCAAAAAACTTTTTTTTTCCCTTCCAAAGTAAAATTTTTATGATCAAGGTTTTTTGATTGTTGTGTCTGAACAGTTATATACAAGTTTGAAAACATTTCACACATGTTTTAGTGCTTTGGTAAGCTACACTATGAGTCTATATAGCTAGCATGATTTTACAGTTTTTTTACGATTTCTAAAACACTAAAACCTATTGGCTGAACAAAGTTATCAGTTGCCTGAACTCATGTAGCTAATTGTGCAGTCTGTTACCTTAAACTATTTCACATGGTAAAACACAATTTGCAGACCTCACTTAGACTTTTCAGCAAAACTCTAAACACATTCTCAGTCTCAAAACACATTCTGCACTCTAATGCACATGTCATCCATACTGGTAAACACAAGTGGCAAAAATAAAATACAAATAGAGAACACACGTCATTGATTAAACACAGCCACTCATAACTGATTTCACTTGTATCAAATGATGTGACACAACCAATATAAGCCAGTTTAGAGAGCAAACAGGTTGTTGAAGGTGGGAAGGAGAAAGTCTGAGAATGGATAGAAGAAACAATGTGAGAGGATGAGTGCGTATGCGAGGTGGGCGAAGAGGAGGAGGGCAAAAAGGAGGAATAGGAAGACAAAGAGTGGAAATATCTGATGACATTAGAGCAACAGTCATAGACCATGTTATTGTAATTTCTGATACATTTGTAAATGCAGTATCAAGTTTACAGTTTTTCACTGTTGCTAAAACCCGTTTTTCAAAACAGTAACGTCTTTCTCAAAACTGCACACAGAAAATTGAAAACCTCACACACAAAATGCTAAACCTGACACTCCCTTTGCAAGATGACTCTTTGCTATCAAATCTCTTAACTGTTCACAAAATGGAACTCGTGTTTTCATTTGGTACACACAGCCATATTTTCAAAACACACACACATACATTAATTTAGTACACTCAACTAAGCATTAGCTGCACACTACCAAGCATTTACAGCACACAGAAGTGCAAAATTGAAAACACAATCATCGAAACACACCATATGAATGACAATGACTCATTGAGCCCTTTCTCCTTTTGTAAAATGTATCAGTGTAGGCCTACATTTTTCATAGTCAAACATAAAACAGCAATACCGTTGTTCTCACAAACCATATTTACAATTTCAGTCTCCTGTTCCACCAGATTGTATTGACATAAAATTGTATACAAAATGCTTATAGTTTTTCTCAATTGCTTACACACATTTTTTTACAGTTTTTCACTGTTGCTAAAACCCGTTTTTCAAAACAGTAACGTCTTTATCAAAACTGCACACAGAAAATTGAAAACCTCACACACAAAATGCTAAACCTGACACTCCCTTTGCAAGATGACTCTTTGCTATCAAATCTCTTAACTGTTCACAAAATGGAACTCGTGTTTTCATTTGGTACACACAGCCATATTTTCAAAACACACACACATACATTCATTTAGTACACACAACTAAGCATTAGCTGCACACTACCAAGCATTTACAGCACACAGAAGTGCAAAATTGAAAACACAATCATCGAAACACACCATATGAATGACAATGACTCATTGAGCCCTTTCTCCTTTTGTAAAATGTATCAGTGTAGGCCTACATTTTTCATAGTCAAACATAAAACAGCAATACCGTTGTTCTCACAAACCATATTTACAATTTTAGTCTCCTGTTCCACCAGATTGTATTGACATAAAATTGTATACAAAATGCTTATAGTTTTTCTCAATTGCTTACACACATTTTTTGAAAGCATGCCTCGTTCTCAAAACTCTAACCACAAATTCCAAAGCAACTAACTGAAAATGCAAAACCCTTTATATCTCCTGGAAAATGCTACTTTGCTTTCAAAAAATATTGAAAGTGTGTTTTCTTCCTCCACAGTGTGGTTCTCTTTCAGTCCTGCAAAATACAAATACTGTGAGCACACTACGTATATTATATTGATATGCAGTATTACAGTACACAAGGCAAAGATTTCGTACTTGTTCTCCATCCTGAAGGTTCTAATGAAAAACCATGAAAACATGGTCTACCACAGCGGCCCAAATCTCATTAGAGATGACCATTCTCCTTCTTCTTTCTCCTGATCCTCCTCCTCCTTCACCTTGTCCTCATTCTGTTCCTCCTCCGTGTCCTCCTCTTCCTTCTCTCTGTCCTCCTACTCTTCAACCTCCTACTCCTCCTCCTTCTTGTCCTCCTCTTCTTCCTCCTCTCACTCTTACCCCTCTCCTTCTCTGGTTGTGGATCTTTTCAAAGTTTTCAATAGTTTATCCAACAAAACAGAGGCTCAAGACACTTTAATGGTGCAGTCCTCACTGCAAATTGGTCAAAAGACCTGAAAGTTTAGAGATTTGACTATTTGTGGTTTCCAGGTTGATGCTTTGAGATTTTACTTGAAAATTGTGTGCAACAACAGAACTTTGTGTACACTGTTTTGACAACAATGTGATGTGTAATTGACATCAGTGTGTTCACAAGGAAAATCGGACTCTAATGTAGATAAGGGAATCTTAAGTATTTCCCACATGGGGCGAGCGATTGATACATGACGTGAAGGTTGTGCAGATTGTGCCGAATTTTCGCTTTATACTTTTTAACAATAGTGAAAAACTGTAAACACTCGGTTTCCGCAATGCAAAGTGCTCCCTTAAGCAGGTAAGTCACCTTGTAAATGTTGACCCCTCAAATGTCATTTAGTCTCACGATTAATTTGCATAAGCATATGTGCATAGACTTTTGAAACACAAATATTATGAACCAACAGTTTTTGTATGTTTAATGTTCAGCTATTTGTCCAACTTTGTCCAACTTTACATGTGCATAGACTTTTGAAACACAAATATTATGAACCAACAGTTTTTGTATGTTTAATGTTCAGCTATTTGTCCAACTTTACATTTAAATCAATTACTACTTGTTAATGCAACCAGGGATGGGCAGCATTTCTGATACATGTAGTATTTAAAAGTTCAATTCAGTTCAATTCAATTTTATTTATATAGCGCTAGAACAATACACTTATATCAAGGCGCTTTACTGGGCCCAGAGCCTGGACCCCCTTAGTGCATCACAATGGCAACAGGGGCAAGGAAAAACTCCCTGTTTCCCTGTTAGTCAGTAAGAAACCCTCAGCACAACCACAGCACATAAGGGGGACCCATCTGCCATCTGCAGACAATACAGACATCAGGTGGTTCATGATACATACAAAAACAGCTTAGTGGGTATACACTGTGCTCATAGGGTTACTGTTAAGGAGAGTAGGAACAGAAAAACATGCCGGTGGTGGCAATAATATATATTGCATTTTAATGCTTGCATAGTAATTAAGTGTACGGCAGTACGGTGGTGATGGGTGCAGTGGGCCGAGGGTTTTTACAGGTAGAACGGGTAGAGAGACTACAGCAACATCCCATAGCAAAGATAGTCTAGACTATCAAGCTATAAGGGAGAGAGAACATTTTAGTTAGTAGACAGCAATTTGGGAAACAGATATGAAGATACTTGTAGGTAGTCAATTAACAGTTGCAACAATATGGCCATTTTATCAGTATTAATACAGGCATTAAGCCTGACGTTGTCATACTCAGAATTCTAGTCAGAATATGAGTCTGATACTGCTCCATTGGGCTGTGATTATGGGGCATGTTTCAACCGAACCAGGAAAAACAATGCCTCTTCGCTCAATTGTATAGACCTACAACCAATCAGAGCAATCAGAGCGATCACCGGGGCCAGCTGATAAATTAAACTTTTACTGAATCCCGTAGGAAGGACGGCCAGAACGTATTTTCGATTGACAAATGCCTTGATCACGTTTCTCTGTTCCTCTTTCAAAATGAATGCGCTGATGTCTTCTAACACAGACTTGATGGCAGAATCTACACATCTCAGCTCTCCAGCGGCAGCCATGTTTGTTGAAAACGAATTCAACCCCAGCCCTCTTTGGTGACGTGGTTGATTACGTTACTGTTGATCATCTGTCCATCATAGTATTAAGCCCGCCCTGACAAGCTGAACAGCTCTGGTGCGGGCATAGTTCCGACCCAACGGAGCAATGCCAGACCGAACCTCCTGACCTCAAATGTTGTGGGCGGGCCTAAATTCGGCTGGCACCCAGGCTAACAGGCATTAGCAATGTGATATAAAAGGAGAGGGAGAGAGAGAGGCTGCATGGGTAGGTGTATGGGAATATTATTTAGCATTCATTTTTGTTATGTTTAGTTATGGTTGGCTGACATGGTGCATGCGGATTTTAGTTAGGATAGCAGGATACACAACAGTGCCTAAGTGGCGGGAGACAGCCACAACACACGCTGTTTGCTGTACCCAGGATCCGTAAAGGCCCTCCTTCACAATACAACATACGCTGTCTGTAGCCCAGTTTTAAAGATTAGATTTTTTTTGTATGTGTTTAGTTATGCTGGCTGGCTGTCTGGCTTGCCCAACAGGTGATGGGTTTGTTGACACAATTTCTTGTGGCTTTAGGATGAACTAAAAGGGAATGTCTTAAGTCTTTGAATATAGAAAGGGTGTCTGCATCTCGGATGGAGGCAGGGAGATTACTCCAGAGAAGGGGGGCTCGGTAGCTAAAGGCTCTGCCTCCAATTGTGTTTTTTTTTTAATATTCTTGGAATTACTGCAAGAGGCCTCCCTTCTCTGAACGGTCTTGGAGGGCAATAGGGGACAACTAATTCATTAAGGTAGTTTGGAGCCAAGTCGTTTAGGGCTTTGTATGTTAGAAGGAGTACTTTGAAATCAATTCTGCTTTTGACAGGGAGCCAATGCAGAGAGGCAAGTACAGGTGATATATGTCCATATTTCTTTAGTTCTAGTGAGTGTACGAGCAGCAGCGTTCTGTATAAGCTGGAGGCTCTTCATTGAGTTGAGGAATGTCTTAAGTCTCGATTTGAATATAGAAAGGGTGTCTGCATCTCGGATGGAGGCAGGGAGATTACTCCAGAGAAGGGGGGCTCAGTAGCTGAAGGCTCTGCCTCCAATTGTGTTTTTTTTTATATTCTTGGAATTACTGCAAGAGGCCTGCCTTCTCTGAACGGTCTTGGAGGGCAATAGGGGACAACTAATTCATTAAGGTTTGGAGCCAAGTAGTTTAGGGCTTTGTATGTCAGAAGGAGTACGTGATATATGTTCATATTTTTTTTTTAGCTCTAGTGAGTGTACGAGCAGCAGCGTTCTGTATAAGATGGAGGCTTGTTGCTGCATACGGAAAGGAGAGCATTGCAGTAATCTAGTCGCAACGTGGATTCGTTCTTCTGCATCTTGGAGGGTTAGGCCTTTTCTAATTTTGGCAATATTGCGTAAATGAAAAAAATTATGTCTTTGAGATCTGTTTTATGTGTGAATCAAGTAGGAAGTCTTAGGCTGAATCCCATTTCTCCCCCTACCCCTTCGTCTTTCCCCTTCCCCTCCGTTTTGCGCGCTCATGTGGAGGGGTAGGGCTGTCCCAATTCACGTTAAGACAGAGGGGTAGGGGAGAGGGGAAGGGCTTTCTACCCCTCCAAACGGAGATTTTCCGAGGGCACACTTCAAACGGAGGGGCAGACTGATTTCCCTCAATGCATTGCGAACCCGTGATCATTAAAGAAGAAACATTGCGCGAGTCCATTTAAAAATGTCGGAAACAGCAGGGAAAGCATCACACAAATGAAAGTGTTTTCTTTGTAATTCATGATTTTTAAACTTGTTTGATGAAATGTTGCATTGTGTAAATAACAGCTGCAGGCGCCATGTTTGTTTATGTCTGGTGAGTGACAGCTGTCGCTCTCCGGTAACGTAACAGCTGACGCAGCGTACTGATGACGTACGTAAGTGTTGAAGGGCTATCCCAATTCGTAGGGCTAGAGTTTAAACCCCTTCGACTACCCCTCCGTTTGAAAAAGCGAGGGCAAAGGGGTAGGGGTAAGGGTAGGGGTGGAGATTAGAAATGGGATTGGGCCTTAGTTGATAGTCACACCAAAGTTTTTGATGCTATTGGGTGTTGGGATGCCATCGAGTGTGGGTAGATGGCTAGGGTTATTTTCAGTTGATCAGGGCCTACAAGCATAACCTCCGTTTTATCAGAGTTAAGGAGCAGGAAGTTATAGAAGATTTTACATCTTGTAGGCAGGTTTCTGTCTCGGGTATATGTACAATTTCATCGGGTTTCATGGATAGGTAGAGTTGGGTGTCAAATGCATAGCAATGGAGGTTAATGACATGTATCCTTATGATAAGGGTAGCATGTACAGGGAGAAGAGCACTGGTCCAAGGACAGAGCCTTGGGGAAAGTTGTATTTTGTCATTTGTATTTGATATGCCTTTTAAAATGGTTATATAATTTGTATAATCATAGTTTAGTGCTCAGTATTTTTGTATTTTAAAAATACAGAAAATATTTTCCCTAAAATGTATACATGGTTACATGCATGCATCATGCGAGATAGAACGGTGTGCTTAGCGCTTTGCCCTTGCTTGAGTTAGACACATGGCAAGTGAAAGATTGATGTCTCATTCGTCTTCTCTGATTCAGTGGAAAGGCAAATTTATAGTCCAGGCAACAAGTCCTTCACAACAAAAAATGACAAACAGTGCCTTCCATAAGTATTCACCCCTTTGGATGTTTTTCCCTTTTATTGCTTTTATAAATCTATCATGGTCAATATAAGTTGGCTTTTTTGACAAAAAATAAATAAAAAAAGCCCTCTTTATGTCACAGTGACAACAGATTTCTACAGTTATGTCAATTAAATAAAAATATGTAATGTAAAATAAGTGATAGCATAAGTATTCATCCCCTTTAAATTGACTCACCTAATTCAACAGAGGTCCAGCCAATTGGTGCTAGAAGTCTCACAATTAGTGGAATGGGGATCAGTGTGCAGTGAATGTGTCTCAAGTCATTGTAGTATAATGACACCTGTGTCTGGAAGGTCCATTCGCTGGCTACTGTTACACCATGAAAACCAAAGATCACTCCAAGCAACTCAGAGAAAAGGTTATTGAAAAGTACAAGTCAGGGGAAGGATACAAACATATGTCCAAGGCACTAAACATCCCCTGGAATTCTGTTAAATCCATCATCAAGAAAAGGAAGGAATATGGCACATGTCTAAATCAAGAAGGAGACTAAAGCCTGCGATTGTCTTTGCGCAACGAACACATGGCAGAGACAGCGTCCTGGGCTACTCAGTTTTCCACTACGTTGTCCACAACTTTTGAAGTAGCCTTAAATATCTAACTTGGCATATCTTTAAACATCCCAACAGCGGGCATGAAAACTCTCCCTCTTTGTCGTCATTGGATAGCCTACAAGGCCCTCAGCCCACTGTTCTGATATATTTAGGCACTCTGCGATTCCTTTGAATGAAAAGTGCGTTAAAAATAAAATTAATTATTATTATTATTATTATCTGTTCAAACACGCCTTTCTCGACTGAGCATTTCCAGGTCATAATGCATAATAGAGAGACACTTATATTCCTACTTGATAGTTAAATCTACGTAGCGAGACGAAACTAGCAAAGGTTTATCCAGGAGTATGATTTTTTTTAAGCTGTTGTGGTATTAACACGACCGCGGTAGGCTAGAGTACAATAATTAGTATAACAATTGATAATATTATAAATCAGACGGATTTCCCTTTTTGCCTCACATCTCTTGGAGTTCCAACGACTCATTTGGAAATATTTCAGTAAAGGAGCCTTAAGGCAGGGGATATTTGATTGCCCCTTTCTCGCTGCTTTCAGACTTGAGAACAAAACCCTATACGACATGAAAAACACGACACCAAATCTGCTTTTTAAATTAATTTCAATGTTTTATTGACTTCCCTTGACAGAAGATCCTTTGTACACGAATGGTCTGTGCTGTGAAATCCTGTTCATGTTGAATTGCTCTTCGGCTGGTTGGGAGTTTATCTAGTGGTACTGTCTGCCGAGAGCAGAGACAACAACAGACAGGAACTTCTGCCAGGCCTCTTGGGCATCGGGGGTGAAGACAGAGGGGCCGAATTTCATGGCCACACACACGGTGATGCATTCAGCCAGGCCCTGTGAAAACAAACAAAATGAACAATTGATGATTCAACGAAGTAAAGTTACATGTCACCGATACCAAAATAAGTCGTTTTGAAGAATTCTTCATGTAGACTTACCCTGAAGTTATCGGGATCCACGTGCAGTTTCTCGGAGTGCATCACACTCAGTGCACTGTAGACGTTCTTGATGTCATCCAGGTTCTTCACGGCTCTGTCCAGCCCACCCATCACGGTCTTCCCGTGCTGGGCCACCTTGGCGTTACCCATGATGGCGGCGGAACTTGACAGGTTACCAAAGGTACTGAAATGTCTCTGAGTCCAAGGGGACACGATCAGGAGCCTGAGGGAAGAGAAAAATACAGGCGTTGAGAATATTATACAATTTTAACGAAAACAAATAGTACAAATTATGCAGAGACGAGAAGAGAATAAATAATCTACCTGGCCAGGGCTTGGGGTCCGATCTCATCGACGTTGATCTTTCCCCACAGGCCCTGAATGGCACTGCGCTCAGCATCTGTCCAGTCAACCATACTGACGTCTTTGGGTTTCTTAAGGTTCGTGCGTTAAGCTCTCAGACGAAGAACACTTGTGAGGTAGAATGTTTGAGGTGCGCATTTAATAATATCTCTGACTCCGCCTCAAACGCTAAAATGAATTTGATTGGTTTTCTGTTGGGGGAAAACTGACCGACGTGACCTTAAACTAGTTGGGATGATGTGGGCCAAATATCCTTGTCTTGGAAAGATATCAAACATGAATAAGCTTTTTTCACCCACGAACCTACATAACAAAAACATGTTTATCCACACGAGTAAGAAATTCATGAAAGCAAGCACCCAAAAGCAGAATGAAAGCTCCATATAACCCATTATCCCATACAGGAAGAATTAACCTGACACTCACGTCCTTCATGTGTGCAATACATTTTGTCATACACATATACATTCCAATGTTAATTGTCATCAGAACCTTAATACAGGACATGATGAATATGAAGCCACTATCATAAGCACTTTATACTTGTATCACCCCTACATATATATCGCATATGCCAAAGGCCTAACCTGAACACATTTTTCAATGCAGGCTAATTGTTACATAAATATTCACCATGTATTGGCCAATTGTTTAAGTGCTCCAAAGAACGACCGAGAACATGTTCATTATTGCACTGTAATTGGTCTATCTAAACATGACAACGTATTGATTTACTAGACGATTTCAAATCCAACCGTTTTAAAGTAAGATGCTGATCAGCCTGAATTATATAGGGTTCAGGCCCTCTGTAACGTGCCTTGACATAATTGTATTGTTTTTGCGCTATATAAATACAAATTATAGAATAAAGCATGGTTATACCTAATAATCATGATTCTGAAAATGAAATACAGAAAGGGTGGGAAATAAGGGTGATTATTGTTATACATAATCTCACTAAAACAATATCTGCTGAAGAGTATGAGTGTAACGATATCTGTTTTATATGTTTAGGTGCAGAATTGACTGCTTGGTACATTGCACAGAATACCACACTCTGGAAACTTATCGAAAAACCAAAACGTATAATTTTGTTATCAGAAAATTAAAGCAGCAATACATTGGCCGAATGCCACATAAAGTGACGCAAAACAAATAGGTGTGTCCAGGCACTTTGGATTTGGGTGTGCCCAATATATGCCGGTATAAATACAACCTAACGTTTTCATTTTCGTGCAGGATCTTTTTTTCCGAATAGGCTTAACTGAAAGCTGAGAAACATTAACAAGACGCAATCATGAGTCTCAATGCAAAGGACAAGGCCGCCGTGAAGGCCCTCTGGGGTAAGATCTCAGGAGAGGCGGATCAGATCGGAGCAGAAGCCCTTGGCAGGTAAATAACTGGCTTAAAGAAAAAGCTGACATTTTAAAAACATGCATCTGAACGCAAACCGAGAAATGATTCGTTCAGCATAACAAATCAATTAAGATGGTTGTTAATATAAGCTATATCTATTCATCAGTGTTTAAAATACAAAATGCATTATATTGCTGCAAATTCATAATAGATCTTTATTTTCTCCAGAATGCTTGTTGTCTACCCTCAGACTAAGACCTACTTCTCCCACTGGGCTGATGTGAGCCCTGGCTCTGCCCCAGTTAAGAAGCATGGAAAGACCATTATGGGAGCTGTCGGTCAAGCCGTGGGCATGATGGATGATCTTGTCGGAGGTCTCGGTCCTCTCAGCGAACTGCATGCTTTCAAGCTCCGGATTGATCCCTCCAACTTCAAGGTATGCAACATAAGTAAAAACCACCACAGCTATCAATAGCGATTACTTTGTCTGAATATATATATTGTTCCATCCATCTGCATTAAAATGCTGTCATTATCTTTTGCAGATCTTCGCTCACTGCCTCGTCGTTGTCATTGGCATGCTGTACCCAGCAGACTTCACCCCTGATGCTCAGGTGTCTGTGGAGAAGTTCTTGGCGAACATGATTCTGGCTATGGCTGAGAAGTACCGCTAAAATGCATTTGTGTGCGCACCAATTAATGCACAGAGATACTTTCTAAGCACACAAGACACAAGAGTGTAATGCATATTAAATAAACAAAAACACAATCACTGTGTCACTTTTCGTTTATACCTGATGAATATATCAGAACACTTTTCAATCACTTATTTCAAATTACGTCTAAAAAGAAGATTCTATTTTAATGCAAACAAAAGTGATCAGATGTGTCTGTGCCTTGCCCGGAGATCCGGGGGGGGGGGGGGGCGTGTGTTCTACACGGAGATGTTCTCTTTTCGAGACTTAAAAAAATGCGTACGGCAGGGATTCCAAAATCGGACGGGGATTTTGCCTTGCCGAACATTTGTGTTCCTCTGTGTTATTATGTCCCTGCATGTGAAAAAGATGGCAAAACTTCGTCGCGGGGGGAGGAGGCGGGGTCATCCGCAGGTGAAAAAGATGGCAAAACTTTGACGCCCCCCCCCCCCCCCCCCCCCCCAGGAATTACTCTCTGAAATTTTACCGTGTATTGTGTATTGTCCCCCCTACAACGATCTGGGATCTCCGCCCCGGATCCTCTTCGAGCAGTCAAATTGGCATGTAAAAGTCTTGTTTGGAGTCTTGTTTTTTTCTAAGTTTTTCAATAAAAAACACATAGGCCTACATGCTTTCCAGACTCAGCTAATTGTGCATTTAAATGAACATTTATTGGACGTTTTTATTTTAGTCCACGCAACTTTTTCAAAAGGGAAATGGCCTACATGGCCTATTTCGAGATCCTCATAGTTGGGATCAAAATGGCCACTCTTTCCTTCACGGAAAATTATATTAAGTTACGTCATCTATAATATAATATTTTTTTTAAATAACATGACGCATCAAATTCCAGTGACTACCCCTGTCCACCACTGGGGGAGAGTGGGGTGAATTGTGCCAGCGGGGAAGTTGTGCCACCCCCTGTTTCTAGGGAACCAGACGATACTGGCAAATTACCACACATATTGGCAGAGTCAGCTATTTTACTCGTCCTGCAAAGAAGAGAGCCTCATTGCATGAGAGATAAGCACATTTAAGTTCAAAAAACTTTTTTTTTCCCTTCCAAAGTAAAATTTTTATGATCAAGGTTTTTTGATTGTTGTGTCTGAACAGTTATATACAAGTTTGAAAACATTTCACACATGTTTTAGTGCTTTGGTAAGCTACACTATGAGTCTATATAGCTAGCATGATTTTACAGTTTTTTTACGATTTCTAAAGCACTAAAACCTATTGGCTGAACAAAGTTATCAGTTGCCTGAACTCATGTAGCTAATTGTGCAGTCTGTTACCTTAAACTATTTCACATGGTAAAACACAATTTGCAGACCTCACTTAGACTTTTCAGCAAAACTCTAAACACATTCTCAGTCTCAAAACACATTCTGCACTCTAATGCACATGTCATCCATACTGGTAAACACAAGTGGCAAAAATAAAATACAAATAGAGAACACACGTCATTGATTAAACACAGCCACTCATAACTGATTTCACTTGTATCAAATGATGTGACACAACCAATATAAGCCAGTTTAGAGAGCAAACAGGTTGTTGAAGGTGGGAAGGAGAAAGTCTGAGAATGGATAGAAGAAACAATGTGAGAGGATGAGTGCGTATGCGAGGTGGGCGAAGAGGAGGAGGGCAAAAAGGAGGAATAGGAAGACAAAGAGTGGAAATATCTGATGACATTAGAGCAACAGTCATAGACCATGTTATTGTAATTTCTGATACATTTGTATAGCTACTTTGAGAGAACATGTTTTCGTTCATCAAAAGATGATGGATAAATATGAAATTTGTTTTGAGCTTAAAAATGTTCTTCTCCTTGAGAACTATATGTTTTGAACAATGTGTTACAGTTTTTTTTTACAATTGCTAAAACACTAAAACCCACTGGCTGAACAAAGTTCTCAGTTGCCTGAACTCATGAAGCTAATTGTGTAGTCTGTTGTCAATACCTTAAACTATTTCTCATGGTAAAACACAATTTGCAGGTCTCACTTAGACTTTTCAGCAAAACTCTAAACACATTCTCAGTCTTAAAACACATTCTGCACTCTAATTCACATGTTATCCATACTGGTAAACACAAGTGGCAACAATCAAATACAAATAGAGAACACATGTCATTGATTGAACACAACCACTCAAAATGGATTTAACTTGTATCAAATGATGTGACACAACCAATATGAGCCAGTTTAGGGAGCAAACAGGTTGTTGAAGGTGGGAAGGAGAAAGTCTGAGAATGAATAGAAGAAACAATGTGAGGGGAGGAGGACAAGTAAACACCAGGTTGACTCCTTTGATTTGTGTCCCTTTTACTGTGGTAGTGTATATTGTAGTAGGCCTACAGTGCATTGTAGGCTGTATAAGGAGAATAGGTAAACAAGTTGTATGGCCCTGAACATTGTGCTTTCTATTTGGTACAGTTACAGTACTGATTGCTCAATAGATTTTGACTGGTTGCAGGTTTATATCAACAAAGAACAAGAGTGAGTTGTGAGTAGTGAGATGCAGGGTATACTATAGGGGTACAAGAAAGAGAAAGAACCAACACAAATTAGAGCAAAGCAAAGTAGTCATTTCTGATACATTTGTATAGCTACTATGAGAGAACATGTTTTCATTAATCAAAAGTCAATGATAGATAAATATGAAATTAGTTTGGAGGTAAAAAAGCAAATGAACTTCTCCCTGAGAACTATATGTTTTGAACAGTGTGTTTTCTATTTTTTGGTGTATTGTTTACTGACTGCTTGAAAGTGTATATCATTTTGAACACTTTGTTTATGATTTGACAGCAGTGTTTGATTTTGAGCACAGGTAAAACTGTTTTGAGGCGAAAGTTTCATTTTGCAAGAGGATACAGAGGTTTTGTAAATAGTGCTTGAAGATGAGGTTTTGTGTTTAGAGTTTAGAGAAAATGAGTGACTGTTTCAAGAATGTGTTTTAGCAATTGTAAAAAACTGTAACTATTTTTTGGTGTATTGTTTACTGACTGCTTGAAAGTGTATATCATTTTGATCACTTTGTTTATGATTTGAGAGCAGTGTTTGATTTTGAGCACAGGTAAAACTGTTTTGAGGCAAGAGTTTCATTTTGCAAGAGGATTCAGAGTTTTTGTAAATAGTGCTTGAAGATGAGGTTTTGAGTTTACAGTTTTGAGAAAATGGGTGACTGTTTCAAGAAATGTGTTTTAGCAATCGTAAAAAACTGTAACTCAAAACTGCTGGATGATGCATTTTTTCCAAAAAGGTGGGATTGGGCTGATTTGTGCCAAAGGGCCTGGGTTAAGTTGTGCCAGTGATCTGTGAAGAGAATTGCAGTCAATTTTGTCTTAATTTGAATTTAATTTGGTTCTGAACATGCGTTCATTTAAATAGAAATGCTTATTTGTTTTCATTTAAACTCAACTCTGTTCTGAGGATGTGCTCATGTGGCACCCTCCGAGAGCCACTTCTCCCAACCATCCAGGAACAGTTTGGTGATGAACAATGCCTTTCCCAGCATGATGGAGCACCTTGCCATAAGGCAAAAGTGATAACTAAGTGGCTCGGGGAACAAAACATTGATATTTTGGGTCCATTGGCCAGGAAACTCCCCAGACCTTAATCCCATTGAGAACTTGTGGTCAATCCTCAAGAGGCGGGTGGACAAACAAAAAAAAACTATTTCTGACAAACTCCAAGCATTGATTATGCAAGAATGGGCCGCCATCAGTCAGGATGTGGCCCAGAAGTTAATTGACAGCATGCCAGGGCGGATTGCAGAGGTCTTGAAAAAGAAGGGTCAAAACTGCACATATTGACTTTTTGCATTAACTTCATGTAATTGCCAATAAAAGCCAGTGACACTTATTAAACATATTTAATTATACTTCAGCCTTCCATAGTAACATCTGACAAAAATATCTAAACACACTGAAGCAGCAAACTTTGTGAAAATGCATATTTGTGTCATTCTCAAAACTTTTGGCCACGACTGTAAGTTTATTTATTATTTTCATGGACTGACATTGTTTTAGTTGTGTAAAATGTGCCCCTAGCATTGTTTGTTAGCCCTGATTTGTTGACCTTGTTTAACAGTTTGATGTGGCACATTGTTTGTTCCATGTAGTTGTATCTGATTTGTATATCCTTCCCTTCCTCTCCTAGAAACCACACACCTTCCCTCCACACACCCTCCTACCTTCCCTCCCCGCACACAACTTCCTACCTACCTGCCTTACACACACACACACACACACACACACACACACACCTTCCTTCCTGACATACACCTTCAGTCCTGACCACAAACACATCCTTTCCACATTACTTACTTACTTACTTCCCTCCACACACCTTCCCTCCACACACCTTTCTTCACCTGCCTTCCACACACACCTACCCATCCTACAGTCCTAAATAAAACCCTGAATTGTAACACATTGACTGGACTGTGTCTCATCCACCACCCCCATCGGTCTCAAGCCAGCCAACCTGCACCTCCTCCACTCCTCCTTTTCATGGTCCTTTGAGCCGGAGCCCCTGATGATCGATGGCGTCCAGTCCTCCACCGCCATACTGCCTGCGCCGAAGAGAAGGCGACCTTCCTCACCTCTCCCTTCTGAGGGAGCCCCAGCACCCTCATGACTCTCCGACAGCCCCAGTTCCCGATTCTTCAACTGCGCTCCTTCAGCAGATGCTGGAAGAAGTTAGAGGTCAGAACAGACTACTACAGCCGGCGTCCCGTCGTGACTCTCTGGCAGCCCCAGTTCCCGATGATCCAAACGCTATCCAACAGCAGATACTTGACGCAGTCAAGATTCAGGGCAGACTTCTCCAGCAGTACATGACTGAAGAGAGTACACACTCCCCGCCTTGGTCATTTCCATTCCCCTTCAGTTATAGGCCCTCACCACACCCACCACGGCATCGTCTTCCTTCCCCTCCTGTAAGCCGGGCTCCCCCTGTCCTGAGCGCCCCTGTCCTGAGCGCCCCATGCGCCCCTGTCCTGAGAGCCCCTGCCCTGAGCGCCCCATGCGCCCCTGTCCTGAGAGCCCCTGCCCTGAGCGCCCCATGCGCCCCTGCCATGAGCGCCCCATGCGCCCCTGTCCTGAGAGCCCCTGCCCTGAGCGCCCCATGCGCCGCTGCCCTGAGCGCCCCATGCGCCCCTGCCCTGAGCGCCCCATGCGCCGCTGCCCTGAGCGCCCCATGCGCCCCTGCCATGAGCGCCCCATGCGCCGCTGCCCTGAGCGCCCCATGCGCCCCTGCCATGAGCGCCCCATGCGCCCCTGCCATGAGCGCCCCATGCGCCGCTGCCCTGAGCGCCCCATGCGCCCCTGTCCTGAGAGCCCCAGTCCTGAGCGCCCCATGCAACCTTGTCCTCGTCCTGAGCGCCCCAGTCCTGAGCGCCCCTGTCCTGAGCGCCCCTGTCCTGAGCGCCCCCGTCCTGAGCGCCCCTGTCCAGAGTGCCACTGTCCTCGCCCAGAGTACACCTGTCCTGAGAGCCCAAGACACTTTTATGGTGCAGTCCTCACTGCAAATTGGTCAAAAGACCTGAAAGTTTAGAGATTTGACTATTTGTGTCTTGCAGGTTGATGCTTTGAGATTTTACTTGAGAAATGTGTGCAACAACAGAACTTTGTGTACAGTGTTTTGACAACAATGTGATGTGTAATTGACATCAGTGTGTTCACAAGGAAAATCAGAGTCTAATGCAGATAAGGGAGTCTTAAGTATTTCCCACTTGGGGCGAGCGATTGATACATGACGTGAAGGTTGTGCAGATTGTGCCGAATTTTCGCTTTTTACTTCTTAACAATAGTGAAAAACTGTAAAGTCACTTTAAGTAAAAACTCGCACAACTTACCCCACTCTCCCCTACAGGGTAGTGGAACCAGAGGAGGACTGCAATAGGAAAATCGCCCCGGACTTTTTGTCCCAAAAACGGGCAACAACAACCAAATTGCAGAAACACAGCTTGTTGTTGTGGTGATGTCAACTTTAAATTCAATGCCACATATCCAGTGCTGTCCTCTGTCACAATAACTAGGCAGTTTGAATTTAAATTCTATAATTTAAATGTGTATTGTCTGTAGCCCTATACTACACTAGACCATATTACACTTGAGTTTCAGAAATTCATATGGAAACGTACTAGAAAACAATTATAAGCCAGAGACACTCCAAACCCACATCAAAGAAAAAGCGTTGCATCAAATCGCCTTTGTCTTGACCAAACAGTTGCATGTGAACACATCGAAAAATCTACAACCAACGGCCAATCAGCACGTACGTTTTGCACCTGCGTGAGAGGGAACAGCTCCATACCAGACCACGGGTTTTTGGCTGCTGCACCTATCAAGAACAGTCACTCTGAGGCAACATTAACTAACTATAGTATTGAAGTGGCACTTGAGGGCGGAATCTACCGTCTATGGACAGAATGGAGTCTAGGCTACAGCTGTCCAACGACCAATGTGGACTTTTCCTGTCTGGAATTTTCCAGAACGGACAGTTGGGCAGTCCACATCTGGGTGTAGCAGAGTTGGATGCTGTGTTAAAATGCTGTGGATCCTGGTTTAGATTGCCTACTTACAGTATTTCTCTGTTCCTAAAACACATTTTTTCAAAACATGCCTCGGTTTCTCTGAACACTAAACCCAAGTGCCAACTCCCTAAACCAATTCTGCTAAACTTTAAGCACAATTCTCTGCTTTAAACACAGATTTCAATTGTTAACCGCACTTTCTTCAAACCACAACACACAATTCTCTGCTTTAGACACAGTTTTCAATTGTTAACCACATTTTCTTCAAAACACTAAACACCATCCTCTCTACTTTGCATGCTTCATCAATGCCAAAACCTCCTTGTGTTCAAACAGAAAACACTGCTAATCAAATGACAAAACTTCCATTTCCAAAGCTGTTGTGCAATTTGAAATCAAAACTTTAGCTCCTATTTTGGAGAACAATGTATGGCAACATTGAAGTGAGTGGTGATCAGAGGGGCAGAGGAGTGAGAGTAAGAGGAGGAGGAGGAGGAGGAGGAAAATGATGAAGAGGAAGAGCAAGACGGAGAGCCATTACTGTATCTCTGATGAGATTCAGGCCAATGTGTTCAACCATGTGGTCAACATGGGTTTGACCATGCAGGAGGCTGGCCAGGCTGGCCAGAGGGTTCAACCAAACATAAGCCGCTTCTCAGTTGCACCGATTCTCCGGACATTCAGAAGAGAGAATGGGTAAGAAACACTACTATGACAGTAAAACACTAGTTTGAATGCCTTACTGTATCAGGAGCATAGTATTCTTGTATTTGTATCTGTAGAATATTTTACATTGTACTGTATTTGTAAAATTACAGTATACGCAAACAAATACAAAGTGCAACCATTGATGACCAAGACATATTCCTAAACATCAATACAAAGAGCCTAGCCACAGTGGACCATGTTCTAAGGCAGAACATCTCGAGAATGAAGCAGGTGTACAGGGTGCCTTTTGACAGAAACTCTGATAGAGTCAAACAATTACAGTATGATATGACTATGTGCAAGTAAGTCATATACGTTTCCACAACTGATTACATCCTATCAGCACAGAAACATTACTGTACTGTATTGTAATCCAATCAAATGTTCAAATCAAACTGTATTTTCAGATGTTTCACAACACAACAATTGTCGATATTGTCTTGAGCAAGAACAGGATGCAGTCTAGTTTTTTTGTCCTTTTATTATTTTACATTTTTCTTTCATTTTTGAGTTAAAACATTATACAGTTACAATATTTTACAACAGAAGAAAGCGTACAGTAACACTGGAGATGAAAAGGCATAATACTCCTGATAAGGCCTTCATACTAGTGTTTTCCCATTTCATAGTAGTGTTTTCCATTGAGCACATCAGTGTTCGATCAATGCTTAGAATGTCTACTCAAATAATGGTCTGTGTTTGTTGTTTGAAAACAAAATGCCCTTTTGAGGTGATATAATAGTGTTTTGAAACCAAAGTGTCATTTTGCAAGAGATATAAAGGGTTCTGCATTTTGTGTGAGTGGTTTTGGGATTTGTGTTTAGAGCTAAGAGAAACCGAGGCATGCTTTGAAAAAATGTGTTTTAGGAACAGAGAAATACTGTAATAGCCTGTTTTATTTGTCTACTATTGTTTTCTAAGTGCTTGCTGTGGACATATTCATATTGTTATAGTACGTGCTTTGATTCATTTGCACGAATACATTGGGATCCCGAGTAGAAGACCTGGGCAATCTGCCATGGTGTGTTTTTTTTAAAAGCATAGGCAGAAATATCAGCTAGACAGGAGGTGAGATGACAATATCATTTATTTGATTATTTTATTTTATTAATGTTTATGTCACCCGTTCAATTCGGGAGATGATGGTGTATCATGCTTTATCAGGCGGTGCTGCTTTAACCTTGGTCGGGTTCAACTGTGTGTGTGTGTGTGTGTAAGCAATGTCTTCTGTGTGTGACTAAATTATGCATTTCAGGTTTATATTCAAAATCATCGGACTGTTTTTCAATAGCTAAACTGTGATGAATGAAGATAAAGTAAAATATCATATAACATGTAATACAATTGTGTACTGAGTAAAACTATGAATTACAACAATTTTGCAACAATTTCAACTTAAAATAACAGCTTCAAAATAATATTAGTGGTACACTGACTGGTGTTCCTGATATTACACTATGAAACTTTGGGGTACAGGGCTGTTAGGAAAGTTGTGGGCTAGTTTTCATCATCCCTGCCAATGTTATTCATGTAGGAATTCAACATCGGCTTAGGCCTTATTGGTGTCATGTCTGTCAAGTCATCAACCTCAGTACTGTCTCAGAAAGTTTGATCAGTCTTCATCCATCTCACACCAGGCCTGGTAAGTTTGCAACCTTGAAAACCTCCTTCAGCAAGATTGTAACAAATGACGCTGTCCAATGTATATTAAGCACGTCGCCAACCACTTTTATTAGAGTACACATACTTCACATTCAAACACTTTGAAAACAATGTATATGGTCTGACATTTCATAAGCAGTATTTCAGCTAAATTAAAATGTCATTATTTTTTTTTGGTCTTTGGTCATGTTAGCGCTCATCTCCGATGACACAATAAATAAAACTATGCAGTCATATTTGTGTAAAATCTTGTGATATTAATCTTGTCAATCGACATGCTTATTTCACATCTGCCTTTGTCTTTGCCAGTTCCATATTCAATATCAGCTTGTCAACAAAAACATGTGTACACTGTCTATGAGGGGGTCTCAAAAGGCAATTGTATTCAGGACAGTGGATTTAAAGCTATCTACACTCCGCAACTGTTGGAGGAGCTCAGTAACACAACATACCAATTCTCACGTAATGGGGCTTTAAATGCTACTGAGATGCAAACGGGCACTATGCTATTTGCTTCCCCCCAGTCTCTCAAGTGTAGTTCACTAACTGGCCTCTGAGAAGCACTCTTCCGAAATGCCCATGCTTAGATATCTACGATGTTCACAAGTTGTCATCACAAGTAGGCCTACGTGTTCTGTAATTGGGGGAAGCAAATTGCATAGTGCCCGTTTGTATCCAAGTAGCATTTATGCTTTAATGAAGCAGTTGTGCAACTTCTTGAAGCAGTTGTTGTTGCATGAAGCAGTTGTTTCTTAGCCTTATTACAGCACTTGCCAGTTTGAGGCCTGCCTGTTCAGGCAGCTGTTAGACTTGAAGTCCAACCGCCACCTGGTGGTAAAAGTTATCCACTAGAAATGTTGCTTGTTTTGCAGGTCATTTCAGAGGAACACAGATTAAATGACAATTAATTTGTTTATTTCTGTCTTACGAATCAACGGGTTTAAACAGTAGATGAATCATAACATTGAATTCCATGATCCAAAGTGCCTATTCTGTTTTCATCTTTCCATTAGTTCAACGTCGTTTTTTGTTGTCACACAGCACGACACACAACAAGGCACCTTTGCATTGGGCGGTGACACGGGACACACATGCATGCCGAAGAGGTCGCTGGTGAAATGTGTCCTCTGCTTTTAACCCATCCTGAGCAGTCCTTCCTCACCGTCTATAAGGCCTACTGAAAGCAGGGTTTAAGCTACGGTAAGAAAAACACTGCAGCCTACTGCCAAATCTATAGTTTAATCTAATTAAAAATGATTGCTTCCATCTCTTATACAAAAAGCACTTTCGAAGAGAGTGGGAAAGTATTGACATTTTTTCCCACAAACACAAAAGACGACCACAAAGTGGAATCCGAGTGAATTATTCAATGTTTCAAGAGATTGAGCGCCATCTGCTGTCGATTGGTTGGGCAGTGCGTTGATCTGTTTTTTCTTCTCCTGTACCATGAATGAACAGTAGGAGGCGCCAGAAGATCACCTTAACTGCAGCACCAACTGTTCATGCCACACTGAGGTGCATTTCTCAGTGTATCACGTTTTGAAAGTGCAGGGCTACCAGTGACAAACAGAACAAAGGATCTGTAATTTAAAAGACTATGTTTGGAATGTGAAAGACACTAGGCGAAAATTACCTCCCCGCCATCCAACGATTGTAGGTTACCAGTCAGTCCTGCCAACTGACGAAATATTCGCCGAGAAGGACAGTTCTTCTCTGAATTTTAACTTTAGTGATGAGACTATGAATTTCTGATTTAACCCTTCGAATTATGTGAACTGCAAGACAGTTATGTTTCTAATGGAAAACTTCTTCCTATGGCCACTGCAGTCGGTTAATTGAAATTGAAAGGATTTGATCAGCGTCTGTTCATTTCTGATTCAAGGTCAAGACATTTTTTAGTTTCAACATCAAATTTAATTTAGTAATTAAAAATATTGTGATAACAGAGCCGCGACCATTATGTAGGCCTAGCCAGAAAAACATCGCTTATCTATACAGTAGGTTATCAGTACCAGGTACAGTAGCCTACCGCACAGACATTATTGCTTTATTAGGTGCATTCTAGATGTGACTGGTAATTGTTGCTTAACATTAAATATGTTCTACTTGATGAAGCATAAGCTATGTGTGAGATGGGCTGCGTGAAATGAATGCCGTGTCAGTATTATTTCACTCCAAAGTGTAGTAGAATTCTGCAATATTTCTATTGCTGATAGGCTTTGGTTGTTTAATCAGACAATACACCCGTTCTAAGCTTATGTTCTGTGCATATTCGGAAGCAGTTCATATCAATGCGACATCTGCGGTACATGCCAAAAACCAGCCCACACACATAACACCCAATCGTTTGCAGTTGGGAGGGGTAATCTGACGTATTTAAAAGACTTGCAACGCACGTCTCACACACAGGTCTGGTTATTCTCGCTTCTAGATCCTGCTAAAGTCGTAATACTCGTCGACATGGTTGATTGGACTGATTTCGAACGCAGCACCATTCTGGACATCTTTTCTAAGATGGACTACGATGTCGTGGGCCCCAAATCCCTTGCCAGGTCCGGTCCTGTCATTTAGTTTTGCTTGTTGTTTCAGTACCACTGGAGCGCGTCTGTTTAAATAATCTGATATCTTCATTAGAGACGTTTTTAATTACATTCCAACCACATTCATTTTTCCCACCAGGTGTCTTGTCGTGTACCCATGGACGCAGCGGTACTTTGGCAACTTCGGAAACTTGTACAATGCCGCAGCCATTATGGGGAACCCAATGGTCGCCAATCACGGCAAAGTGGTGCTGCACGGACTGGACAGAGCCGTGAAGAACATGGACGACATCAAAGGCACATATGCGGAGCTCAGCGTGCTGCACTCCGAGAAACTGCACGTGGATCCCGATAACTTCAGGGTACGTTCGTTGCTGCGTGTCATTTGAAATTGATGTTCCATATAAACCAGACATATCAGTTATTATTAAGCTTGGCAAGCCAGGTTTGTTCGTTAACTACACAAAGATCATATAATAATCATAATGATGTCTCTGTCCTCTCCTAGCTGTTGGCCGACTGCCTGACTATTGTTGTTGCCGCACAAATGGGAGCTGCGTTCACCGCCGATGTCCAGGCCGCCTTTCAGAAGTTCCTGGCTGTCGTCGTCTCCTCCCTCGGCAGACAGTACCACTAGAGACTACACCTCAGACGAAAGCAGACCACCATCCAATGCTTTCTGTGTCTTCAAAAACGTTTACACTACGTTAATCAAATAAAAGTGTCGGCAAAGGATTTCAAGTTGTTGACTCTGATTATTTTGTTGAGTCATCATGGGAAAACACAACACATAGCCTACTTAAAGAGTGAAGACACCTGTTTAGAGATTAGAGATAAACAGCGTCAAAACCCATTTTAAACAGTTTTCGGTCAGTTATAGAATTACAACAAATCTACAACTTTTTGAAATTGAATAATTGACAACTTATTTAGAAAGAAAGTCTAATCACAATAATTCAAAAACTCTTTTAACGAAATAACATAAATAACAACAGTGCTACTGGAACTTCTTTTGCGACGATTTGACTTGTGCGGTTAGTGTTCCATAGTCTGAAAAACAGTTTTGATCAGTTTTGTCAAGTTTATGTATCTGCACAAAGAAGGTTTCTCGACTTCATCTCAATAAGTTCCGAGCGAGGAGAAGCAGTCTACTTGGCGAGGGAACTGGCCAGGGTCCTGAAATGCCTCGCAGGGATCTAGCCAGCGATTCTCTCGAACTTTGTAAAACATCAGTGTTCCAAAGATTTTTTGGGTAATTTCAATCCCTTAGCCATTGAATAAAACATGTAGATAAAATAATTATATTTTTGTGAACAATTTACGCCTGACAGAAGAATGAATACATACAAAGATAGACAGCTTATATTTTATTAGAACTGGTTTATACAGCGTTTTACAGTGTTAATTAATTACAAATAACCAAGGTCATACCTTGTCGACAATGCCTCCCTGCTAATAAAACAATCCTCTGTACTTATAGTTTTACTTATACATATAGTTAAGGTAGCCTATTTAGAAGAGGCTTTTGTCCAAAGTGACTCAGAAAATATTCAAATGAAAATAGTAAAACAATAGTAATTTTCAGTATAGTAGTAATATTCAAATGAAAACAGGAAAACAATAGCAATTTAGATCAATAAACAATCTTACGAAAAACAGCAAATCGTATGGCTATTACTAATTATTATTATTATTATTATTATTATTAATAATAATAATAATAGTAATATTTTCTCACAAATCAATTGAAAGAAAACCAGCAGTTATTATGCTTATAATAATAATTATTATATAAGTAGTAATGATGTTATTATAATAATTATTATAGATAAAATAATTATTATTATAATAACATACTACTACTTATAATAATAATAATAATAATATAGAAATATGTAATAATATTGAAATAAATAATAATTCTATATAATTATAATAAAATAATTTTAAAACTATGATTGCATTTAGAAACTATGCATTAAACAAATCAAGGCGACTAATTACAATGCCAAGGGACAACGGATGAAAACTATCTAATTCCGGTGCATTTACATTTTTATGGAAATGTTTATCAATGTACACCGTCCCTTTTAAATAAACGCCGATCCAGTGGAAACTGAGAACGAGGGATTCAATTCTTACAGCCACAGGGAGCCAGTAAAGGATGACCAGCAGAGGAGTTACATGTGCCCTCATCGGCTGATCAAAGACCAAATTCGAAATAGTTTGCCATGGTCTCACTGAAAATGCAGGCAGGCCAAATTGCGTTGCAATAGTCTAGTTTAGAAATAAACAGGGCCTGCACAACCATTGTGTAGCATGTTGTGTGAGAGCTTCTGATCTTCCAAATACAAGTGTGAACCGACAAGACATTACCCTAAAATAATTCATACAATGAAAAATAGTTTTTACAGAAAATGTGCTTCTATACCCTTACGGTGAAGTTCTAAGCCTGCATGAAGTTGGCTTTAATGAATGCAAAGTAAAGACAAAACCACAAGATGCTATCATTCATTTTATTATTTCAACAGACAGTTTAGACATCTGTTCATGGGCTGGGCAACCGATTTATCGGTATTTCTCGGCCAAGGCCAACCCCAAAGCAGCGAAGAACTTGTCCATGGACACATGGACTTCTGGGGTAAACTCAGTGGGGAACATGATGGCCAACTCCACGAGCAGGCAGTGAGCCAGGAGCTGGTAGAAAAAAAAGAATCGAAAGTTGAGATGTTATTGTTACTGCCAGAGGCGCAATACATTATACCCAAATCACAACATATATTTTCATATCATGAACATTTCAGAAAAATACTATAATAAACCAGCATATATAAATAAATTAAGCGATTCCAGACATTATCTGGTAGAGTTTTAATAACTTAATTTTAAATCATGCAGATTTTAGAAATGTAAAGGTATTTTCATGGTCCTATATTGTTTTAGTTCCTGAATATTTTCAGGCTAACTTAGCTGAAGCGAACTGCATTGGACAAGTACATCTTTCACCCTTTATATATAACATATAATCCGTTTTACCTTGAAGTTGGCTGGATCAATACGCAGAGTGAAAGCATGCAATTCACTGAGTGTAAGCAGTCCTCCAGTAAGGTCATCGATCACACCGACGGCCGTGGCAACGCCACCCATGACAGTCTTGCCATGCTTCATCACAGGGGCAGAGCCAGGAGTGATGTCACTCCAGTGGGAGAAGTAAGTCTTGGTCTGAGGGTAGACCACCAGCAGCCTGTCCGGACAAATATTGGTTAGGAAAACGAATAGCGCACACATACATTACACGTGTCTTTAAAAATCGGAAACAAGGAATTACCTGGACAGGCCATTGCCCCCGACCTCGTCAGCCTTACCGGCGATCTTGGCCCAAAAGGCCTTGACAGTGGACTTGTCTTTGGCAGTAAGACTCATGCTGTTTCTTTTCTGAGAACGATCTACAAAGTCCAGTGAGGTGGCGACAATTCGTCCTTTTTATAGACCATGTCGAATGACTTTGTGGAACCACCACACACTCAAGACCCACCTCTCACTGGGCTACATGCCAACTTGATATCAGGCCAACAGTTGGAATACACACATAATGCATGCAAGCCCTAGTGTCGCAAATACTGACAAAAGCAAGACACGAACAAGATGCAGAATATTTTATTATGTATGCAATCTCTAAAGCACAACCACAAAAACCCAACACTGTACAATATTGCGGTGTTTTTGAAGTCTCTACATTAAATCAGGACGTATGTCACTTGAGGACACTCATGAAAATGCTGTCATCCATATGAATCCTATTTACATTTTAAAACGTAGGACAAACGTGAGTTTAATGCGTCTTTGAAATGAAATGCAGGGTTTCTTGAGGCATATCATATCACTGATTAGCTATACGCAGGGAATCATAGACATGCATTTAAGCAAATTAAAAAATGATTTGATTTATCAGTGGTCACCGCAATTATTAGCCACGAATATAAAAAGTCGTAGCAGACTGTTTTTGCATGGGCATCACTTAAGCCTTTGGTTATCAAATGAGCGACATGTCTAGGGTGGAACCACTGCTGCGACAACTAGATAATGGCACACTGTTGTCCTTCGAAACCAGAACGTTCGATTCATATATCGTGCTTTTGGACTAATTAGAAATGACTAAAACTGTTAAATTCTGCTTATATTTCAGACACCATCTTTATTTGTCTTTACTACACCATTGCAACAAGCCAACCAACTTAAGTGTCTGTATAAAGATGGTAAGTATCTTGCCACAGGATGACGTGTTAGAACAGGATAGGATGGTGAGCTGATCTGAAATGTTGTTTGATGACGGAGAGAGCGCCATAACTAATTGAACCATCTGCGGTACAAGCAAAGCAAAGCTTTGAAGGAAAAACCGCTTAACATATTCAGACGACCAAGGAGAGCACTGCATCCGGGCTATAAACCAGAAAACGCTCATTTTCTCAGTATGCATTGCCATTTGTAGACGAACTGTCCACAATCCTGGTCGGGATTTTAAAATGTTCCAGTTCTGATGTGCATATTAAGTATATTGTTAACTGTCGGAGCTCTTAGAAAACATACACAATGCCTATGATAAAAACGCAAAGCCTCCATCTGCTGTTCTGTGGGAACTACGCAGGCTTGTGTTAAACGAAGAAATGTAATATCACAAACATCACGGATGACGCTTAGCTGAAGGAGTTCAACATTCTGACATATTGCACGCCACAATTCAGAAAGCTCGAACTGTCTAATAGGCTGTCATTGCGTCTTTGGTGATCCGACTACAAGTAGACAGCTCTGAGTACGTCAGTTCACACACCTGGCATAAAATGAGTTAGTTTGAGAATATTCAAGTTGGTGTACTTTTACATAATGTTGTCACAATAATGCATTGCCTGTTATTATATACACAACGCACATATAATCAAGTTTACACATACAGATTTTCATTTGGTCTGCACCCAGGCTTACCGTCCAAACGCAAAGAGAGGTGTGAGGAGATGAGAGACAAAGAGGAGAAAAAAACGGCCAAGAAACAAAGGAACTTTCCTTACCAGTCATTCCCCAAAGATATCAGGTCATAGCACGGCGAAAAGATAGAAAGTGCAGAACAACCTTATTGTCGCTGTTACTCGCATGCAAATGTCCTCCCCTTTGTCGAACATCCGAAATTGGACAGACGTCCGTCCGTCATGATGGAATCAATTGTATTAATTAATGTACTCTTAAAGTCTTGGCGACTTTAAAAAAATGCTTAAGTTTCAAACAAGGTCTGTTCTTGTCTGAACAGTCATGGAAATTGCCTGTGTGTCAAAAAATGCCACTTGGTTGACAGTCGTTGCCCATCCAGATTTGGACAGATCTTCTGAAAGCGTGCATTTCAGTCCAAGTATAGGTATTTCACAGTGGTGTAGTCCAGGGCAGGGTATCACAGGTAGCATTGCGTACACCCACTTTTCAAAACAGGGCGTTTATCCTGTGCTGTATGGACTGCTTAAATAATTAAGAATATACCCAGGGACCATTCAACCACTGGTATCTCAGGTTCAATATGAATACAAACCACTTAAGACCTCAACGCCTTCAATTAGGTCACAAATGTCATCTGGGTCATCCTCAGGCTGTTCCCGTTCCTTCTGCATGACATACACCCCCATCATAGTTTGCTCTATGATTCTGTTGGCCTCAGTGTCTGTATCATGGGACCAAGTTCAACAAAAGGCATACAGTGCCCTCCACAATTATTGGCACTCTTAGTGAATGTGACCAAAACAGGCTATGAAAAAATATGTCTTTGCTGTTTAGCCTCCTTCGCTCAAAATATTCACAAAAATCCTACCTGTTCATAGAAGTAAAATTATATATAAAAATAAATAATAATTAAAAAAAATGTTGACATTAAATAAATATTATTCTCGAAAACAGGTGTGCCACAATTATTGCCACCCCTTAATTGAATGTTTTTAGCAGCCCCCCTTTGCCAAGATAACAGCTCTGAGTCTTCTCCTATAATGCGTGATGAGGTTGGTGAACACATAGCACGGGATCTGAGACCATTCCTACATACAGTATATCTCCAGATCCTTCAGATTCTGAGGTACACTTGTAGGTTCGGCTTCAGCTTTTCCCACATATTTTCTTTGGGGTTTAGGTCGGGGGACTGTGATGGCCATGGCAAAACCTTTTTAGTCTGCTGTCGGTGAACCATTTTTGTGTTGATTTTTAGGTGTGCTTTGGATCATTGTCCTGCTGAAAGGTTCAACCACGGCCCATTTTTAGCTTCCTAGAGGGGGCTGTTAGGTTTTCATTTAATATCTGCTAGTATTTGATGGAGTCCACAACAACAAGGATCCGCCACCATACTTTACAGTGGGTATGAGGTGCTTTTCTGTATGGCTATCTTTCTGTTGACGCCAAACCCACCTTTGATGTTTGTTGCCAAAAAGCTTTATTTTGGTCTCATCTGAACATAAAACTCTTTAATAAAAGTCTGACTTACATTTGGCAAACTGTAGGCACTTTAGTTTGTTGTTGATTGACAGCAGAGGCTTTATTCTGGCAACCCTCCAAAACAACTTGTGGTGATGTAGTCTGATGGTAGTTCTGGAGACTTTTTGACCCCAGGACTCAACTAACCTCTGCAATTCTCCAGCTGTGATCCTTGGAGATTTTTTTGCCAGTCGAACCATCCTCCTCATGGTGCGTGGGGTCAATTTACAGACAGGTCCTCTTCCAGGCTGATTCCATACATCTCCTGTCGCTTTACTTTTCTGAACAACTGCCCTGATTGTGGAAATGTGTATTTCCAACTGTTTAGATATTTTCTTATATCCCTTTATCCGGGTTTCAGCAGCTCAACAACTTTTTGTTGCACTTCGACACTGTGTTCTTTTGTCTTTCCCATCTTGATGAATGACCAAGGGTATTTGGCCTGTGTCACCTCATATTTATAATAGTTCCTAGTCAAACAGGTGAACTTAAAAATGTAAAACATGACTGGTAATATATTTCAGTTAGATTTTAATTCCAAGATTTTTTAGGGGTGCCAATAATTGAGGCACCCATGTTTTGGAGAAAAATATTTTATGTAATGTCAAAAAAACGATTTCTTTCAATCATTTTACTTCAATTAAAAGATAAGATTTTTGTGAATATTTTGAGCAGAAAACCAAGAGGATAAACAGCAAAGACATATTTTGTCATAGCCTGTTTTGGTCACATTCACTAAGGGTGCCAAATAATTGTAGAGGGCATAATAACAAGAACTACAATTTGAGAGTGAATGATACAGCGCAACAAGAGACTGGAGGCAAGACAAAATGGATGAAAACATGCGCTTTGGAAAAACCCCTAAATGTATTTATGAATAAATGAAGTGGAATGAAATAAAATTGAAATCTATACATTCTAATATATACTTTAATAAACATGCATACCCAATAATACGTCTTTATCCCCAAAATGAGCAGATGAGAAACAATCATAGTATGTATTGGATTTGAAAACTTGCAGCATTTTCTAACTCACCATGTACTCTTGTACAGGTTTCTCATGCTCTTCATTCAGTTAGGTGCACAAGGACTTAATGACAGATGCTCGTCTGGTATATATGGTGTCATTCTGGAGGGAAAAAGTCAGATGAGCTTGCATTTACATACAGTAACTCACATTTAAAAGTAACTGAACTGGTAGCTGGATGTAGCTGACTGCTTTGAGATTAATGAGATCTGTATACGTGGGTTTTAAGCCCGCTATACACATACTATACTATACTAGTATATTATGCTACTTGAGCTATTTAAATGACTATAGAGAATGTTGGCTGCATACATAATGGTGATGTAGTTTGTAGTATCTACAACTCTCCTTGGAGTCACAAAGTCAGCACTGTCACATAAACGTCGCTGAAAGAAAAATGAAACACAGTAGTCAAAGATTAGTGGTTATCAGCACATCTGGAGTTACCACTGCATCTCGGTAACATTATTAAGACATAGGATACAAGTGTGTTTAAACTGACAACGTAATATAAAGAGGTGTGCACATATAGGGAATAGAGCTATTTATTAAGCTCTATTTTGAGATGTTTTTTTTTATCTTTGATATAATTAATCACTCCATGTATGATCTATAGTTATCACTCCTATGGTTATGCTACAGGAGGGGGCAGCTGTGGCTCATATTCTCCATAGTGACCGGTTTGTTGTTAAAGTAACATTATGCAACAAGTTTACGTTAAAATCACAGAAGATGATCTGCTGCATGAGAAAAGAGTGAAAGAGATGATTGAGGCAGGCGACTACTGTCACAAGCCTAGTGCACTCTTTCCCGCTACATTTTAGTTTCCTGGATCTGGGAGTACGGAGCATGCGCAGTAGCTAGCACTACTTTTATCCAAAGTAAATCATGTTCCTTGAATCAATATTTATTCAGTTTTTTTTTAGCTTGACATTAAACAAACAAAAACGAACCATGTAACAAACATAAACGCAATACATTCATGTTATACAAACATATTTCTATTATGGTAATGAAACATGCCTGTTTTTTTGACTGCAGCTATTTGCTTTTAAAAGTCCCTGGAGCGCATTTAAAGCAGTTCAGTACTGAGGGTCCTCTTTATTGTTATTTGTGTGAAACCCAGTGAAATTTAGCACACAGAGTTAGAGATACACCCGATAAAAATAAAATACATGACACATGAACTGACTTCTTGCATTGGTTTATTGAACGCTCAGATTAAGTCGAACCAAAGACAGGCTCGATTGAGGCAGTTGAGACTTGTCTTCTATTCTCGCTTTAACGGTACTTCTCGGACAAAGCCAGGTTAACTTTGCCAAAGAACTTGTCACAAGCCACATGCACTTCGGGGGTGAAGTCCTCGGGATAAAACATTGCCATCACCACAAGCACATTGTGGGTTATGATCTGTCAACAGGGTAGAATGATTCAAGTGAGTTTTGAGACTTAATTCCAATTTTACATTTACATTAACATTCAGTCATTTAGCAGACGCTTTTGTCCAATTCGACGTACAGGTGAGAGAACAGTCAAGCTACGAACAATACAATTTTAGAGTAACCTACTCCAAATGCTATACTTAAACACAACATAGTCCACACTGTTGGTCACACACCTTGAAGTTGGCAGGATCCACACGCAGCGTGAAGGCATGCAGCTCGCTCAGTGTTAGAAGGCCATTCGCGATATCATCTATTTTCTCAACAGCATCCATATAGCCTGTCATGACAGTCAAGCCATGCTTACGGATGGCGGCAGACCCGGGGCTAATATCTTTCCAGTGGGAGAAGTAGGTCTTCGTCTGGGGAAAGACGAAGAGGGTCCTGAAAATAAATTGAAGGAAACGTTTTACTTGACGCTACTGTAAATACTTAATAATTTCGTTGTTACTGGGCGAGTAATCCCACTACAAAAGGAAGTTAGTAGGCCTACCTGGACAGCGCTTCATTTCCGATGTCCTCCGCCTTTGGTGTGATTTTGGTGAAGAAGGATTTCACCAGTGCTTTGTCCTTAGCTGAAAGGCTCATCTTTAACGTCTGGTCGTTGCTGAACTAGACAATAAAACCTGTAATTGTTCGGTGAGACGGGGGTCTTATATATTGTCTTATGTGAAGTCACAGTTTTGAAACTCCTCCTCCAAAGGCATTCTATTGGGTGACACCAAAAAAATAACATCTGGCACTGGACAAACACTGGATTTGTACCTTATTGCCAATATTATAGGCCTATATAGTACTGAACAAAACATACACAATAAAGGCTAAGACCTCCATAATATTAAGAAATAGAGCAAGCCTAAACAAGCTCCTAAATATGCAATATATGTAGTTTAGTTATCGAAGAGCAATTTTTTGTAGTTCCGTTTCGAGCACAAGAGTTGGCTAATATTTATATTTATTTATTTATAAGGTTTTTACCTCAAAAAGTCACATCTGCTGAAAAAAACAACACAAGAAGTCTTCAGTAGACCTTTAACCCCAAAAACCCTAGCTTTGTTTTTTTTCTGTATCCGGGACAATAGCCAGCTCTTGCGGACCCAGTCCCAAAGATAAGGCCACCATGGCCAGCACTGCAGCTCTGATTTGGTCATTCCTATTTGCCAAGCCGTTGCCCATCAAATCCACTCTCTTGATTACACCGGCCAATGGACTCGTGTCTAGTCTTGTTATGAAACATGTGCGCTGAGATCATTGTTTTAATTCCGACTAATCTAATACAATAATTTAAAAATGCACGTATAAAATGTATTGACAGGACAACTTAATGGTCAAGTGGCTAAAGGAAGTAAACAGACAAATATGAACAGAAATATCAAATGCTCCATAGAGTCCATAGAGGTGCATACAAACGATTTGCTGTTGTGTTGATTGAGTTATTTTTGCAATTCCCCCATTTTTGCAAAGGGTTTCATGAGCCCAGCCTACATGTTTAACAAAGCTATACATTAGTACAACTTAGATTGGTTTTGGTACAATTTGTCACCAACAGACGACAGCTGATAAGGCTGAGGCAATCATTGAAAAACATACTTTGAGATGTACATTTAATCTCGACGCCCGATCTGGAGCCACCCTATGGAATGGGTGGCAGACATTTCCTGTTGTTCTTAGGAAACACTATGGGTAGTCTACTCTGCTGTATGGAGTGTGGGGCATTAACCTATAGAATAGGCAAATATTGATCACAATTTGTGTGGTTTGGATGTATAAACAAAGTGGCTTCTCTTTGTTAGAAATGTATATGCTTAAATCAACTTTTTAGCCTAGCTTGAAGACCCATCTTTTTAGATCACCTTTACACCTGACGAAGTAACTGTTTGTGGTTGTTATTCATTGTTTTATTCCAATTACATATTAAGTCATCTACCAAATTCTTAATATTAAACTTAACTCAAAATTGTTGTCAACTGATTTATTAAAACAGCTAGTGTTGTACAATTCAATTCAAAAGCCATTGCCCTTGTTTGTCAGGACAAATAATACCCACATAGCATTTGCGTTTAGAATTAAACAGTACAACATTGTTAACATTGTGTTAAATGTTTAAATAATCTCATTTGGCTGGTGGAATAGGATCTTATGCCGTTAAACGACAACAGCAATTACTCTACTTTCCATACGAGTGTAATCAAGCTGTCTCAGCGTAGAAAATTAATTTTAATTTGGTAAGAGCAAAGCTTGACGTAACAGTTATACTTTTTAAAGAGCGCCAACTGCTGGACGTAATGCAACTATGACTCCACGCTTTAATTGAAAGCACAAAGGGAGAAATTGCATTGCATTGACAAAGGTCAAACTACTACTGTCTGCTTTGTATGGTTCACACAGAGAATCTTTTCAATTATTCAAAATAAAGGTCCTTTCTGTAGACATATTGTGCTGAAATGGCTTGTCATCTGTCTGTTGTCTGAGTAGTTCTGGATGCTGTGGTGCCACTCAGAGTGAGCTCAAGGCAGTTGCATTTATGTCTGTTTGGACATCTAAACAGAAACTCCCTGACAGTACAGTGAAACTGTGTGACTGATATTGCCTCTTCAAACAAACACAACCTAATGACTTAGCCCATATTTTGTCTGACTTAACCACCAGAATTATGTTAACTGCAAGATAATTATGTTTCTTTTGGTAAATATTGTAATATTGTCCAAGAGTTCGGTTAATTAAAATGGAAAGGATTGAATGTATAATTCAAGATCAATAATTAGTTTTGTTTCAATATAAAATGCTGTGTAATATTGTGATAACAGAGCTCCTCATTCAGGGTAGCAAGTAAAACATCGTTCATTTGAAAATGACAATATACAATAAGTAAACCTACAGTACAGCACAAAAATTACTGCTTCATGAGGTGCAATCTAGATGACTGGTAATTGGTTATTGGTAATTGTGACTGTTGTTGCAGTTGTTGCTGTTGTAATTGTTGCTTCACATAAATATGTTCTACTTGATGGAGCATATGTGTGAGATGAATGTCGTGTCATGAATGTCTCGTCATGCAGTCCTTCACTCTAGTGCAAAGTGTAGTAGAATTTTTAAATGTTGCTATGGCCGATAGGAACGCCTTCTATGCTTATGTTCTGTGCATATCCGGAAGCAGTTCATATCAATGCGATCTGCGGTAGGCTACATGCCAAAAACCAGCCCACACACATAACACCCAATCGTTTGCAGTTGGGAGGGGTAATCTGACGTATTTAAAAGACTTGTAAACGCACGTCTCACACACAGGTCTGGTTATTCTCACTTCTAGATCCTGCTATTGTCGCAATACTCGTCAACATGGTTGATTGGACTGATTTCGAACGCAGCACCATTCTGGACATCTTTTCTAAGATGGACTACGATGTCGTGGGCCCCAAATCCCTCGCCAGGTAAGATCCGTCCTGTCATTTAGTTTTGCTTGTTGTTTCAGTATCACTGGAGAGCGTCTGTTTAAATAATCTGATATCTTCATTAGAGACGTTTTTAATTACATTCCAACCACATTAACCACATTAATTCTTCCCACCAGGTGCCTTGTCGTGTACCCATGGACGCAGCGGTACTTTGGCAACTTCGGAAACTTGTACAATGCCGCTGCCATCATGGGGAACCCAATGGTCGCCAATCACGGCAAAGTGGTGCTGCACGGACTGGACAGAGCCTTGAAGAACATGGACGACATCAGAGGCACATATGCGGAGCTCAGCGTGCTGCACTCCGAGAAACTGCACGTGGATCCCGACAACTTCAGGGTACGTTCGTTGCTGCGTGTCTTCTGAAGTTGATGTTCCATATAAACCAGACATATCAGTCATTAAACTTGGCAATCCAGATATCATCGTTTACTACACAAAGATCATATAATAATCATAATTATGTCTCTGTCCTCTCCTATAGCTGTTGGCTGACTGCCTGACTATTGTTGTTGCCGCACAAATGGGAGCTGCGTTCACCGCCGATGTCCAGGCCGCCTTTCAGAAGTTCCTGGCTGTCGTCGTCTCCTCCCTCGGCAGACAGTACCACTAGAGACTACACCTCAGACGAGAGCAGACCATCATCTAATGCTTTCGTTGACACGACGTTTAACAAATAAAAGTGTCGGCAAATTATTTCAAGTTGTTGCCTCTGATTATTCTGTTGTCATCATGGGAAAACACAAAACATACTTAACGAGTGAAGACACCTGTTTAGAGATTACAGATAAACATTAGCTTATCAGAGTCGGAACCCGTTTTAAACCGTTCTTGGCCAGTTGTAGAAATACCACTACAACAAATCTACAACTTTTTGAAATTGATGTTGCAAAATAAATGACGACTTATTCAAAAAGAAAGTCTAATCACAACAACCCCTATGGACAGAAACTCTTTTAACGAAATAACATCACACCAGTGCTTTGGGGACTTATTTTGCAACGATATGACTTGGGTTAGTGTTCCATAGTCTGAAAAACAGTTTTGATCTGTTTGGTCAAGTTTATGTATCTGCACAAACAAGGTTTCACGACTTTACCCATCTCAATAAGTTCTGAGCAAGGAGAAGCACAGTCTACTTGGCGAGGGAACTGGCCATGGTCCTGAAATGCCTCAATGCATCAAGCCAGCGATTCTCTCGAACTTTGTAAAACATAGGTGTTCCTAAGTTTTTTGTAATTTCAATTTCTTTGCCCATTAATTGAAAATGTATATACAATAAATATATTGTACGCCTGACAGTAGAATGAATACATTCAAAGATAGGCCTATAGGCTAATATTATAAGTGGTGTAATGTAACAAAGCTCGAAAACATCAGTTGTATCTCGGGTTTCTTCTTGCCAATAAAATAACGTTTAACAGTGTAAACGAATGAGAAATTAACAAGGTCATACCTTGTCGAGAATGCCTCCCTGCTAATAAAACAATCATGTACTTATAGTTTTACTTATAGCTTTAGTAAAGGTATTTAGGAGACGCTTTTGTCCAAAGTGACTCACAAAATATTCAAATAAAAACAGTTAAACAATAGTAATAAGCATAAATAAGAAAAATAGCAATTATTATGGTTATTATAATGAAAATAATAATTATAATAATAACATAATACTACTTCTAGCCTATATATATAAAATAATAATAATAATAATAATATGATTGTATTTATAATCTATGCATTAAACAAATCAAGACAGAAGACTAATTAGACAGTTTTTGAATGTACCAAAGCTGTTGTTGAAATAGACAGCACAGGACAGCTGAGTGAAAGCAAAGACAACAGACGCTCATCATAAGAGCGAAGTGGTCGAGAGGGGGAATCATAGCATTTAAATAGGCTGGTACCGATCCAGTGGCAGCTGAGAACGAGGGATTACATTCTTACAGCCACAGGGAGCCAGTGAAGGATGACCAGCAGAAGAGTTACCTGGTCCTTGTCGACATTGTGTAAAAATGTTGTGTGAGAGCGCCTGATCATCCCAATATTGGTATTCGTTACCCCAAAATAATTCTTGTTTTTCTAGAAAATGTGCTTCTATACACTTAAGTACTAAGCTTGCATAAAGTGGTCTATAATGAATGCAAACTAAAGACACAACCACAAGATGCTATCATTCATTTTATTATTTCAACAGACAGTTTAGACTTCTGTTCATGAGCTGGGCAACCGATTTATCGGTATTTCTCGGACAAGGCCAACCCCAAAGCGGCGAAGAACTTGTCCATGGACACATGGACTACTGGGGTAAACTCAGTGGGGAACATGATGGCCAACTCCACGAGCAGGCAGTGAGCCAGGAGCTGGGAGAAAAAAGAACCGAACATTGAGATGTTATTGTTACTGAGGCGAAGAAATTATACCAAAATCACAATATATATTTTCATATCATGAACATTTTATGAAAATGCTATAATAAATCTTAATTCAGCAATTCTAGACCTTGTCACAATTTCAGCTGTCTGGAGTTTTAATAACTTAATTTTAAAACAAATCATTTAGATTTTAGAAATGGGAAGTTAAGTTTATTTCATGTTCATATATTGTTTTATTCCATGAATATTTTCAGGCTAACTTAACTGAAGTGAACTGCATTGGACAAGCATCTTTCATCCGTCATATATGCCATATAATACGTTTTTACCTTGAAGTTGGCTGGATCAATACGCAGCGTGAAAGCGTGCAATTCACTGAGTGTAAGCAGTCCTCCAGTAAGGTCATCGATTACACCGACGGCCGTGGCAACGCCACCCATGACAGTCCTGCCATGCTTCATCACAGGGGCAGAGCCGGGACTGGTGTCGCTCCAGTGGGAGAAGTAAGTCTTGGTCTGAGGGTAGACCACCACCAGCCTGTCCGGTCAAATATTGGTTAGAAAAACGTAGCAATTGCACACATATATTACACGTGTCTTTAAAAATCAGAAAGAAGGAATTACCTGGACAGGGCATCGCCCCCGATGGTGTCAGCCTTACTGGCGATCTTGGCCCAAAAGGCCCTGACAGTGGCCTTGTCTTTGGCTGTAAGACTCATGTTGGTTATTTTCTTACGGAGAATCTACAAAGTCCAGTGAGATGTCTAGGCGACGTTTCGTCCTTTTATAGGACTTTGTGGAACCACCACACACTCAAGACCCACCTCTTGCCGGGCTACATGCCAACTCGATATCTGAGAATATTTTGGAATATGTAATGCACACATAATGCATGCAAGCCCCGGTGTCGTAAAAACTGATAAAAGCAAGACAGTAAAACACACGAACAAGATGCAGTCGATTTTATTCTGTAGAAAATCTCTAAAGCAGAGCCACAAAAACCCAACACTGTACAATATTGCGGTGTTTTTGAAGTCTTTATCTATACATTAAATCAAATGTCACTTGAGGACAAGACCGTTGAGGACACTTAAAAGAAAATGCTGACATCCAATTTTAAAATGTAGGACGAAAGTGAGGATAATGCATCTTTGAAATAAAATGCAAGGTTTCTTGAGGCATATCGCAGGAAATCATAGACATGCATAAGCAATTAAAAAAATGATTTGCTTTATCAGCGGTCACCGCAATTATGCACGAATATAAAAAGGCGTAGCAGACTGTTTTTGCATGGGTATCTCTTAAGCCTCTGGTTATCAAATGAGCGACATGTTAAGGGTGGAACCACTGCTGCGACAACTAGATAATGGCACACTGTTGTCCTTCGAAAACCAGAACGTTCGATATCGTGCTTTTGGACTAAGAAATTACTAAACCTGTTAAATTCTGCTTATATTTCAGACACCATCTTTACGCATTGAAGGGGATAAATATACTTCACCATTGCAACAGTGTCTGACTATTGTAGATGGTAAGTATCTTTCCATAGGACGACCTGTTAGAACAGGATAGGATGGTGAGCTGATCTGAGGTGGTGTTTGCAAGATGACGGAGAGGGCGCCATAACTAATTGAACCATCTGCGGTACAACGTAGGGTGGCGCAAGCAAAGCTTACCTAAAAGGAAAGAACCGCATATTTACCCATTTACCCACATTCAGACGACCAAGGAGAGAATTGCATCCGGGGTATTAACCACAGTATTCTCATTTTCTCTGCATACATGGCCATTGGAAGACGAATTGTCCATACAATCCTGTTGGGGATATTAAAATGTTCCAGTTCGGAATGTGCAAATTTAGTATATTGTTAACAGGAGCTCAACGTTCTAACATATTGCACGCCACAAATCAGAAAGCACGAAACTGTCTAATAGGCTGAGATTATTGAAGTTGGTGTACTTTTAAATATTGTTATGACAATAATAAATCCCCTCTAATGATATACACAATACACATATAAACAAGTATACACATACACATTTTTATTTGGTTTTCATCCAGGCTTACCGTCCAAACGCAAAGAGAGGTGTGAGGAGATGAGAGACAAAGAGGAGAAAAACACGCCCAAGAAACAAAGGAACTTTCCTTATCAGTCATTCTCTGATGGAGCATGCGCATTAGCTAGCTTGACCTGTGTAATTAAACCAAAGTAAATAATGTATGCTACGTGGGCTATTTGAATTTGTATAAAGATAATGTTGGCTGCATTCATAATGATGATTCAGATTCAGATTCAGATTCAGATAACTTTATTAATCCCATCAGTGGGCAATGAAGTTTGCAGTCCCAGTCTCCATCAATCAACAATACATAGTAAGCTTATAAATAAATATGCATATGCATCAACACACACATACAGTTAACACACACATACAGTCAAACACCATGTCCTGTCAGTGATGAACAGCGCTCAGTAGATAAAATTGTCAGTAGTGTACTCTATCCCTACAACCTTGTTTAATAATAATCTAATGGTTGTAGGGATGAAAGATCCAGAATACCTTTTTGTTTTTGCCCTGACAGAATAGTAGCGCCTCCCAGAGGGCGTTAATGAAAATTCACCACCTAACACATGATCAGGCTGACGGATGATACTTTTAGCCTTTTGGACTGCCTGTTTGTTAAACAGAGCACTCAGACTATTTAGCTGTGTTCCAATAATCTTTGATGAAGTGTTAACAATGCTACTGAGACTCTTCTTGTCTTTGACTGATAGGCTATTGAACCAACATAAAAAAGAGAAAGTTAACAGACTCTCAATGAAAGACTGATAAAAGTTACGTAGAATAGTTTTAGAGACACTGAAGGAGTTTAGCTTCCTCAGCAGATGAATTCTCTGTTGACAATTGTCTCAGTGTTAATATGAAACTTGAGCTCACTGTCAAATATTGTACCTAAGTACTTGTAAGAATCAACGATTTCCACATCCCCCTCATGTATGACACTTGCTATTGGTTCTGCCTTTGCCCTCCTAAAATCAATTATGAGCTCTTTTGTTTTGGCTACATTTAAATCTAAAAAATTATTGTCGCACCATTTCACAAATGAGGTCAACGCTAGCCCATGACTGGAATGTGGACCTTGGAATAAAGATAGCAATGCATTGTCATCTGAAAATTTGACTAGGTAGCTTCCTTGTTGGGAAGACCTGCAGCTATCTGTGTACAAAATAAATAACAAGGGAGAGAGTACACAACCTTGCGGAGAGCCGGTATTTGAAGCAATAGGTTGGGACAACTGACCATTTACAAAGACTCTCTGTATTTTATCTGTTAAAAAATTTAAAAGTAGCAGAAATAGTTGATTTGGTATCTGAAAATCATGTGCCAATCTCTCGATCAGAATATGTGGCTGCATTTTGTTGAAAGCAGAAGAAAAATCTGCAAATAAAACCCTAACATGGGACCCAGGCTTCTCCAAATGTTTATATACTGTGTCTAAAATAAAAAGTTTTGCGTCATCCACACTTCTACCAGTTTGATAAGCAAACTGTAATGGATCCAGTTTTCCAGTGACCAAGGACATAATTTCAGCTCTAAGGATTTTCTCAAAAATTTTCATCACCAAGGACGTAAGAGCTACTGGTCTGAAATCTTTCAACTCCTTGGGTTTATTTAGTTTAGCTAGTGGGATTATGGTGGAGCTCTTTCATATCTGGGGAATATGGCCTTCTTTTGCACACATATTGAAGAGGCAGGTGAATACTCCACTTAGTTGGTCTGCACAGAAGCGTAATGTGCGCCCACAAACAGCATCAGGACCAGCAGCCTTCCTAATATTGACCTTCTTCAACAAGGATGTTACTTGTTCCTGAGATATCATTATGTCATTATCTGGAACCAACGTGTTTCTCAACCCATAAATATTGTCAGAGAAGTCAGATGATTCAAAACGTGAATAAAATAAATTAAAAGCATTAGGAAGATCACATGACTGAACCCCTTGAACAGAAACAGGCATCCTCCTTTCAGGTTGTTGATTTAATGATGCCATTGACTTAATTCCTCGCCAGGCGGCTCTAAGATCCCCCCCACTGTATTGTTCTTCTACTTTCCTTCTATATTTCATTTTAGCTTTCCTGATCTCATGTTTTACTTCTTTGGACACTGCTTTAATCTCCCAAATATCCCCAGTGTAGAAAGTCCTCTTTTTCTTGTTAATGACAGATTTGAGTTCTTTCGTCACCCATGGTTTATTGTTCGGAAAAGTGACAGTTGTCTTAGTGGGGATAACCATGTCCACACAGAATGTGACGTATGATGATACAATGTCTGATAATTCATCAATGTTCTCAGACCCCTCTTGAAAGCACTCCCAGTCCGTACACTCAAAACATGCTTGAAGTGACGAGATACTGTCCTCAGACCAGACTTTCACAGTTCTCTCCTCATGTTCTAAGCGTCTAAAAGAGGGTTTGTACACTGGTATGAGGTAAACGCTGTTGTGGTAGGAAGCTCCCAAGGACGGCATGGGTATGGAGCTGTAAGCCCCACCTACTGACCCATAACACAGATCAATACACGTATTTTTCTGTGTTGTAGCGCAATTAACATATTGCTCATAAGTTCTCATAGTCCTACTCAAATCACAGTGGTTAAGTGATGTAGTTTGTAGTATCTACAACTCTCCTTGGAGTCACAAAGTCAGCACTGTCACATAAACGTCGCTGAAAGAAAAATGAAACACAGTAGTCAAAGATTGTTAGTTATCAGCACAGTTACCACTGCGATTCAGTGACTGCATTTTTCACCATTAAAACATATGGGTCTATAAGCAAAAGTTTAAACGTATGTAATGTACAGAGGTGTGCACGTATAGGGAGAAGAGACAGATCTATTTTGAGATTTAGTTTTGATTAAAAAATATATAAAAATATATATCTTTAACTGATAGACCCATACAAAGGTCTCCTAACAATTTCAACTTTGATATTATATATATATATGTAATAATCACTCCATGTATGATCTTTAGTCATCACTCCCATGGCTATGCTAGGGGCAGCTGTGGCTCATATTCTCGATAGTGACCAGTTTGTAGTTAAAGTAACATTATGCAACAATTTTACCTTAAAATCAGATGATCTGATGCATACTAGTGTGAAAGAGATGATTGAGGCAAGCAAGTAGCCTACTGTCACAACCCTGGTGCACTCTTTCCAGGTATATTTGAGTTTCCTGGATCTGGGAGTACGGAGCATGCGCAGTAGCTAGCACTACATTGATCCAAAGTAAATTATGTTAAATATATGTTAAATATTAGTTTTTTTTTTGTTGCTTGACATTAAACAAACGAGAACGAACTATTTAACATACATAAAGGCAATAGATTTTTTGAGCGCACCTTATTGCCTTTTAAAGTTATTTTGCAAACACCTCCATAATGTAATCAATGGGTGGGACGTTTAACATTTGAATCTGTTTGAGAGTCAGAAGAGAAATCAAGGCATCCTTTTGGCTATGCGTTTGTAGATGTTTATGACAGCGTCATTGTCAATTTGTATGTAGCCTATGTCTCAATGGACAATCCCAACAGCTAAGAGAGCCTTTCCTCTTCACAGAGTGAACTCGTTTTAAAGTTAAAGTTTTTAAGTGTGCTTTTATTTTGTAATCGTCAACATAAAGAATACATTCATATCTGCCAGAATGTACATGTTCTTCAATGGATTAGCACACATTTGAACCCTTCAGATAACTGCAGCTTGGAGGACGTTTCACCTAGTTTTTTGTTTATTGATATGTTATCACTCTCACTCGGTCGTATGGCAATTCTTAATATTCAAGAAAACGTCTTTGCAAAAAAAAAAAACATTGAAAAATGACGTTCCAATTCTGTAAGAAGACCACGCTCTGTTCAATTGCCCACCACAGAATGACACCCAGGTAACATTCCAGCTGAGTTAAGGTAGCCTAATTCTTTCATCAATGTAGATATAGCCTTATTTGCGTTGGTTCTGCAAATGGATTTATTATTTGGCAGAGGCTGGATGTAGGTTGTTTGTCATAAAATAATGCCTCCTACGATCGCAGCCTCAAACCAATCGATTACTAGAAAATTGGCCTTCATGCAAATCTCAAATGCCCCCTCAGTCATACTTCCAAGCAACCGTCCCTGGTGCGCAGTTAAAGCAGTTCTGTACTGAGGGTCATCTAGATTGTTATTTGTGTGAAACCCAGTGAATTTATGCACACAGAGTTAGAGATAGGCCTACTCCCAGTAAAAAAAATGACATGACACATGAACTGCCTTCTTGCATTGATTTATTGAACGCTCAATTTAAGTCGAACCAAAGACAGGGTCGATTGAAGCAGTAGAGTCTTCTATTTCCGCTTTAACGGTACTTCTCGGACAAAGCCAGGTTAACTTTGCCAAAGAACTTGTCACATGCCACATGCACTTCAGGGGTGAAGTCTTCGGGATAATACATTGCCATCACCACAAGCACGTTGTGGGTTATGATCTGTCAACAGGGTAGAATGATTCAAGTGAGTTTTGAGACTTCATTCCAATTTTGCATTTAGTAATTTAGCAGACGCTTTTGTCCAAAGCGACGTACAGGGGAGAGAACAGTCAAGCTACGAACAATAGAGATCAAGCGTAACAATAAATACTATTTTAATACTATACTAAAACACAACATAGTCCACACTGTTGGTCACACACCTTGAAGTTGGCAGGATCCACACGCAGCGTGAAGGCATGCAGCTCGCTCAGTGTTAGAAGGCCATTCGCGATATCATCTATTTTCTCAACAGCATCCATATAGCCTGTCATGACAGTCAAGCCATGCTTACGGATGGCGGCAGACCCGGGGCTAATATCTTTCCAGTGGGAGAAGTAGGTCTTCGTCTGGGGAAAGACGAAGAGGGTCCTGAAAAAAATTAAGGGAAAATGTATGACTTGACGCTACTGTGAATGCGTAATATTACTTTCGTCGGTGCTGGGCGAGTAATCCCACTACAAAAAGAAGTTTGTAGGCCTACCTGGACAGCGCCTCATTACCGATGTCCTCCGCCTTCGGTGCGATTTTGGTGAAGAAAGATTTCACCAGTGCTTTGTCTTTAGCTGTAAGACTCATCTTTAACGTCTGGTCGTTGCTGAACTAGACAATAAAACCTGTAATTGTTATGTGAGGCGGGGGGCTTATATATTGTCTTATGTGAAGTCATTGTTTTGAAACTCCTCCTCCAAAGGCATTCGATTGGGTGACACCGAAAAAAAAGCATCTGGCACTGGACAAACACTGGATTTGTACCTTATTGCCAATAATATTATGCCTAAAGGACTGTACCAAACATACACACATAATATAGGCTACATCCTTAATATTAAGAAATAGAGCAAGCCTTAACAAGCTGTCCCTAAATATGCAATAGGCTATATGTAGCTTAGTTATCGAAGAACAATTTTTTGTAGTTTCGTTTCGAGCACAAGAGTTGGCTAATATTTATATTGCTATTATTTATAAGGTATTTATTTACCTCAAAAAGTCCCATGTTCTGTCAAAAACAAGAAGTCTTCAGTAGAGCTATAACGCAAAGCCTTGTTTTCTTTTCTGTATCCGGGACAAATAGCCAGGGGTCTTGCAGACCCAGTCCCAAGTTCAGACCACAATGGTCAGCACTGCAGCTCTGATTTGGTCTAATTAAGGCATGAGCTTTCATTCCTATTTGCCCCACCCAAATGTAAGCCGTCGTCCATCAAATCCACTCTTATGATTACACCGACCAATAGACTCGTGTCTGGTCTTATTACGAAACATGTGCGCTGAGATCATTGTTTTAATTCCGACTAATCTAATACAATCAATTAAAAATGGACATATAAAATGTATTGACAGGACAACGTAATGGTCAAGTGGCTAAAGGAAGTAAACACGCAAATATGAATAGACATATCGAATGCTCCATAGAGTCCATAGAGGTGCATATACAAATTATTTGCTGTTGTGTTGATTGAGTTATTTTTTGCGATTTCCCATTTTTGCAAAGGTTTCATGAAGCCAAGGCTTCATGTTTATAAAAAGCTATACATTAGTACGACTAATATTGGTTTTGGTACAATTTGTCACCAGACGACAGCTGATAAGACAAGAGACAATCATTGAAAAACATACTTTGCGATGTACATTTAATCTCGACGTCTGATCTGGTGCCACCCTATTGAATGGGTGGCACACATTTCCTGTTGTTCTTAGGAAACACTATGTGTAGTCTGCTGTATGGAGTGTGGGGCATTAACCTACATAATGTAGGCAAATATTGATCACAATTTCTTCGGTTAAGATGTATCAACAAAGTGGCTTCCCTTTGTTTGAAATTTATGATTGAATCAACTTTTTAGCCAAGCTTGAAGAGCCATCACTTTAGATCACCTTTTACACCTCATAAAGCTACTGTTTGTGGTTGTTTTTGTCATTGTTTTATTCCAAGTACATATTATGCCATCTACCAAATTCTTAATGTTAAACTTAACTCGAAATTGTTGTCAACTGATTTATTCAAACAGCTAGTGTTGCAGCACAATTCAAAAGCCATTGCCCCTGTTTGGCATGACAAAGAATAGCCCACATAGCGTTTGCGTTTAGAGTTAAACAGTAAACAATTGTAAACAGTTCAGCCTTTGGTAAATATGCGTGTGTTTAATGTTTAAATCATCTCATTTGGGTGGGTTGGGTAGGATCTTATGCCATAACTAGGCAACAGAAATTACTCTACTTTACATAAAAGGAATAGTCTGGCGCCCCCTGCTGACCATATGTGTGTAATCAAGCTGTCTCAGCTATCTCATGACTAGAAAGAGAGTAAAGCGTGACATAACGGTTACCCTATTCGAAGATCGCCATCTGCTGGACATATAGCCGTAAAAAGGAAGACAGGGTGTGTGTCTAATATACTTATGCTTTACAGTATGATATCCACACAAGGCTTGTAAAGGTCTAGGTTTATTTTCAAAAAACATAAAATCCAAACATAATGTAAAAAGTGAGTATGCACGGGTATAGAACAAGGCAAATATGCTTTATACAGTCATACAGAGCCGTGAAGAGATAATACTAATATAAAGATATAAAGGCAAATACAGAAAACATGTAGAAAAAAATTATAGAAAAAATCCAATTAGTCCAAAATATTAAGGTATGTGAAAAAATCTAGGAGTGTTAACAAAAAACCTAGACACAATTTTCCTTTCTCTGCTACGCATGTCTCTAAATCTCATTTACCAGAAAAATCCAATGATGTGTTTTTGCGTACTGAAATAATTCTCTAATGTTTGATTCACCCATTTTCTTCATAAAGTCTGATGACATATATTAACTCCATTTTTTTTGGTATACTTCACTCCTTCGTACTCATCACATACTTCATAGATTATTTTTCTTAGCTTTGATTCCACTTTCTGGTTCCAGTACATCTCACATCATGGAGGACCACTGAGCTGCCAAAAGATATGGAGGGCCCAGAAAAGCCACCTCAGTACCAAATAATGACACCACCTTGACCTGACCCAAGATCACCTTCCATTGCTATGTCAAACCGCTAAAAGCCTCATACCAACCGCTCTTCCTCATACTCTAGTACCATAATGAATTGTTACAGACTTGTCATTGGCCAATTAACTTGAAGTCACTTGTTTGGTATCCCAGGATTAATTTTTTACTTTTTTCAATCTATCACATTCCAGTTTTGATCAGAAATACAAACGCAACATTAATCTTTGGAAAGCCAATTTTCTAGTAAATAACCATCGTATCCTGGGAACTTGTAAGAGTTAAAAAACTAAACAATGATTGTAAAAAAGAGGACTTTTATATACACTCTATGATACTGACTACCTGTCTGACACTGATAACACCAATCTGAACACCATCATTGAGTTTCCCCCTCTCTGTTCTCTGGAGCAGCAGCTGGTTCAACCATGTTTGCAGAGGGATCGCTGTTATGACAACACACTAAGGCAGTTCCTTGAGGTTGCTATTCAATAAAAGCATAGTGTACTGCAATAAAGTATGAACGGAGAGAAATCGTGTTGTTCCTGTTAAAACTTTAACTTTTTCAAAATGGCTTAAATTGCTATCAAAATAGTACAAACAAAGCATTAAAAATAAAGGTCCTTTCTATAGACATATTGTTATTGTGCTGAAATGGCTGGTTATCTGTTTGTTTGTCTGAGTAGTTCTGGATGCTGTGGTGCCACTGAGTGAGCTCAAGGCAGTTGCATTTAAAAAGGACACTTTGATGTCTGTTTGGACACCTAAACAGAAACTCCCTGACAGTACAGTGAAACAACTGATGCATTCATAAGCAACAGCATCCGCGTGACTGAAAAACGCTCAATTAAACATATTGGTTGATACAAGTAAATTTTTTTACAAATGAAACATGGACTACAACAGCAGAGGTGTATGCTTATTAAAAGCCTCCTGCTTTACCCCACTGATATGGACGTGAAACAGGTGTGAATGTGTGTACTGATATCGCTGAATAGCCTGTGAGAATAGACTCCATCATATGTTATTGCCGCTGCAAACAAACACAACCTAATGACTTAGCCCATGTTCTGTCCAAGCAAATCGACAAATCTAAGAACTCGAGAGAAAGAGAGAGCTATCCTTGATATTGTCATCACAGACAAAAAAAATACATGTCTCCATAAGACTTATGTGTGTTGTGTCAAGTGCTTTGTTGCATATGTGCGCGCATTTCCATTATATACGTCCTATAGACAACACAATATCACACATACTATATCGATTTGCGCAGACCGACACACATGAGAAATGCGGGTATTCAAAATTGCACATATAGACACAGGGGTATGCACACACACACACACACACACACACACACACATACTCAAATGCACGTGTGTACACACACGCACAGGATTGTGGTGGAATGCATGAGGAAATGGTGGTGGAAGTTGTGTTAAATACACTAAATCCATTCTCTTCTGTCGTTACTTCATTTCACCAGTAGGGGGAGAAGAGCCCAACAGTGGGGACTTTGGTGACACCTGAGGAAGAAAGAACACGTAAGAGGTGTGGGAGGTAAAAACATGACTGAAACAAAATCACTGGAATTATTGTATATCCATGGATGTATGGATGTGTGTGTGTTTGTGTGTTTGTGTGTCTGTGTGTTTGGTTGTGTGTGTAGGTGTGTGTGTGTTTGTGCACATAACACAGTTAGCACTCACAGGGGATGGAGGCTTTGCAAAGTTGAGGTGTGCATAAAGAAGCACAGCAATGTCATTCTGACTGGCCTCCAGTGCTATGGAGAGAGCTGTGCTGCCATCCTTGAAGAGACAGACAGACAGACAGACAGACAAGTAACTATCATTCAGTTCAGTACATAGTCATACAATAACACTTTCTCTCTCTCTCTCTCTTTATCTATCTATATACCAATCCATCTTATATACCTATCAGTCATTCTGACTGGCCTTCAGTGCTATGGAGAGAGCTGTGCTTGAAGAGACAGACAGGCAGACAGACACTAAATGATAACATGATAACAGCAGCCATACTGCAACACTTTCTCTCTCTTTCTCTCTCTTTCTCTCTCTCTCTCTCTCTCTCTCTCTCTCTCTCTCTCTTTCTCTATCTATATATCTATTTACCAATCCATCCATGTATCTACCTATCAATCTTAAAAAATAAGTAAAAACATCTGGTCATCTAACAACAAGAAAGAACAGTGTTAGAAAAGAAGATGTGTAAACGCATTGATATGGATGGATAGCAAGGAGTGTGGAAGGATAGTTCTTGAAGAGGAGGGAAAGGTGGCTGGAGCCTCACGTTATCAGTCAGTGTTGCGTCACAGCCAGGCACGGAGAGCAGCTGCCGTACGATGTCCACATGGCCGTGCTCACACGCACACATGAGCGCCGTGGAGCCGTCGTCGTCACGGAGATTGACCTGGGCACCACAGGAGAGCAGCGCCCGCACCATGTCCCCGCGACCGTGGCTCACCGCCAGCATGAGAGCCGTCTGACCCGCCTGGAGTACACACACACACACACACACACACACACACACACACACACACACACACACACACACACACACACACACACACACACACACACACACACACACACACACACACACACACACACACACACACACACACACACACACACACTGTCAAGCTGACCAATGCCCTTACATAAAAAATACCAACCAGGACAGTTATAGAAGTAGAATCAAACAGACCACCCCCCATGGACACACATGCGGTCAGAGGGAAATAGCCATCAGCCCTGCCACAGAAGTACAGTGACACAGACACACACACACATATGCACACAGTCAGGCAGACCAACATCCTTGGACAGTAACATCCAACCTTTCCACAGAAGCCCAATCACACACACACACACACACACACACACACACACACACACACACACACACACACACACACACACACACAGAAACACACACACACACACACACACACACACACAGAGAAACACACACACACAGAGAAACACACACACACACACACACACACACACACACACACACACACACACACACACACACAGGCAGCACCACTCTGCACCCTACCTGGCTGGCTTTGGCATTGACATCCCCTGTTCGCAGCAGCTGGAGGACGGTCTGCAGGTCGCTGTCGGAGCTGAAGGCAGCCAAAGCAGTCAGCATGATGGCTGTGTAGCCGGCCTTGTTCTGCTTGTCTGCATTACACAGGCCTGTACAGGAATGCAGGGGACAGGTGTTCAACTCACATTCAGGGTAAGCTAAGCTTTGAGACACGAGACTGAACAAGCACTGAACACTGTTGAAATAAGGCTTTATTAAAGTCTTAAAGTCATAATTGTAATGATAAAGTAATGTTTTATTGCAGAGGTAAAATGACAACCATCAATTAAGTTGGTACTAAGTCAGATTCTAGGTGTGTGTGCGATGTCCTAACGTCCCCCTGCTCTGGTTACTCTAATCTCTGTTTGTGGTTTTACGTCATTATTCTTCTGAGTTCTGATGTACTCCACATGTTAATCTGCTGTGTAACCAATCTGCTTACTTCTTGATGTATTCCAATGATACAACATCTAGTTTTACTCTTTGTATTCGTAATGAATGTGTGTCTGACCCCTGAATAAAGGTGTTTCAGTGTGTTATGATTAATTGTTATTCATCTATCATAACAGTAGAAACTTAAATTTCACTCGAGGCATAGTGTCAGCCAGAGTTTCTTAGTTCGATAGCTTCTCTTGCTATTCTGCACTTCTCTTGCTCCTAGTCTTGCTCTGGTGCTCTGAGGCACCTCATCTCTGCTATAAGGAAGACCCTTTACTCTTGGATTCCTAGTTTTTTGTAATGTCTGTAATGCTAACTGGTTTGCATTGGTTTGAATTGGTTTATCTGGAAATTGTAATACATCTATTTTTGATATAAACTATTGGATTTGAGATGGTTTCAACACATCAACATACACAGACACAAGCACTCATGCCCACCCATATTCAACACAATAGATACACTAATACACCCAACTCAGTAAGTGTTAATACCATTAAAAATGTTATGCCTTGAACATGTAGAATGTAGAGACATGCTATCCAAGACATATTGACATACAGTATGCTTCATAAGTTCATGTGTGTTAATACAAACACACAATGAGACACGCGTACGCACACACACACACACACAAACACACACACACACACACACACACACACACACACACACACACACACAAAACACAGACAGACACACACACATACACACACACACACTAACCAGTGTCCAGCAGTAGTTTGACCACGGGGAAGTTGGAGTGAGAGACAGTGTAGTGCAGGGCAGTGTTGCCGTTTCCGTCGGCCATGTTGACAACAAACTCCAGCAGCTGGGGAGAGGTGGAGGCGAAGGTGTCCATATAGGCCTTAACTACTGCTGTGTCTGCGCCTTTATGACATGACACACGAAGCCACTCCTGAAGTATCGTAGTGTAGGCTGTCCGCTGTTGGCATTTAATAACATGATAAGAATGACAAACACACACACACACACACACACAGTATGATGAATTTCAAGACCGACAATCACCTGACATCTAGTCAAGCCCCCTTTAACTCTTTAAATGTGGAAAACATATGACAGTCCAAGACAAAAGAAATTAATCTTACTGCCCCCTGCTGGCTGAAGGCATTCGGTTCACTAAGAGCTTTCTGAAGGGTATGAAGTGCTGTCATCAGGCTCTCACTAAGTTCCAATCTGAAACACAAAGCACATTGATACATTGATACATTTGATACGATTATACATTTCGTACAAAAACAACTAAATTCATCCCATGCACAAATCGTGCATATACATTTAATTAAATGATGTTCCGATGTACAGTATACAACTAATGCCCTGCCATACCGTCCTCAACTCACTTGCTTTCTTGATTGGCTGACAACGCAGAGCATACATTCCCAGTTGCTGGCTCTGTGGCTGTGGATTGGCTTGTATGTTGCTGGGAGCTGGAATCTGTGGCTGGTGATTTGCTGGCTCCCTGCTGAGGAGTAAGGTGAGTGGTTTTTGATTGGCTAGCTTGCTGCTGGGGGGTGGGGGCAGTGGTATGAGTCGTGAGGTCTTGAGCATCTGACTGGGTAGCACTAGTGTCATTGGGTTTGGCTTGGGGTACAGTCTGTTCAGAGGCAGGTGGAGAAGTGGAAGCTGGTTGAACAGCGGGCAGTTGGGTGTCAGGGACCAACCCCTGGCTGGCAGTCTGCTGAGGGCTGGCATCTATCTGCCCAGAGGAGATGCCACTGGCTAGAGGTGGCACAGAGGCAGTGGTCACAGCAGTGGCTGGTGATAAGGTAACAGTCTGTTGAAGGCTTGCATCCGTGGCAGGTGATTGGCTAGTGCTTTGAGGAACCGGTGGCTCATTGGCCGTTGGCTGGGCAGTGCTGAGCTGTTGTGGGGGCATTGGGAAGGGAGGCTCTTGGGCAGCTGTGGTCGCAGGCTGACCGGTGGCCTCAGGGTGAGGCGGTCGGGCTCCAGACTCCGGAAGCTTCTCAGGGGCCTCGTGGTATTCACTCGTGTCGCTCTCATCTTCTGAGCTCTCGCTACTGCTCTCCTCCGAGGATGTGGATTCATACCTGCAGGGCGCACGCACACAACACACACACACACACACACACACACACACACACACACACACACACACACACACACACACACACACACACACACACACACACACACACACACACACACACAGATCTCAGATCAATGACCAAGCCAACTATGACAGGTTCAGATATACATGATATAACAAATAGGCACTATGTCGTCAGTTAACCACGACAGATGCTGTGCTGACAGAATTGTGCCAAACCCTGCACTGATGGAAATCATACCCATAACCTATCTCTTCAGTTTAATACTAGAGCTTTTGTATGTAAGGACTTATGGGATTCAAGTTCAACACTTTGAGTGTTCAGGCTGTGTTCAAACCCAGACTTACCCTCCATTGACCCCGATAAACTGTAGATTCTTCTTAGTGGTAGGAGAGCCAGGCTCCCCGTCTGCTTTCCGCTTCATAATAGATCTCAGAGTGGACTGGGGAGAGGCTGAGGAGAAGAGAAGACCAATTACCGTAATCTCTAATCTGCTTTGAGGTCAAAAGCTGTATTATACGTATAAGGGAAATGGTAATGATTACGTATGCATGGCTGTTTTACCTGGCTTAGTAGACTCCTCCGCCTGGAGAACCTCCACAGTTGTGTGCTGACAAGCCTCTTCTTCATTGGACCCCTGATTCAAGGGGGTAACCTGATGGCACTTGGTCTCCATGACAGCCACAGGGCTGGTGACAGGCACTGAAGAGGACACCTCGCTCTTCAGAAGGACCTCTCTCACTTGCTTGGAGCTGATTGCGATGGGCAGCTCTCGGGGCCCTTCTGAGAGTCAACACAACAAGAGGTACAAGGGTCAGAGAACAATGGAGGAAGGTGTAGCACACAAATACCATTACACACAAAATCACAAAGATTACATATCTCAAAAATTTTAACTAATAATTCTTAAAAAACAGAAATTCAAACTAAATCAGATATCAACAAAGTGCTCAAAAATAATTTAACAGCTGCCAATTTCAAGAACATTCTGGGAACATTCCAAGTGCATTCCGGTAGTCATGCCTACCCTCTGGGTTGAGAGCCTCTGCCTGGCCCCTGAGTGGCCCCTCCAGGACGGTTCCAGAGGGTGCGCTGGCAATGGAGGGGCCCCCCTGCGCCCTCACCAGCATGGGCTGCTCCAGCGTGTACACCTGGATGCCAACGGTCCTCTGCTCGCGTTGCTGGGGCTGCTGGGTGAAGCTGACCACCGTCTGCAGGCTGGACCCCGACACTCTGACGCCACCCTGCTGCTGCTGCTGCTCCTGCCAGCCCAGGCTGGTGGCCTTGACCGGGTGCTCAGCCTGGGGCTGGCGATGGAGCTGGGCCTGCCTCTCCCTCTCCCTCTCGGCAGTCTCCACCTGCTCCTGGGAGCTCTGGATCTCCTGCATTGCTCTCTTCAGCTGCGCCTCCAGCCGACTCACCTGGGTCTTTAGGGACTCGGTCTCGGGCAGCAGCCCCAGGTCCTGCTCCCGCACACCGACACCCACCTGCCGGTAGCACCTCTCCCTCTCCCCCTCTTTCTCCTCTGGCCCCACCCCGATGGTTCGCACCTCTTTGCGTGCGCCGGGTCGCGCCCCGCCAACGATCACCGTGTCCTCAATCTCGCATCCGGAGTCCTGCCGGGAGCCGTCGGCTTGCGGGGTGGGCGACAGCCCCCCGCTAGCCCTGTCGGCGCCTGCTGTGGCGCCGGTCATTGTCGCCTTAGTCCCTGCCGCTGTGGTATCCTCCTCAGGGATGTCGATGTAGAGCTCACCGCGGGGCCTACCTCGCCCGCTGCTGCTGCCGCCGAAGCCCAGCGTGTGGCCCAGGAACTTCTGGCTCTTTAGCTGCACGCTCAGCTGCCTCTTCTCCTCCTGCAGCACGGAGATCTTCACCTGCATCACGGGGATGGTCTTCACCTGCTCCTCCAGCTCGCGGATCTTACGCAGGGCCGATGCCATCTGCTCACGCACGTGCTGCAGGTGTGCCGGCGTCGGGGACACCGGCGTGGAGAGTCCCGAGCTCATGGGCGTATAGGAGCCACCTCCTCCTCCTCCTCCTCCTCCGCCAGCTCCGCCACCATGGGAGCGGTTGTAGCTGTGGGCGCTGGAGAGGGAGGTGGTGGAGCCGGCCACGCTGCTGTGCATGCTGCCCAGGTTGGAGAAGCGCCGGCTCTCCTTCTCTTCCTCCAGCTTGCGGCGGGCGTCCAGCAGGGTCCTCTCCACGCGGGCCGCGCTGAAGCTGGGGCGCTGCATGGTGGCGGCAGCTGAGGCGGCATGGTGGGGGTGGTGGTAGCCCGGCGCGCAGTAGGAGAAGGAGGAGTGTCGGCTGTCCACGCTAGTGTTGGAGCACAGCGACTCGGTGGAGGTCCACCAGGAGCCGGTGTAGCCAGTGTAGCCGCGTGGCAGGGAGCCATAGCGGGGCCTCCGCTGGACGGGCACGCGCTTGATCGTGTTGCCCTTCTCGATGTCATTGACGTACTTGAGGAAGTCGAGGTCCAGACGGTAGCCGTAGGGCGTCTCCACCGAGTAGGGGGCCTCTGCGTCCTTTCCGTGCAAGGAAGGGGGTGCAGGGGGGTTGAGCTTCCCTGTAGCGTGAGTGAGAGAGAGAGAGACAGCGAGAGAGATAGAAAGAGAGAGAGAAAGAGAAAGAGGAAATCAACTCTAAACTGGCGGAAATCTCAGTCTAATCTCCCAATCAGACTTCACAGAGAGGCATGAACTCCCAGGCCACGTTATGCTCCAGGATTTGCTGCACCAGTGACCCGAAAGAGAGTTGCGGAGATACAGAAGGGAGGCCAGACCCAGAAAGGTTCAGACTATCTTTAGCTACGGTTCCCAGCGACTTCCTCGAGGACTGTACTCTACCTTCCTTCAAAATATCCTGCAACATTTGGCCCTCTGTCTGACACTCTAATTGAATAACTGGCTGCCTGACTCTTGTTTGTTAGTGGAGAATGACATCAACAGTGAGCACTAGTGATTACCACTGATTGCATGATGGGGAACTTGAGGACATGGTAACACAACAAACAAGTTCTGTTCAAGATTTATTATTTATTGAGAGGAGATATTTGTATTGTGACGTAAAGCGATTAACACACTTAGGAGACGTGAATTTTCCCATTTTGCATGAATGAAGACATACATTATTGTACCCATAGACGTGAATTAAACCATTTTTTCTTGGTAAGTATTTAATAGACATGGATAACGTTGCTCTATTGCTGTATTTGGGTAAGTATTTATAAGGCATGACTTAAGCTGCTGTATTTTGGTAAGTATTTATCAGACATGACTTAAGTTGCTGTACTTGGGTAGTGTTTTGAAAGTCTTTGAGGCAGTGTACCTGGGAAGCTGGTGTCCATATGCAGCACCTGAGCCATGATTCGCCCGTGGCTGCAGTCTCGCGTTCACCCCACGGTTCACCTCACCTGCAGAAACAAAAATACACAAACACGTAATGCATGAACACATTAAGACTTTAACACACAAAGACACTTTAACTGGGCTCAGTAGCATTAGGCAAGCAAAACCGACATCTTTATTCAGATGGGGGTCGAGGACCAGCTGCTTAACCTTCAGGGGGCACCCTCCACTCAGAAATATCTCAGCGTAACAAAAACACACACACCCACCCACACACACTCACTCATAAGTATACACTCAAAGACACATGCACACACACACTCTACAAAGAAATCTCTCACTCACACTCACACTCACGCACACACTCGCATACAAAGACACGGACAGGGCCCTTGCACCACACACACAGCAGGCACGGGACACAGGGAGGAATCCAGAGTAAAGGGTGTCCCACTCGCAGGCCTGACCAGTAGGACAAAGGTGGGGCAAATAAAAGATGCCCCATCACAGCCTGGAACGTTGCTGCCTTTATTGAGCCTGTCCAACCCCCTCAGAGGACAGCAGGAGGACCTCTAAATGACAGGGTCTGTTTAGGGTACTGAGTGTCTTCAGGGATGGAAAGACTCTGCCTCTTATTCGCCTCTCTCTCTCTGGGTGACTGTGCCTCCGCTCGGCCCTATCTCTATTCTATTATTACAGGGGCGACCGGAGGCTGAAGGGGGGAAAGTTTTTTGGCAGTGAGCTTCAGGATAAACGTCCGACCAGAGCTGCCAGTTGCAGCCTTATTAGGCGTCGTTCATGAAACACTCACTAAGGTTCACAGTTTGGCAGTACAGTTACAGGCACACACACACACACACACACACACACACACACACACACACACACACACACACACACACACACACACACACAGATATATACACATGCACAAACACATTTTTGCTCTCCATGGTTCCCTTTCATCCTCTCTTCCCCCTCTTCTGCTCTCTCTCCCCCTCAAACTTTCTCCTCTCATCTCTTCTCTCTCTCTTACTTCTCTCTCCCCCGTTGCTCTGTTCTGTCAGCTGACAGTCAGCAGATTCAGCTGACCACTGTCTTCCCCTCCTCCTGCTCCTCATCTATCCCACATTAAGGAGGAGGAGGAGGAGGAGGGGAGACAGTTACAACATGCATGCGTGACCACAATTAGGACAGGAAAGCCCAATGTTTTCTCTCTTGGCTCATCCGCCTAACCTCAGTTTACCTAAGATCCAGCTTCTGACCTTCCGGAACTGTCTTCCGACAGGATCCCCTCAGTCTTTACTTAGTGCATCAATTTGGACTTTTAAAGCATAATCACAACCCTCCCCCCCACCCCCTATGTACTTGCACACACACACAGACACGCAAACACACTCTAAAGATTAACTTTCTAGGTCATGCAGTGTGGGAAGGGCAGGCAAGGGTTTGGAGGGGGGTGGGGGCTTGAGCAAAGTGCTTTAGCCACCCTGAGTTCATCGATGCCACAGGGCATCACTCCTGCCCCATGTTTGCTAAGTGCCAGACGTCACCATAGAGTCCAGCGCTTTGGAATGGAGGCCCTATCAGGCTCCAGAGTTTGTGCCTCACTTCCTCAGGGGTCACTCCTGTGGGAGAACTCTGTGTGCTGATGGGCATTTTCTTGTCTCTGCTGCCGTCTCTGGCAACCACCATTTCCCCTCTCTGGAGTCCCGTGACCCTTCAGAGAGCCTGTTTATGCTCTTGCCTGTGCCCCGATAGGAAAGTAGGGCACTCGGAAACACTGACTAAGTTGATTTGGTATTTGGTGGAGGGCCTTTCGGTCGTTTAAAATGACTTACTTTCTCTGTCTCCGCCTTTCCCTCTCCTCCCCCCTTCATTTGGTCTCTCTCTCTCTCTCTCTCTCTCTCTCCTCGCACGCACGCACGCGCACGCACACGCACCCGCACACACACACACACACACACACACACACACACACACACACACACACACACACACACACACACACACACACACACACACACACACACATACAGTACACTGCTGTGCTGGATTCTTTATAAGCCTGCCCTGGTAATCATACAGACAGTGTGTTTGATCTTGTCTAGATACACGACAGTGAGTGGGCTGTAAATTAATGTTTGTGTGTCACTGCGACAATGTAATCAGTCAGAGACCACTGTAAGCATTGAATACTTATGTGCATTAGTGTGTGTTACATAATTTGACATACAGTATATAAAAATGTGTCTGTGAGCATGCATGTGTGTATGTCGGCATGTAGCTTTGTGTGTGTGTGTGTGTGTGTGTATGTCAGTATAAGCCTGTGTGTATATCTATGTATGTGTGTGTCTGCGTGTGAGTATGAGCCTGGGTGTATATCTGTGTGACTGTGTGTGAGTGTGAGCTTGTGTGTACTGTATATCTGTGTGTGTGTGACTGTGCATCAGTGTGTCAGCATGCCTGTCTGTGTTAGTGTTCATGACGGTGTATGTACAGTTTGTATGTATGTATGTATTTGGCTTTGAGTGGGAGTGGGTTTGTTAGTGTAATTGACTGTATGTGTATGTATGTGTATGTATGTATTTGGCTGCGAGTGTGAGTGGTTGTGTTAGGGTACGTGACGGTGTGTGTATGTATGTATTTGGATTTGAGTGGGAGAGGGTGTGTTGGTGTAAGTGACGGTGTATGTATGTATGTATGTATGTATTTGGATTTGAGTGGGAGAGGGTGTGTTGGTGTAAGTGACGGTGTATGTATGTATGTATGTATGTATTTGGCTGTGAGTGGGTGGGCTGAGAACAGCCCTGACAGAGAGACAGTTGATGAGATATAATTAGACTCCTCAGGCCCGCCACGCCAGCACTGCTAGACACACAGCCCAGCCCTCAGCAAGAGCACTCCAAAACTAACACTCTACCACATCTCTCTCACACACACACACACACACACACACACACACACACACACACACACACACACACACACACATGCTATCTATTTATCCATCACTTACATTTAGTCTCTTTTCCATCTCTCTTTCACACTTTACCACTCTACATCTTCTCTCTCTTTATCCCCTCTCTCTCTCTCTGCCCAAATCTCTCAATCGCACCTTATCAACCCCATCCACCCATCGCCCTGCCTCCTCCTCCTCCTCCTCCTCCTCCTTCTTCTTCTCCTCCTCCTCCTCCTCCTCCTCCTCCTCCTCCACCCGAGTGGACGGCACACAGTGCCCCTCCTGTCCTCTAATGCCCCGTCTCTTGCTCTGTTCTTTCTTCTCATCTTGTTTAAAATGCTTTGGACGACTTTCCCAACCCACACACCTCCCCCTTTACCCTTGCTTTCAAACAGAGCTGAGAGAGGGTGTGAGTGTGTGTGTGGGTCGTCCGTGTGTGTGTGTGTATGTGCAGATGTGAGAGAGCACACATGTGCATGTGTGTCTTTGTGTATGTGAGACTGCACATTGTGTGTGTGTGCGTGCGTACATGTGTGTGTGTGTGTGTGCGCGTGACCTTCCTCCCTCTCCGGCTGCTCATAAACAGTGTTTCATTGAGATGACGGTGAACAGAGACCCCTCCTGTTCCTGTTTCCCCACCCCCACCTCCATCCCGAGCGCCCTCCCTCACGTCCTGACACCATCACTCACACACTGTTCCTGGAGCTCTGCGCCATACACCATCATGGGTCCAAAGCCCAGAGAGCACACACACTCTATGTATGTGTGCCAACTTCACATTTTGTATGGTATATTCCTTTCTTATGTGTACCGTTACAATGACAACATCTATTGTTCTTCTCTTCAGAGCCAACCGCTGTGTTTCCAAATGTAAGGCTGCTCACAAACACGTATCTGTACTATATAATTCTTAGTCATTTTGGAAGAAAAAAACTCAAACCCCAGTACCTAACTCTAACCACAGCACCTAACTCTAACCCCAGCCCCTATCTCCCTGCTGCTGTGATCCAGCTCCAGCTCCAGACCCTCTCCCTCATGCAGCCCAGTGTCAGGTCTCCGCTGGGAGGAATGTGTTTGCCCCCGGACTGGTGTGCTGCGTCTCCCACCTCCCCCCACATTCCAAACCAGCGGAAGTTTTACTATTGCCTAGACTATTAAGATTAGAAATCCAGGGTTTGTGGGTGGGGGGTGAGAAAGGGTGGGGTTAGAGACATCAAGATCTCTGGCTGAAACTTAATACATCCGTCAAAACAACAAAAACAGTTTGGGACAAGTAGGTGCACCTTGAGTAAGTCATCTGGCTGTATAATTTCAAAAGACTTGCATATGGCGACTGACTGTGCACCAAGCACATTGTATACAGCTGAAAAAGTCACGGGAATGTGGGCCAAAACATCAACATAACTAGATATTTCAGGCCCATTTTCCTTGCGTGTGTTGTTAAAACTATGTGCTCTGTGCAGTCTACAGGCTTAACGTCAGTGTCCAATTACACAAAGACGCGCATTCCAAACTACATGGTAAATGGTGTAGGTAAGGTGTGTACTTATGAGGGCACTCAAGCGAAGTATGCGAGGAGCTGGAGTCACAGGTGAACGTCCTCCAGCTGGGCTTTTCCAAACATATCTTGCTCCACACGGAGCCTCTGCTCACCTCATCCCTTTCCCTGTCAGGAGGACAGGATCCCCCCGCCTTCTCTCTCTCTCTCTCTTACACACACACACACACACACACACACACACACACACACACACACACACACACACACACACACACACACACACACACACACACACACACACACACACACACACACACACACACACACACACACACACAGACAGACAGACAGACACACACACACACACACACACACACACACACACACACACACACACACACACAGACACACACACACACAGACACACACACACACACACACACGGCCAGGGCTTAGGCCTCCTTATCACAGCGCTCAGCTCACCCTGCGTTTACTCTTACCCAGGCCTGGGAAAAGGCACGGCGGCCATTTGTAGCTCATATTTAGATAGGGGTGGAGGGGGGAGGCGGGTGTGAGAGTGTGAGGGTGATTTATAGTAAATGAGAGGGGAGGGATGGTGTGTGTGTGTGTGCGCGTGTGTAAGTGTGTGTGGATGTGTGTGATGTGTTTACATCCATGTACTCACAGCACTGCCGGGAAGGTCTCTCCTCCCCCAGTCTCTCCTCTCCAGGCTTCTTCTATTTCTGTGATCTGTGCGTCTCCCTCTCCCTATGCGGAGGAACAAAACACAGGACAGGAAAAAGAGAAAGATGTGAATTATATCCAGACGCATCATTATCTTTATAAAAAGCCATATAGAGGGGATTGACATGTTCTGGTTTCGACACTTTCGAGGCGCACCCTGGGATATTAAGGAATGGCTTCCCAGTGGCGCTGTTCTGCCGGAGCGGAGACGACTAGCAGAGACAGATGGGTGATTTATGGGGAAACTCACACCTCCCTGATGAGGAAAACAAGGCCTCATCCCTACATGCCTCCATCGCTTGCTTTGGAAGGCACACCGCCCCCCGCCCAACCCACACCCACAACAAACTGTTCGACAAATGAGCCTCCCAGCCGTGATGTTGTGCAATGTTTTCAGTTTTTATGGCTTCATGACTCAACCTTCTGGAGCCCAAACAACAGACACACCCCTCTCTCTCCCACTGTGTCTCTCCCCCCCCGTCTCTCTCCTTCTCTCTCTCTCTCTCTCTCTCTCTCTCTATTTCTCCCTCCTCTGTGGGAACAGCCCAGCCCCTCCAGAAGTATCTCACTGTAACCCATGGTGCTTTCATTCCTTCCACACAACAATAGTGGGCTATTCCCATACTCCATCGCTTCTGTGAGATCTCTTCGCGCCAGCAAGGAATGCGCGTGACCCACCAGAAGATGTGACATTTTCACCGTGACGACGGCAGCTTGGCTCCCACCTCGCAGCGACTCCCAGTTTCCTCCAACATCTGGGCTAGGGTTCACCTCATGCTGTGCAAGGTCGATTCGAGTCAGAGCAGCTGAGCTGATCTCCAGTCAGACTTTCCCCACCATCTCTACTCTGCTTCAAAGTCATGATCTAAAACACTTAAACTGATCCTGAAACAGTACTCCCACTCACTCCAATCCAGACGTCACATGATTGCAGTCCCTGAGGACTGTACTACTGGCCCCCTGAAAGGAGAGATTTAACAATGCTAACTAAACGCCTCAGTAACACTACCGAACCTCAGGGCTGCTTATGGAAGTATGTTCTATGGAGAGAACATTTAGTCGCATTGTTCTACACTTTTGTCATGGCTGTATCTGGAGGGAGGGAGTCAGAAACAGAGCCTTGAGGAATGATAGCAGCCAAATCACAAAGAGCCATTCATTCAGGCCCAACTTCCACAGCTGGTTCTAATATAGGGGTGGGAGGGGCAAACAGAGAGAGAGAGAGAGAGAGAGAGAGAGAGAATATGATAGGGAGAAACTGGGAAAGAGAGAGGAAGGGAAAGAGAGAGAGGGAAAAAAAGAGAGAAAGAGTGAGTGCAAGAGAGAGATGGAAACTGTGCCTAAAAACACACGTAATGGCTATCAAGCCCCTTCAGTGGAGTCATATTCCTTTAGACACACACACACACACACAGAGCATGCTGTGACGGTCCTTGCCTCTCTCTCTCTCTCTCTCACACACACACACAGGACCAGGACTGGTGGGAGAACACATGACATAGCCAGTGAATATGGAGGACAACAGAGCCATGGGTCCATCTAAAATACATCACATGTACAAATAATTCTGTCTCTGATACTGAATGTGTAACCAGACTAGCTTCCTTTCTCTGAACAACCCGTCCTGTGTGTCACAACAGATATGGTGCTATCTATTATCAAATACAACTGAGCAACATTGGGATATACGAGCACAAAGCACAGTTTGTGCCACGCCAATATCTACGTATTTGTGTGATTATTGTGTGCATGATGTTTGTGTGGAATGTACTTTATTGAAATCTTACTATATGTCATTTGACTCTGATAAAAACACATTAACTAACAAAAACAATGAGGACATAGGAGGATTTCTGTATGAATATGCAATTCTGGACAGATACAGAATACATATGAGATAATACAACCCCTGAACTCTCTGGAGAAAAAGATTAACTTTACATGGAGCCTTTCAGAAACTTTTGATGTTTTGATACGTTTATAAACCAATGTTTTCCTCCCATACACAAAAAAAAAACCCATCATCACCAAATTTTTCAACCTTATCTAACACAGTCTAATTTAAAATGGCCCTTCATCGGTGAATAAAATCAAGCTTCCACTACTCTTTTTGGCAGCTTTGTCATTGTTTGAGGTGTAACGGTAAATAAGTCTGGGGGTGTCAGGCAAGAAAGGGTTACAGGAAAAAGAGCTCAAAAGTCCCACTGGATCCAGAAACAACCCAGTCACTTCCTGCTCGCTCAGGAGTAGACACATGCTGGGGAGAGAAAGAGAGACACGGGGAGCATGAGAGGCAGGAGAAAGAAAGAATAGAAGAATGGTGCGAACAGAGAGAGAAAGAGCAGAACTGAGAGAAAGAACGCTCAGGACTTTGAAAGCGAAAAAGAGAGAGAGAGGGGGAGCGCAGGAGAGAAGGGAAAAAGGAGAGGGAGAAGTGGAATGAAATAAAAGGGTAAACAGAGATGGAGAGATGGAGAGACTTGATGGAAACTTCCAGATTAGAAAAAAAAGAGAAAAGCGCACAAGCTGAAATGCTGTGTTCAGATTTGGAAACCACCAGCCGCACTCACTGTAAATGCCATTTGCTATACCTTATTTGGCCACACTCTGCAAGGTAGGCAAATGGGAGCTTAAAAGGGGCTCAAAGTAAGCTAAACTGGAGATCAGGACTGAAGGGGGAATAATGCACTTACAACAGGCCTCTCCTAGTAGATTAAAAGGGTTCCTCCTTAAAGATTACCATCATAGGCCATGCATTCCACAGACCCGCCGGGTAAAAAAAATGGAGACACATCAGACAAACAACAGAAAACAGAGGCTGCATCTAGTCCCAGGAAGACATACCAGTACCTCTGGAAATGGCAGAGATTGGCCATTCCTTTGACTAATTAGGGAAGAGTAAATTGCACATAAGTAATGTATGGAAAATAGGCTAATCATGATTGTGCTGTAATGAGGGTTATTGGAGTCTAAGCACTCTGGAGGACCACACTACAAAACAAACAACTTTGAAAATAGGCAGGGGGCCCAACCAAATAAGCGGACTTAAAACAATAATGTTCTCGTGTTAAAAAGGCAGATCTGTCTCAGTGCACATCATGAAGATCAGCGGTGAGACAAGACATGTGTGGTCACTGTGGTCACAAGGACTTATGAACTCCAGTCGATGGGCTTCCCCAAAAGTGTGCATGTTTCCGGCGCTCATTTAATTGATCATATTGATTTGGGGAGGTAGGTTTGCAGATATCCAGCACGCCTATCAGGAGAGCCCTGCTGGTGAGCGAGAGGAGGGGTCTAGTCTGTTCAGGGCTGTTGGTGGTCCCTCTGACTCTCACTGTGGCCATAACAGAAAAGTTCATTCAGCTCGGGCTGTCACAGATGGACGACTGCGATCTGCCACACACACACACACACACACACACACACACACACACACACACACACACACACACACACACACACACACACACAGGGGACATTCTAGAGGTCCTGAGCCACCACTCATGCTCCCTCAGCTGGGAGTGTGCTCTCTGTTCTTTGGGGCCGTGAAATGTTCCTGGGGCAGACAGTGTGACTCATATTACATCCTACAGGGCTTCGGCCATTACAGCTCCTCGTGGGCTAATGGAAAGATTGGGGAGCGGATGGCAGTGGTGTGGCCATGACCAATTCTGAGGAGAAAAAAAACACTACTCTCTGAGGTCTATATGCCTGGAACCCATAGAGCTGTTTAAGACATCAGCGAAAGCGGTATGGAGAAAAAGACGCCGTTTTTGCTGAAGTGGCGCTGGTCCGAGCCAGCAGGGCCGACCCAGGGAGGGGCCCTCGCTGCCCGCTCACGTTACCGTGGTAACAGGAGCCAGACGAACACAATATCAGCGCCGCTAACAGTCATTGTGCTAAATTCCAACAGGAAGCTCCGGCAAGGTGGGGCCGCGAGACAGGAAGGCCAAAAAATAGAAATGGGGGATTAAAAAACGAGAAGGGGTTATAAACTCGACGACTCAAATATACAGCGGCGCAACGCAGAGAGGTGGGGAGTGGTAAAGAGGTTGTGGAAAAACGGTGATAGGGTGCGGTTTGGAGTTTGACTGTGACAGAGGCCAGAGCCTGAGCCTTGGTGCCGAAGTGATCTGTATTGAGTTGCGCAGAAGTGATAAGGTCAACCATGTGGTGTAGAAATCAGAGTGTGGAGTGGAGAGTGGAGCAATGTGGAATAGTGGCTAGAGCAGCTCTGTGTGAGGGATCTGGACAGAAGGAGAAAGAGAGAGACACTGTCTGGGAGAGAACTATGGGAAAGGTGAAAATGCTGTCCATGGGAAGGGCAGAGGAACATTTATCACCCATTCCAGTCTAGGATTTATTCCAGAACATTCTTGAGAATTTAGAATTTAGCAAGTGATATTCTAAATGATGATAAAAATGTGTCCAGTTTCCTTTTGAGAGAAAGCAGCCCAGTTGTCTTTGATTTATATCCCTTCAGTTTCTAGCCCTTCAAGCTAACACAAACATTAAATGACATTGTAGGCTATATATCAAAGGGTAAATTCCTATTTCATGTTCGTTCCCCCCATTGCTAGAATCCACATCAAATACTTCCTTATACACGGAGAGTAGCCAAGGGCACACACCCCTCAGTCAGCTCACACATGGATCACAGTCACAGAGGGACCAACCCTCACATCAGAGAACTTCATCTGCATCAAAGATGGTCGTCTAGGTTTACCTCTAAAAGATTACAGGCTGGAGTCTGGATTAAGGCTGGGGTCTTAAGGGGTGTCACAAATTAGAGTGCTAATGTTTAAATTCTATCTTTCTTTCCACAGAGCATATGTCTTCAAAGGACAAGGGTACTCAGGATGGAAAAACACATGCTTAAATGACTTGTTTTCCCCTCAGAGTACAACTTCATTTGTTACGAGACCACTAATAATGGGGATGTTAGGGTTAATAACTTCATGACATTAAACCTGCTGTTGTGGCTCATTCGGCCTCCAGGCCTAAAGAGAGGCACAGGTGAAATTACCTAACAGGCTGCCTTTGATCGTATTTGGTTACTCTGCCGGCTGACAATCAGGGGACTGTACATCAGTGAACTGTCAAGGATAGCCCACTGGTCAAATCGAGGACTATTTGTAGAACTTACCAATGATTAACATTAAAGGGGCACTTTGCCCCTATTTCTGAATTCCTCTAACCTCAAAGTTACAACCCAGATTCAAATGTAACCTTAACATAAATGGCCAGGGGTAAAGTTTAACTCCAAAACTTGATCTGCAATGGTCAATCAGCTGATAATACCAGCCCAAAGGGAGCAGATTGGCATGCTGTGAACAGTCCACAAATTCTAATAAATCAATACAATTCCAGACAGCTTCGTCTGGTTCTTGGCGTAATTCCATTAGTCAGGCTAAAACCATTAAAATGCCCAGCGTGTGGCCCACCATACAAATGCGGTTTATAACCTGGCATTCCGAAGTTTGGAATTCCACTCCCGCTCGCACCCCGTGTTCCAAATGCTGAAATCGGGAATGTGGAGCCGTCAGACAGACGCATACCATACCCGCTGCGGCTGGCAGGAGCATTAAGGCAACTCCCATTCAGCATCTGAAGGCGTAATGTACGTTGTAAACAACAGAGTGGAAGTTGTCTTCGAAAATAAATAGTGTTGAACAGGTCTGCCATGTGGGCGCACTAATTTAGTTTACTCATTAACATGACTTTCAAAATAAGCAATATGACCTGAGGCATCATTGACCAAACAAGTACAGTCTATGAAGGTGCATAACTGGGACGAGTGTTAAGATGAGAGAGGCCTAATGACCCCCCCAAAAAGTTAATACAAATCGACGCGCCCTTTCCTGTAGAATAACCATGGATATCTCAGGCTAACTTTGTTCTTTGGAGTTTTACGCAAAGAATGAAACTTTGAGTTTAGTCTCAGTACAGTTAAATATTTACCAAGACCTCTCCTCTTTAACAGAGCCTTGGCCAAAGTGGCCTTTCATCGACAAAGAAAATCGAACTTTTCAAACACACTAAGCGCGAAAGGGCACTTCGCACTTTCTCGCCGCGTAACAGGCTACGGCTATCACAGGATGGATGGACGGACGAGCGAATATGTGTGCAGCGCAGCAATCAGAGGAACATCTGGAAGTCATGAAAACTCCGCCAAAGGGTTGACCCACCCTCTCCCCCGAGTCACAGTAATCACGGGGTTTTATTTAATGAAGAATGCACCACACATACAGTCAGCGTCGACCCACTAGCCTACACAAACAAACAAGTCCCCATCCAGTTCAGATAATTATACAGCACGTAGTCCTATTGCCAACATTAATGATAAACCTTTTAATTGACCCCTCATTCCGACAATGGAGTGGCTCCTACACTGAGAAGTAGCCTAGCCGTAAGATCTTTCATATCGGGCATAAGTTAAATTCAAGTAGTCGCTCATATCATTCAACATTATTTCACTTTAAGTGATACAATTATTAACTTGCTAAATGCGTCGAGGTTTTCCATCATAAAATGGCAAAACACTGAGACGGTCTCCTTCATTGTAGGGGCAAACCATGCGCCACATTATGGAGAACCTTGTGTGCGCTCCGATGTGAGCAGCGTTTTTTCGGAAGAGATGCTGAGTGGCCAACAGCTACCCACACGGACCAAACCACTGGTGCGAATCGGACCACTGTGCGAACAGTTTCGTAAGGTTTACATTTTAATTAGCCAGCCAATACGATAAAAGTACAATTTCTTACTAGCAACCCGTTACTTCAAAACTCAGACCAAAGACAATGGAGAGAGGCACCGCTACAAAAACCTTTTAGAAAACAAAACCCATACAGGGTTGGACTCTTTCACGAGGGAGAAAACATAAAACTGTGATTACTTGTAAAATTATTACATTTTTACTTACCACCTCGCGGTCCCTTCTGATACCTAAGGCCAGCAGCTCTCACTGACAGCGAGACAAAAACACCGCAGCCAAACCGTGAGTAAGACCCCCTCCCTCTTCATTTAAAGAGCCAGAGACATTTTTCTTGACCGCTCATTTCAGGGTCTCCCTCAAGAAACAAAAACAATACGGAGCACAAACTTGCACCGAAATGAGAAGAGAAGTACTTATACGTTATTCCCCTAACTATAGGTTACATACTTTACTCAGGTGGGTCCATAGATGGAATGTTTCCACTGTTACATAGAGACACCCAAATTACCACTCTCTATCTCAGTAAGTACACAGCCTCTAGGCTATCAGCGTACACATATGGGCTGTAAATAAAATGCTTTCAATTGCTGGAAACCTGAGATTCGTGTGGCAAAACCCTACAAATTTCTCATTGCAGGTAAGTAATCACTGGCCATGCTTTTCCATTCACGTTTTATTGGGTGGGCTAGCGGCCGTTCCCGGAACATGACGTCACTGTCTCCCCTAGAGGATAGTGTTGTATCATTCAACGCTCATAACGACCATTTCAGATCTTCCCAGTCTTCTGTAGACTATGCGCATTTCAGACCTCTATCTATGTATTGTATTGATCCGAGAGAACGTTCGGGAACATACACACACACCATAAATCCTGAGCTATCCATATGGTAGTGATTTGGCCGTGGCAGACTAACATTAGACTCCGTAGTGAGGCACACCGGCGCAGGAAATTAATTGCATGTGCAAAGCAACGTAGAAGGCGCATGCTAGCCCCCTCAAAACATATGGTTTACATACACATGTGAGGTGCGCGTTAATTAGTGGCTACGAAGCCACTTTACATATCTGGCCACTTTCATCTGACTTTACAACTGAACTCATGTGGTAAATTTGAAAATGTAGGACCTATACTAAACTCTAAGGAAGTTTTTTTTTTTTAAATCCTATTGAGAATGGTCAATAAAACTACCGGCAGACTCGTCTACAAGAACGTCAAAAGCGTTCAAATAATGTCAAAATTGTATTCTTAATGAATTGGCAAAACCAATTTTCATAGGTTCACTCATCTTAAAAGTCTTATAAGTACTATCTAAGAAAAAAAACAAACAAAACAGTTGAAGCCAAAGAGGGAAGTTTAATACAAAATCATATTTGAATGAATAAATAAAAAAGATGCTTGTTTTTTTTTGGGGGGGGGGGCGAGGGCACATAGTCTTAAGATAATCAGTTACACAGAACAGTTTAGTAGTCTGGACAAACAGTAGTTGAACAGAATGACAAAGATAGAGTAGTGCAAGCTGGTACATATACAGTAGTTCAATTACAGTATTAGGTACAAAGATTACATCAGTACTGGCCAGGGCTTCAGGCTCAGTACATACACAGTGGCTCAGTTACTTACATGCCAGTGCATTTATGTCAGTGCTTAGTGTTTGTGTTTGTGTGTGTGTCGTGTGTGAATCCAGTCTAACCGGCTTCTTCCGTTTCTTCTTGACATCTGGATACGAAAACTCCTCTTTCTGAGTAGAGTACTTTACCTCTTTTGTGGTATTTCCAAAAGATGGAAGAGGAATTCATGTGCGTTCAAATAGGAATTCATCTGTACAGTATTTGGTCCAAAGCGGTGAAGCGTCTGACAACTTCGACTGGCAGTGATTGGTGATTCCACTTTTTCAGAAACGACTAACGAAGATTTAAGGAGAGAAAACGTAGCCCTTAAATCTCTCAATGTGACCCAAGTGTCAGCACAAACACTGCACACAAACAAGGAAATGTAAAAAACCAGCACACATACACACACACACACACACACACACAACCTAAAAACACATACACACACACACACACACAACCTAAACAAACACACACACACTAACCAAACTCGCACAGAGCGTAGCGGAAAGAGGAAGTGCAGGGGAGTGTTTGGATTCCCAAGTTTAGTAAAACCTAAAATTACCCCTGTGCCGAGCTAAAGGGGGTCATTCCCAGTCTTAACGGCTGGCCAGCGCGCAGGGCCCGTTGGTCCCAGGAGACTCAGAGAGAGAGAGAGCGAGAGAGAGTATATTTGTGTGTGTGTGTGCGTGCGTGTGTGTGTGTGTGAGAGAGAATGAGCGAGAAACTTTGTTTACAGTGGAGAAACACAGGCAGATTTAAAAAGCATGGAAGATTTTTCAACAACACAGAGAAGCTCTGGCAAAGATAGCTCAGCAAGCCAACAAACGAGTGAGGAGGGGAATGAAATGAGAAAAGGTGAGAGAGGAGGAGAAGGAGAGAGCGGGATAGAAAGACTGTGTGCGTGTGTCTGTATACATCATAAAAGAAAGTGGAGCAGTTATAGGTCTTGACACAAACTCAGCAGGCAGAGCCATCCTTGAGCTTTACTCCTTGGGAAAACTTTGGTTCGGTTCTCAACACTCCCCCCGACGAAAGCTGGACCTGCTCAAGGAATTCCTGTCAAAACAAACAACAATAAAAAAAAAAAGAACCATTAGCAACTGTGTCTGGAAATCATATTTCATCTGTAATAAAGTTTGTGAGTGTGTGTGTGTGTGTGAGTGTGAGGGGGGGCTTTGGGGCGGGAGCAAGACACATGGTGGGCGTGTGTGAGTGGGAGTGCATAGCAGGTAATGCTCCTCAGCTGGATTTGATTATCTATGCAACACTGGCATTGCAGATGCAGATGTATGCAGGGGAGAGAAAGCATGAGTCAAAAACAACGCTGGGCTGACAGTTTCAGAAAACAATGTGGAGCCATTATTTTCACAGCTGCATGTGTGTGCACAGAGACTCAGATGTGTGTGGGTAGAAGCATGTGAAATTGAATATATGCCTGTGTGTGTGTTTGTTTCACTATTTTTGTGTGAAAACGCACAAGTGTAAGTGGATGTTGTTACTGTGTGTCGAGAAGCATGACTATGTCAGGGAGTAAATGCTGTTACCGTTGTTTGTGTGTGTGTGTGTGTGCACCCACATGTATTTGTGTATGTGTTTGCATGCATATGTATGGGTATCTACCATTGCATGGGTGTGTGTATGTGTGTGTATGAGGGTGTGTGATTACTGTTGCAAGTGTGTGTGCCTGCATATGTGTTTACTGTTGTGTAGGTGTAGAAGACAGAGGCAGGGGCCTATAGAGCTTGGGGATCATGTGTGTGTGTGTATGTGTGTGTGCATGAATGCGTGTGCTTGTGCGTGCATGTGTATACCGTTGTGTGGGTGTGGAGGGGAGAGGCAGGGGCAGGGGCCTATAGAGCTGGGGGATCTTGCGGTTGATGAGGGGGCCCAGGGCTTCACGCAGCTTGGTGTAGTTGCGCTCCAGCTCGCGGTGGTACTCCTTCTGGTCTGGCCCAATAAGAGACTTGTTCCTCCTCAGGGCATCCTCACACCTGTGACGGGGAGAGGGAGAGCCCTGACTTATTAAGAAGTGTGTGCTGGAGTTGTTTAACAAGCACAATGCCAAGTTGTTTACAGAGAGTGTGGTGAAGGTATTTTAAAAGCATGCCATCCAGTAGTGGCTGTAAAATACTGCGTGTTTACTGTGGAGCTGTTTAGAACATTTTGCGCTAATATTTACCCTTATAGCAAAGGCTTTTATAAAGCGCCCCTAACAGTACTGTACAGGTATTCATGATCAGTACATTATACGTATCTCTGCTCTCTAGGTTCCAATGGCCTTGGTGTTGTTGCCATCTTGTTCCACCAGTTTCAGCTACAGGAGCCACACTCAATAAAAACAGTGTCACTGAGTTGTTTACGGAGACAGTTGTTAAGTTGGTTTTAAAGCCTGTTTTACGGCTATTGCATATGTTCGAGGGGGAACCTGAGGTGTCAAAAACATGTAGACTTCCCTGTCGTAGACATTTGGGCATCCACCTATTCTTTTTTCCAAAATATCCAAACGCAGTCATGCAAACACACACATTTGAACTGTATTTAAAGGCACCGTTCATAATCAATGACCTTGCTACTGCATCACAAATGACCCACTGAAATCGTAGAGTTCATCACGCTGTTACTGAACAAATTCAGTGATGTAGTCCATTTATTAACTGATTAAAATAAACAGAATTTGAGTAAGCTGTTTATTTCTCTGTGGCTTCGTAGAGGATTATTGGGTCAGCTTAATGGATTGTTTGATTGATTAGTCTCTGGGGGCCTGAGGAAAGGGGGGGGGGGGGTGTACGGCGTGATCCTGTCACCTCTTGGTGAAGTCCTTGAAGCACAGGCGCAGTTTGTTGTGGTGGCGGAAGAGCTTGGGGTCGTCTGGAATGTCAGAGAGGAAGACCTGCGCAACCTCTAGGGGACCCTGCACATGTGTGTGTGTGTGAGTGAGAGAGAGAGAGAGAGAGAGAGAGAGAGAGAGAGAGAGAGAGAGAGAGAGGAGAGAGAGAGACACCGGTCACATTCCAGAACAAATTCACAAATAAAACACACAAAATCTTTACGAATACACAATATTTACAACATTGTATCCCTTGTACACAAATAAACACTATTCCAAGCCATGCAGGCAGGAAATCATGGTTGAGTTTTCTAATTATTTCCCCTTAGTCAGCAAAACTAACTACAGTGGCAGCCTACCCACTACTCTTTCTCATGGTCCCGATGAGGCTCTCTTAAGGGGTGGTGGTGAGTGGACAGATTAACAGTGGTGAATTGTGGAGAGGTGGGTTAGCCAGTCTGGTTAACGGTGGCAGATAGGCTAGCCTACCTGATTGACAGTAGCTGATTGGGTAGCCTAACTTAATGACAGTAGCTGATAGGCTAGCCTACCTGATTGACAGTAGCTGATAGGTTAGCCTAACTTATTGACAGTAGCTGATAGGCTAGCCTACCTGATTAACAGTAGCTAATAGGTTAGCCTACCTCATTGACAGTAGCTGATAGGTTAGCCTACCTGATTGACAGTAGCTGATAGGTAAGCCTACCTGATTGACAGTAGTTGATAGGTTAGCCTACCTGATTGACAGTAGCTGATAGGTTAGCCTGTCTGGTTAACAGTGGCTAATGGGTTAGCTGACCTGATTGACAGTAGCTGATAGGTTGACCTACCTAACTAACAGTAGCTGATAGGTAAGCATGTCTGGTTAACAGTGGCTGATAGGTTAGCCGACCTGATTAACAATAGCTGATAGGCTAGCCTACCTGATTGACAGTGGTTCCCACGCAGCCCTGCAGCACCATCTGGAGCATCTTGGCGTCAGCGGGGTCCTGGTGCGTGGCAAAGGCCAGCTCCTGAGTCTTCTTCTGCATGTCCTCAATGGCCACCTCCATGGGCACCAGAATGATCTGATGAGAGATGTTTAAGAGCGCAGGAGAACAATGACAACACTTATAAAACAGGTGAATAGGTACATATGCATCTCCCCAACACACACACACACACTAATGAGGGGATGAACAAACCCAAACCACAATAACAGCCAGAAACAGACAGAGTAGACACATTGACAATACAGACACACAAACACACACACACACACACACACGCACACACACACACACAAAAAGATTAAAGCCCAAGGGTGATACTCCCCCCCCACTCCCCCCCCACCCCCCCCCCCCCCCCACACACACACACACACACCTACATCCAAAATATGCTCACACACCAACATCCAAAATATGCACACACACACACACACACACACAAACCAACCCATATGTACGCTTACACACCTCTTCTTTGTGGATGACGTTGATGCGTGTCTTGATGTATGGGAAGGCGTGGGAGGTGGTGAGGATGGACTTGCGCTTGTACTGCTCGTGCAGGTCACCGTGGGCGCGGCCGTCCAGAGTGAAGGGTGTGCAGTACATGAAGGTGCGCAGGTTGTAGTTTTTATCAAAGTATGTGATCCTCTCCTTCAGCTCGTATGTGTCGAAGAAGGGCTCCACATACGTGATTTGGAGGCAGGCCTGCTCGACATACAGATACACACACACACATACACACACGCGCGCACACACACACACACACGAAACAACACACACATTCACACGCACACGTAAGCTACTGTTAAGCTACCGGTTCTGGAAGGCATCTTGGTGAAGAAAGCCACTGTTTAAAGGCTGATATAAATAGAAGTGAATTAAGCAAGGAATAGTGACAGTGCAATAAAGTTCAAATCTCCCATCCACCATATGGAAGAGCTCATTGCCTTTTCCTGCTGGATTGAGTTCAAGACAGATTCAAGTGCTGAGCCTTAGGCCAACATTTTTGCTTTTTCCCCCTTTGCCATGTGAACTTATTTGCCTCTCCTTCCTGAAGGGAATCTCACCTTATTGGGGTCCATCTTGCTCTTGTCCACTGGGTTGGAGTCTTTGATGATCTCAACCACATCATCACCAAAGCGCTCTGCATAAAACTCCTGCAGAAATACAGGAGACCATAGAATTGCATTAAGCACCCATTAAGTGATAGATTGATATGGGTTTTTCAATGACCGATGCCAATGCCGATTAACAAAAAATGCCAGATATTGGCGCGATTAATCAGCCGACCAATTAATCGGTCTAACACTAAACCCAATGTCCATTAACAAGCCATTCTTCACAAATAGTTATGCATACGCTATTTTGACATTTGTAATAGCATGTATTTATGCTTTAATAATTCATCAGCCACTAGCTCGCTCTCAATTATTGTTAAAATAAAGTTGTGTTTACAACATGATTTAAATTCTGCTTCATTTTTTGTGTGAAAAGTTGTAAATGTAAATGGTGGTGTCATCCCTTCTGTATCTCATTCTATATCTATATATATTGTTTTCTCTCAGACTGCAACTGGTGAATCACTGCCCAGAAAGCCCAGACAAATGAGAGATGAGATGAGAGCCCTTCCCCCCCCCCCCCTCCCCTAGGCCATGGGTACACGTGCCTCCAGGCGGTGGGAGATCTCGGCCAGCTTGGTGATGGAGGGCTCCTTGTAGACGAACTCCTGCTCGTCCAGGTCGCCAAAGCGGCAACCGTAGAAGCCCACGCGGAAGTAGGTGCCGAACATCCTCTGTTCGCTGTTGGGAGGGGAAGAGAGACGAGATAAGCATCGTGAGTGGGACAGGATCAAGGAGAAGTCTGTAATATGTCATTGTTGGGAGTCTATGCCTGTTAACCTCTCAACACGGGGGGGATGACTGTGAGTGTGCCTCTGTGTGAGAGAGGGCCTGTCAGAGCAGATCAGTCTGGGCATGTTTGTGTGTGTGTGTGTGTGTGTGTGTGTGTGTGTGTGTGTGTGTGTGTGTTTTAGTGTGTGTGAATAAGTGCATTTATCTGTGTGTGTGTATCTATGTGCCTGTGTGTTTGCATGTGTGAGCATATCTACGTGAGTGTGTCTCTGACTCTGTCACTTTGTGTCTGCATGATTGTCTGCGTCTGCATCTACATGTGTCAGTGTGAGTCTGTCTGTGTATGTGTGTCAGTGTGTCTGAGAGTGTGTGTATGTGTGTGTGTCTGTGTGAGTGTGTGTTTGAGTGGGCGTCTGTGTGTCTATCAGTGTCAGTGTGTGTATGAGTCATGAGTAGCAGTATCAGTGTGATAGAGTGTGATAGTATGAGTGTGTGTCTGTGAGAGTATGTGTATGAATGTGTCTGAGTTTGCGTGCATGAGTGAGTCTGTGAGTGTGTGTATTGGTGTCAGTGTGTGTCTACATGAGTGTATCTCTGAGTGTGTGTATGTGTGTGTGTGTGTGTGTGTGTGTGTGTGTGTGTGTGTGTGTCTATGAAGGGTGTATCTGGGGCAGTGTGAGGGGCTGAGTGAGAGGCTGAATAGCTCATGGGCCTGAGGTGCACCACTCACTCCAAGCCCTTTCCCTAAATGGGCTTTATATAACGGTGGGAGTGATTGTGTGTGTTACACTGAGTGAGTGTTGGTATTCACTGAGTGTGTGTTTGGATTTTTTACTCACTCGTTCAGGGGGCCAGACAGGACACCGGAGCCCACAGGCAATACAGGAGAGGAGAGAAAGAGAAAGAAAGAAAGAAAGACAGTTGTTCTTTTGTAAGCTGTGTTTCCCTCACACACACTCACACACTTATAACATTTATTTGACATGAATTTGAGACGCTTCAGTGAAAGTGAATAGTTCTTACCTCCCATCCTGAGCTCTGGAGAAGGTTGTGCACAGGCAGACAGACAAACAGAGAGAAAGAAAGAGGGAAAGAGAGAGGGAGGGAGTTAGGGAGGGATGACCAAAAGGAACATCAGCATGGGATGAAATAACATTATCACAGACCTAAGAGGATCAGAGATTTAACAAGACTTAGCAAAAATGGGCCAGCAAAGATGTGAAGCAGACAGACAGACAGACAGACGCTATCCCTCAGTCGGGTTTTCCTGTCTCACACACATCTCCTTTGATACTAAGTCCTCATATTCCCTTCATACAGTGAGATTCAAGCATGTACCACACGCACATGCACACGCACACGCACATGCACACACACACACACACAGACACAGAAACAGACACACAGTACCCAGCTGAACCGACCTGGTTGTAAACTTTGTTGAAGGCTTCCTGCAGCTTGCCGTGGACGGTGGCCAGCTTCTTGAAGTCCCTGTTGGCCTCGTGGACGGGCAGCAGGATCTTATAGACTTCATTGATGGCCTCATACATGGCAGCCTTAGTAAACAACGAGAGGGAGAGAGAAAGAGAGGGAGAGGGAGAAAGAGAGACAGAGAGAGAGAGAGAGAGAGGGAGAGGGGGAGAGAGAGAGAGAGATATTAATCATTTCTTTATAAAAAAAATAGTTGCTAACAGTTTCGCACAAACATACCATTAAAAAAACACATTCAACATTCAAAATCCTGGTCATAAGACTTACATCCCTGGTTTAAAAAAGAAAGACAGCAAGAGCACTACGCCCTCTGACACATTCTTCTGAAAAGCAATAAGTTCATCATCTCCAACTTCAGATGAGGGAGCAAGAGAGAGAGAGAGAGAGAGTGGGAGGGGATGAAAGACCGAGAAGAGAGATTCAGAGACAGACTCTCACCCCATACCACAGCTGTTGCAGTAGCTGCTGCCTTCAGTAGCCAACTGAAAGCAGACCCTGGCCTAATCTCACCACACACACACACACACACACACACACACACACACACACACACACACACACACACACACACACACACTCCTCGTGTGATCCTCAGCTCAACTCTCTCCACACACACACACACACACACACACACACACACACTGAGAGCAGGCCCTGGCGTAACTCTCACCATATTGAAGGAGGAGGCAGCCTGCTCCAGCAGCCCCACCAGGCCCGACTCGCTGAAGTATTTCCCAGCGCAGATGCCCTCCTCCTCAGGGGACAGGATGTCATCAGACACGGCAGATTCTTCCAGAACGTTTGAGGAAATGCTCTGTGGAGAGAGGAGACAGAGAAACGGGTGTGGGACTAGAGCTAAGCACCATCTGCTGCACAGAGAACGCTTGACACACACACAAACACAAACACACACACAAACGCTGTCATTCATACACATTTATATGATTGCACACACCAGCCGACACATACATAAAGACACACACACACACACACACACACACAAACACACCCATTCTTACACATCTATATGATCACACTCATACACACAAGTAGACACACACATGAAGACAAACACACACACAGAAACACACTGATGAACACACCAATAACCAAACTCAGTCTGTGGGTATTGCTCACCTGGAAGGTCACACAGCCAATGGGCAGGTAGCGGCAGTCCTCCAGCATGTTGAGGTACTCGGCCACCAGGGCGGCGCTGTGCACCAGGCAGTGGGCTGCCTCAGCATGGTTGCCCCTCTCCGAGTGCTTTCCCGCCATGTTCTGCAGCCAGGTGAGACGCAGGTCCGGAGAGTTCTGGTAACCCTTGGCAATCCTGATGACAGTGAAAGAGCAGAGCTATGGTTCTGAGGGCCTTATTGGATCCATGTCATTTACCTGGATCATCAAAGGACACTTGAGGTGACTATACCCTCATCAACCCTGATTGCAGGGAACCAAAGTAGGAGCTAGAAATTCAAAGGCATGTATAGGTTGAAACTGCATAAACCGAACCCATCAAAGTGTGAATCTATTAGACATTGGCCCACTAACAGGTAGGGATTAAACTTGAGTGAAACCACTTTTGGGATGAAACCACCCTGTCCCACATGGAGCTGACTGAGTGTGTGTGTGTGTGTGTGTGTGTGTGTGTGTGTCTGTTTGAGTTAGATGGTGGAAGAAGTGGTTTTCCCACGCATGTTAAGTGGGATCTCTGACTCAGTCTAATGAATGGTGGCTACCATGTGGTTTCCATCATCTTCACTCTATCAGACCATTCAGTTGGCAATTGAGTGTCTTCTCTATGTGGCATTGTCATCTTGTGGGAAATCACATGGAGTCACAAAGAAACGTCATCTCTCCAAGCTGCTCATCAACTGCTGTGTGCCTGTGTGTGTGTGTGTGTGTGTGTGTGTGTGTGTGTGTGTGTGTGTGTGTGTGTGTGTGTGTGTGTGTGTCTATACTATAGAATTAGAAGAGGAAAGTACACATTCCAATTTCAAGCAACTGTTTCTGTTCCATGTTCCATTCCATGCAAGGAACAGGAACTACACAACCACATATTGGCAAACTAAACTAAAGCCATGGCTATGAACCTTCCCCTCTTTTCTATTTCTGCGGCGTACATACTGGGCACATCAGACTAGACGTCTCCCACACCTGTACATGAGGTCTAACAGCATCTCCGGATCTTCTTGGTGCTCCTTCATTTTCACTGTGTCTGTGAGAATCATGTGGAGATTGAACACCAGATCTTGGACCTGAGGAACACACACGAACACACACACACACACACACACACACACACACACACACACAAAGAGGAATAATTAGAAATAGATCTGCCGCACTGTTGGTAGCCATTAGGTTGCAGTGCAGTGTGTGGCTCTCCTCTGTCTCTAAAGCTACCAGACGTGCCGGCTCCTCATTCCCTGCTTCAGCTCAACAAAGGCCTCAGCAGCATTGGCTTACTGGAATCAGATGTGTTAGATTAGGACTGAGGGGAACTGGATATCTGGGGCCCTAATTTAATAGATGGGGAACAAAGAAGGGCAACGCTTCAAGCTATTTTGATTACTAGGGCACATTTATTTGGTAAGTTCAAAGAGTTAAGCGCCTTTGAGGGCGGACCTCATTTGGGTGTGTCTGATCAACAAGGTGGGCGTTTCATGTAAATTATTTTGAGGAATTTCCTGGTTTTCAACGTCTGACAGGCACATATAATGTTATCTCTACCCAGTTTGTCAGCATAAGATTGACCACTCAGTTAGCCAACTAAATGTACTGATCATTAAAGTAATTAGTATAGATTAACAGATGGATACACAGACTATGCAGTAAGACACTAAACTACGCTCTAAGTCGCAGACAGTTAATTAAATCCAGTCTAATCCAATACCATGCATCAGTGCCTTCAGTAATGCGCACCAAAAAGTGAGACACAAAAGTAATATTTTGTTTTGTATTTAATTGCATGCTCACTCAGTTCACGTCTTTCTCCCATTTTTCGGTTCTAAAACAGCCTAACATTACAATGTGAATGCAATAAGATGCAATTTGTCTCTCTCTGGATGGAATCACTCAAATATTTACTCCCTATTAACTATTTATTCAATCGGATTATATGTTTTGTAAAACAAACGTCATTTCAAATTTTTAAAAAGTAACGTTAATATTAGAGAAAGGTGAGCCGAGGTAGGAAAAAAATGATGATAGGAACAGGGATGGAAATGTAAGCTCTGCTTGGCTTATTGGTCATCTAGTTGTAGGCTATTGACTTTGTTCAGAATATGAATATCTCCTGGTTTTGGCTTATGGAGTAATACGTGTATATAGTGCATTCTTTTCTCCTCATGGCGAGAATGAGACCTCAGAAAAATAAGGCTGCGCATCACTACTAACCTCTTCACTTACTTTTACACAATATTATACATAAACAGATTCCCAATTGTCTATGTAGCTTGCTTTCAGGCGTGTTTGTTAGCCCTGTGTAGGTGAGATAAAGTGAAGGCCATGGCAGTGATTACACTTTGGAGGCTCTGATCTGTGCTAGGCAGTAATCAGTTCGACTTTAGATGCTTGATCATTTTACAGTTTAAATATTTTCATAAACGCACTGATGTGTTGGGCACGTGACAAGTGTGCTTGTCATCACAGCACATATCAGAATTCCCTGTGTTTTTACTGGCTTAGAAGAGACGCCCACAAATGAATATGCCGTTTGACCGGTCCCACAAAGGCTGTGCTCTATCCTAGCTGTCTGATGTGCTCATACATCTCTCTCTCTATTTGCGTTGCTCTATTTGAGTGGTGTCATGGCGTCAGAGGGTCTAACGCGGAGTTCATTGCCTTTCAAATTGAATATGGACTCTGCTCTCTCTCTCACTGCTGTGAGCTAGGGTGGGTCTCCTCGTCTAGCTCTCTCTGCCAGACACTATGCCCTCTGATACAGCCTCTATGTACTGGTGTACCCAAAAATGTGCCTTTGATACAACAGCCTCCATGTACTGGTGTACCCCACGCTGTGCCCTCTGATACAGCCTCTTTGTACTGGCGTACTTAACACTATGCCCTCTGATACAGCCAACACTGTGCCCTCTGATACAGTCTCTATGTACTGCAGTACCCCACACTGTGCCCCCTGATACAGTCAACACTGTGCCCTCTGATTCAGCCTCTGTGTACTGCAGTGCCCAACACTGTGCCCTCTGACACAGCCAACACTGTGCCCTCAGCTATGCCCAGAGCTACATCCTCTACGGTAACCAGCACTGTGCTCTATCCTACACCCAGCACTACGACCAGCCAACACTGCCCCCCCTGCTGTACCCACCTGTTCGGGGAAGGGCGAGTCGCGGAGCTCCAGGTCGTCCTCTGCGTAGGTGAGGATGGTCTTGAGCGAGTGGCGCAGGTGGTCCTCGTTGAAGTTTTGCGACGTCCCCACCAGGGAGGACAGGGACATGGTCACCTGCATCTTCACACGCGCAAAGTTCTGCACCAGAGGAAGGAGACATGTTTAAAGACTTTATGAGACATACGAGTTAACAGTAATGAACTGTTTGCTTCTGTGTGTGTGTGTGTGTGTGTGTGTGTGTGTGTGTGTGTGGTATTCTTACGTTGCCGATCTCAAAGTTCTGCCTCATGAGCAGGTAGAGGGAGGCGCTGGCGTGGCTGCGCACGGAGGCCACGCTGCTGCCACAGTGCCGGAGCAGACGCAGACACAAGTCTGCACACAGCTCAGTGTCCTCCTCAAACAGCATCTCTGGGAACTGATTAAAAAAAACACACACACACACACACACACACACACACACACACACACACACACACACACACACACACACAAACACAAATTAGAGCAAGATTACTCAAGATTTAAACATACCACTACATAAAATATTTTAAAAACTCTATGATACTACATAGCAAGAGTATAAATGTCATGTTTATATCACTGTATGAATATTTCACTACTAAATTTTTGCAAGATGCAAGTCATTGGTAATAATCAGTTTTCATACACACACACACACACACACTTGTGTAGTGTACACACACCTTGAAGACCAGTGCTCTCTGTGTAGTGAAGCAGTGTTGAAGGAAGAGGGCGCTCTGGTTCCCGGCCATACTGTGGAGGAGGACACGCAGCACCCCTCCCAAAACACTCTCCTTCAGCTCCGATGCCACCACCGTCTGAGGGCACACACACACACACACACACACACACACACACACACAAACACACACACGACACACACACACACACACACTGCCCGTTAGACAGACGGCACTCTGCCAATGTGTGTTTATGAGAGCGAGTTTGAATATATACCCCTGCTGTAGCCAGTCTGCAGGTCTGGCCAGGATTACCCGCTGGCTTTAGGAAAGGGGCACTGCTGGCGTTTGATTGATTGAGCCTGAAGGAGGCTTTACCTTCACAATGATCTCCAGTGTGTCCAGCACAATCAGAGACGCCTCAGTGGCCAAGTTTCCATCCACCAGAGACTCCTGCTCCACCTCTGCTTTGGTCCTGCTAGAGGGAACACACACACACGCATAGACAAACACACACACATAGACAAACACACACACACACACACACACACACATACACACACAAAAACACACACACACACAAATACACACAGACAAACACACACACGCACACATGTAGAGACACACACACGTAGACAAACACACAAACAGGCACACCCAAATGTCAAAGTCATGTGCTGTTCATAAGTGGGCACTAAGAAGTAGTTCTATAATTCATGACCTCAGTGGTTTGCTTTGGCATTACGCAGACGATACTAATGCCAACATGTAAACTAGAAGAGAGGGACTGCCAGCCAGTGAGAGGGGGGGGGGATGAAAGGATGAAATAGAAAGATGACGAATAGAGAGAGGAAGAAAGAGAGAGACATAAAGTGTGTGTTTTATGTGTGCGTATGGGAAAGAGAGAGAGAAAGAAAGACTTACCTGTCAACCCTGTCTGCGTTCTGTCTCCAGTGAGTGACATTTTTCCTCCACCTGACATTTTCCTGGCCATACGGACTCCTTTCTGCACAGAGCAAAACAGAGAGGCTAAACAAACCAAATGCAACCACACATAGAGACACACACACACACACACACACACACACACACACACACACACACACACACACCCCTGGAGCAAACATATGCACACCAACATAAACATGCTGGACACAGGTACACACACGTACCGAGAAAACCCACATGCTGATCCAAACACACACACAGTAATATGGGAAACAACTGGACCTGTAAACGTGTATACTTATACAGGTGTGGTTGCACACACACACACAAACACACACACACACACACACACACACACACACACACACACACACACACACACACACACACCTCTGCAGCGTCGCACCATCTCTTGTCTGGCCCCGATGGTGCCCAGGATGGCCTCCTCCAGGCGAGCCTTCATGTCCTGAGACTTCTTAAAGGTCAGGCTGTTGATCCTCTCCAGGGCCTTCTTTCCCTGAGACAAGCACATACAGCTGAGCCAAAGAGCAGCCTCACCCGAGTTCACTTTTCACTCTGTTTGTCACGCTGAAACTGCCCTAGAATCTTGTGCCTTTATCAACTGCTGTATGTGGAGCTGAAGCCTACAGCCTTCTGCAGACTGCACTACCATTCTTCTGTATCTCTGCACACGTATTCTTATTCCCCATCCTCTCCCCTCAGTGCAATCCACGGACATGGACTTCATATGCTGGGCATCCATCTATTATTGAACCTTTTCATGGGAGCCATTTTGTTCACACCACCTACTAATGCTCTTGTAAGAAAGGGATTTATTGATTGAGTGAGTACTATTGAGATGTAGAAACTGGAAAGCAGAGAAAATGTAGATCCTCTCCAACTACAACTCTGGCAGGAGAGGCCTGTGTGTGTGTGTGTGTGTGTGTGTGTGTGTGTGTGTGTGTGTGTGTGTGTGTGTGTGTGTGTGTGTGGACCTGTGTTTCTCTGAAAAAATGTTAAAATAACAGCCATTAATTCATGCTCTGTCAGTAGGTGGTTATCATGCAAAACTAGTTGTACTAATCTATGGTAGCCTTGGACATGTACATCGACTCTGTGTTAGAGGTTTGCAAATTGCTGGAGTTAATAAGAAGAACTCTAAGCAAATAGCCAAATACTGTTGTGTGTCAGCAATCATAGGCAGCCTGCATATATGGAGAAGGCGCTGCCATCTCTACCCCTGATATGCCTTTTTTTTTATTCATCTACTGATTCACTTGGTTGCAAATACTTGCAGAGTGTTTGTGTTGTTGTGTGAAACATAATAAGGCTCTTTACTAATATTTGGATGCTGTGGTGTTGTATCAGTATGGGTCATTCCAAATAAATGAATCAAATGTGCCAGGTGGGGGGGGGGGGGGGGGGGGGGGGGGGTTTGGGTGCACCAGTACCTTGTACTCAAAGCAGGAGATGCAGAGGTGCAGCAGGTCGAGCAGGCGATTGATCTGAATGACAGACAGGTCGGAGACGTAGCGCTCCAGCAGTAGGGCGTCCGCATTCTTCAGCACCCAAAGAAAACACACCAGCAGAGTGCGGCTGCACTCCACAGACAGAGAGCTGCACTGACGGCCAGCCTGGTGGAAGAAGGGAGAGGGAGGGAGGGAGGGAGAGAGGGAGAATGAAAGTAATACATAGAGAAGTTGGAAGAAAAAGAAAGAAAAAAGCAGAAAGATAGACAGAAAGAAAAACATACAGACAGAGGAGGGAAACAAAAGGAAAGAAAGAAAGGCAACAGATGGCCAGACAGAAAGATTATGTTTTTTAATCAACTGAATGAACTAAGCTGTAATGAAACATCTAGTGTGTGTGTGTGTGTGTTACCTTTAGAAGACAATCTATGAACCACAGCAGTGCTATACATGCTGTTTCCGTTTCAATAGCCATTTAAGTCTACAGCCATTCCTAGCTGTCTTCAGGTGGTAAAAACGTCTCATTTGCCCACTGATTGGCCCATTCTTCCCGCCAGTACATAGCCCTCCAGGGACTAACAATAGAACTCCAGAAAAGACAGGAAACTAGACATGACCTCTGGTGGTAGACAGAGGTACCGCAGGGCAGTGCCTCCTTATTAGCTTGCTCCTCTAGTGGCCAGTCTGAGAACTTCAGTGCTGACCTCATTCTCAGCCAGATGGAATGTTCCAGAAGGAGGGCCAATCATGACTGCATTAATTATGCCTGACACCAGCGTGAACCTCCATCCCTTTGGACACCACTGAATTATTTAACACTCTCTCTCCTCCAGCAGGTGTGATGCGTGTATGGGCACAACTAGAGTAACTGAACGAAAACATCACTCAACGGGCTTTCTGTCTGTCTGTATCGCTACTATCATCTCAGTATGTGTTGTCTGCCTTCTACACATGTGCATTCATGGCTCTGAGGAAACTGTGCTGTGCTCCACTCACCACAGAGGGAAGAGCGAAGGGGTTTGCCTTGGAGTGTGGCAGGGGTGAGCCGGCAATCGCCATGGCGACAGACTGACTGATGGTGCTGCCGTTGTCTGGGTCACCGTCATCAGCGAGCGCTGAGGCGTGGCGCACGCGAGGGGGGGAGGTGTCTGTGCGTGCCACAAAAAGCAAGCAAACATAAGTCCCACATTAACGCCGGTACTGACACACCACAATACAGTCTTCAACACACAGCTTACCAGTCATGAAAGCCCCATATGTTTTAGGCGTCTGTCAACACCACAGTTATAACACATCATACCATTACAGGGCCTGTTATTAGTTGAATCACATATGCTCTGTTTGCCAACAAACCTAAACATACTTGTATTGTGAAGACCTGTTGTGACAATAATTTAGAGCCAAAGCCCCCTTTGATCTTTCTAAATGACCTAATTCCTCTTGCACCTCCCCCCCCCCCCATCATCGTGACTGAATGGGGCTGGCTGGGAAGCCTGAGAGGGCAGAGGGAGGCCACGTCAGCGCGGCTCACCGGTGAAGTCGTGCAGCAGGCCCAGCGTCTCCATGATGACGGGGATGAGTGGCAGGTAGAGCTGGGCCACGTGGGCGCGCACCTGCGGGTCGGTGTAGCGCGGGTCTGAGTCGTGGCTGCACAGCAGAGAGTGCAGCGCGCTGATGGCCTTCTTGTGCAGGAAGAACACCCTAAAGGAAGAGAGAAAGACAGGAAGATAGAAGAGGAGGAAAAGAAAGGGAGGGAAAAGAATGACAGAGGGAGAGAGAGGCAGAAAAAAAAGAAATCAGAAAAAAAGCAATGGAGGAAAAGAAAGGAAAGAAATAACAATAGAAAGACCCACAGGTAACAAGAAGAAAGAATAATAGAGAAAGGACAGAAGAAAGAATAGAGAGGAGAGAGTGGAAGAAAGAAAGAGTGTAAGAAAGAAAGAAAGAAAGAAGGGGGCAGGGGAGAAAAGGAGAAAAAAACAGTAGCAATGTTGGAGGCACTGTGCTGGAATGTACGTGACTGAGTGTGTGTACAGTACTTCAATCATCAGCTGCTCTTTCCCCCATATACACTCAGAGTTGGTCTCTGTCCAAGTGCATGCGTCATGCTATGTGTAAGGGGCCATGTCTGAGTACACATCCAGATGTGTGTGGGCATGCCTTTACTGTGACACCATGTCTGATGTGAGTGACCGTATGAGTGCCTCTGATAGGAGAGGGGGTGTCTGTGTGGTGATTGAGGTGTGTGTGTGTGTGTGTGTGTGTGTGTGTGGTGATTGAGATGTGTGTGTGTGTGTGTGTGACCACTTTATATTTTTTTGTATGATCTTTGAATTCTATGTTCTAGGTGTGTATGTTTGTGGGTCTATATTACACACACACACACACACACACACACACATATAAATACATATACTGGTGTGTGCGTGTGTGCGTGTGTGTGTGTGTGTGTGTGTGTGTGTGTGTGTGTGTGTGTGTGTCGAGTTCCCCTCACCCCTCTCCGTCTGGCTCCAGTATGAGGGCTAGTTCAGACAGCATCAGGCCTGAGAGGAAGTGTTGCTGGCGGAAAGGGACAGACAGCTCAAACATGCTCTGGACCCCCTGATCCAGCACCTGGCATGAGAACGCAGAGCTCTGAGAGAGGGAGGGTGCAGAGAGACAGTGGGAGACAGGGAGGTAGACAAGGCAAAATTAAAAGAGCACAATAAAAAACCACAATCAAAAAATAATGGACTAGACAGATATGCACCTATACACCAGAGCAAATTCCAGGTAGGTGTAAACCTACTTGGCAATAAATACAATTCTGATTCTGATTCTGATATGGACTCCAGCACCTAAACAGTAACTCACAACCATGGCGCTGCCTGATGGTGGCGCTGTTAAGGCTTCTCTCACCTGAGACGTGGTGGAGGAGGTTGAGGGCGAGGGGGAGGCAGGCGGGCTGAGGGTGGAGCAGGGAAGGTTGAGCGTGACGTAGTGCTCGTGGCTGCACACGATTCGCATGAAGTCCATCCGCAGGGCGGTCAGGGCGCTGGGGTTCTGTGACGTGTGCAGTTTAGTGGAGATCTGGTGGAGCGTGGGAGCAAACACAGGGTCATATGCATCAGGTACAGATAGATGACCGAGCTCTCAGATGTATGCTTTCTGTGCATTCACATTATACACAACAGGTATACAAGGGTTGAAAATGGGAATTTGTATATATTTTATATAATTTTCCATATATTTTTATATGGAAGTGTGGCTGCATTAAATGTATGTGACCCCATGTCTATGTGTGTGTGTGTGTGTGTGTGTGTGTGTGTATGTGTATGGGTGCATGAGTGAGTACCTGTTTGTAATAGGAGCGGACGAGGTTGAACACAAAGCCGCGGTCCATGAGAGACAGCAGGTCATTCAAGAAGAAGGCCAGACTGCTATTCAGCCTCTCAACAAGCTCAACATCCTGACAGAGAGACGAGGAGGCAGTGTTTGAAGTTTCAGTTTCATAAACAATGTGCGAGAGACACATTACATTGTTTGCTGTCCTACGAACCACTTCAAAGCACCTAATTAAGGGACTAAATAAACCCCCCCCCCCCGACACACACACACACACACACACACACAGACACACACAGACACGAGGACATAGACCAGACGGGAAGGAAACAAGCACTGGTACCTTGTGGTATCGGCCGGCGATGTCTGCACTGATGGCGCACACAAGGGCGGCGATGTCGTCCACAAATCGGTCAGGGAAGCGCTGACGTCTGGGAGTCTCCAGACGGGAAGACAGGAAGAGATGGTGGGCCATGCTCTTCACCTGGGTGTAAAGATAATATGGGGGTTACTTCATAAGCTGAAAATACTATGTAAACATACATTACATACGTGCAGACGAAATAAACAAGCATTAACATGCTTATGCTAGGTTTTATTGAAGTCAAAAAGAGGTAATTAAATACAGTGAACATACATGTACATGTGTGAATGACTAGCACCCATTCTGACTGTTCATGGACTGTCTAGATTGGTATGAATTAGCTGTTGACCACAACTGTAGAGTAGACAGTGAGTATGTGCATCATGTTGTGTATGTATAGAAGAGGGAGGTGAGGGCCTCCTGCAGTACTGACTATGAGCTGGAAGAAGAACCAGGCCTGCTGCAGGGCCGCCTCCCTAACGCTGCTGGTGCTCACCACCCACTGCAGGGCCAACTCCTCATGAAGAAGCTGTGTGAAAACACACACACACACACACACACACACAAACACAGAACCAGGCACACATACATACACATGTGTAACAGCAGTTAGTACAGATTGACTGGATTGATATACTACATCAGTATCTGAATTGACACAAACTACCAATGTGTGCACATATACACCACTTAATAAAGTATTATGCTTTATTATACACAAAAGCACTGTGTGTTTGCAAGGTTACAATATCTTATTTGTGTGTGTGTGTGTGTGTGTGTGTGTGTGTGTGTGTTACCTTCTTGGCTAGTTGCCGTGTGGGAGCAGGAAAGAAGGTGGAGCTCTCCAGGAAGGCAGACATGCGATTAGAGGCTCGCTCACTCGCCTTCCACAGAGCAATGGAGAAGAAGAGGATGGGGGGATGGAGAGAAAGAGAGAGAGAGGAAAAAACAAATAGAAAAGAAAACCATGGAAGAGAGTGACATGACACAGATGAATGAATGGATGGCAAATGAGTGAAACTCAATCCCTGGAAGGCTGGTGAAAAGATATTTCCAAGGTCACCTTTCGAATGGGCTGCCAAGGTTCTTACACTCAGATGAGAACACCCTTGAGCTCACCCAGTTCTTAGAATCTGAGAGAACTCCAGGCAGTCCAAGCCCTTCATGGATGGAGTTTACCACCAATGACCAACAGTTGAGCTCAGACCTTCTGTGGTCAACCTTGTTAAAGGCACCCAGTGCAACTTTTGAGGCTTAAAAATAAACATTCAATTTCTAGTCTCTTTTACACGTAGTAAGTTTCAATAACTCCATACGATTACATATCGACATTCAAGGAGCAAAGATAAGACGTCGTTGTGTGGTGAGAACTGATAGAAAATCGATAACAACAACAATCGCCGCCATTTTCTTTATTTTTTGTAACCTATAATAAATAAAGCAGGATTCCAGTCAATGGAAAAATGGCCTCTCCCCACCGGCGATTGTTGTTGTTTACGATTTTCTATCAGTTCTCACCACACAAGGACGTCTCATCTTTGCTCCTTGAATGTCGATATGTAATGGTATGGAGTTATTGAAACTTACTACGTGTAAAAAAGACTAGAAATTGAATGTTTATTTTTCATTGAATGTTTATATAAAGTTGCACTGGGTGCCTTTAACGCCAAGATGAAAATGTTAAAAGTTTTTTTTTTCTTTCCTTCTTTTGTTAGCCTCTATTGGTATGATGTGAGATATAGCGGCGAGCATGAGAGAAATGACCAACGCAACAGCAGAACCAGTCATCCGCTGCCTTAGCTACACCTGCTGTTACACACAGACTGATCTCCACGTTAGACTCGTGTAGTCCCACACCAAGGGCTTTATTTAGCTGATGCTGGTGGCCTTTTGTTGCTTCCTGGAAATGTTTATAGTTAGACACCACCTAACTTTGTATACTGCCTCAGAGTCTCATCTTTGTAAGATAGATTAAGGAGTGTTATATGATAGTGGAAAATACAGAGTATTACATGGTGCCTAACTGACTCCTGACCACCAACAAACCAGCTAAAGAAAAGGCTGACTTTCATAAGAGTTGTCCCCTTGTAAGAGAGTATCCCTGAGCAAATGTTCACTTCTCCGTGGTCTCCTGATGGACTGATGAACCATATGAGTGTATGAGACAGAGAGCATCATGGGAGAAAGAAATTGTCTGACTGAATGAGTTGAGAGCGATGCAAAGCAAGATGGTTTGTAGCTATGTCTTGGCAGGAAAAGGAAGAGTTGTGGCAAAATGGCGGACTAGGATGACAAAGAGGAAGGGTTGGTCGATGGGGGATGAGGAAGAGGAAGAAAAAGAAGAACAAGAGGAGGAGGAGGAGGAGGACTGGTGCTATGACACCTCAGCTCACCTCAACCACACACACTGCCAACCTTTGAGAGTGGGCACAGGAGGAGGGCAGCAGTGTAGGCACAGGGTGAGGTATGTTTGTGTGTGTGTTGGGTAGGGTAGGGTAGGGTAGGGTAGAGCACACAGGTGTGGGAGTATAGGTATGGGTATAGGTGGGGGTATGGGTAGGCACCTGCTTGAGCTCACAGCTGGAGTTGGGGTTGCGGCGGAGCACGGACCTGGAGCCCCCCGGAGCGTAAGCAGAGTTTACCCAGGAGTGAGAGCGGTCAATCCCCTGCTCATCAGACATCAGACGACACACACACACACACCAGGGGCACACGGGTACAGACCCCAGGAGGGAGAGGAAGGACAAGAGGAAGGGGTGGACAAAGGAAGAGGGGGCGATACGAAGGAATATCAGGGGGGAGGTAGAGGAGAGAGACGGAGGGGACAACGGGGCAGAGGAGACAACGGGATGGACAGACACACAGGTGGACAGAAGCACAGCACACAGATTGCATCATTGACATTGGCAGCAGCAACCAAGCAAGGGGGGGGGGGGGGGTGGACTGAGGGGAAACAGCGAACGCATCACAGGACAGTACGCAGTCTTTAAACAGGAAGTAAAGCTATAAGCAGGAGTAATCAGGGCAGTCAGACAACAGGAGCCATTACCTACACATCAACCACAGAGATCACTATCTGATTGCATGCTGGATGAGCATATGCATGAATTTTCTTTTTTAAGATATATTTACATTTACACATGATTACAAGAACATCGACCACCATCTTGAATCTGGTCCCTAACCGCCATACTCTGTGAACACCAGATGCGTTTGTTTTGCATACCTGACAGAACAAAAAATACACCCTTCTGAGGGGTGTTACATTCTGTGAACAAAACTCCGTCATGATGTTTACTGATATGGATTCCAGTCTGAGCAACTGTGTATGTTTCCTCCCAAATTAGTTTAACAGTTATGGAATGACCGAATACCAAACGAAACACGCCACTGACTGCCCAAAAATAGTATTTGCTGTTTCCGAGGGTTGGGTATGGTGTGGGTACCTTGCTGCCGATGATCCTCTGCACCTCCTCGTCTGGGGTGGGGGTGGTGGCCAGGTCGGGGTTGGAGTTGCTGATGCTCTTTGAGCGGGACAGGTGGAGGCTGCTAGGCCTGGGGGTGGCGCGGGACAGGGTGGCGTACTGGATGGGCATCTCATAAGTCGGAGTGCCCGCTTGAGAGCAGAGATGGAAGAAGTAGAAGAGGGTGAGGAGGACGACTAACTCAAATATCCTGAAAAAACGCTATCCTATCATTATACACCTTGTGTAACTGTGTCCTATCATCCTATCGTTGTGTACATTTGTGTACATCCACTATAATTATTCCATGTAAATTCACACTGGGATGCTGTGACTGGAGTGTGATTGCCTGCCATCCCCCGCAAACAGGCACTCGCACTCCAAATTGATCTAATCAAGGGCCCTAACAAGCTTTTGATTAGAGCCTAGAGTCTGCTGAAGGGAGTTCCTGTGTTTTACCATTAGGGGGCGATGTGGGCTCAGTGGTGGGCAGGTGGAAGGAGTAGTGGATGTAGGAGGCCAGGAGGTTGTTGCGGCCGTGTTGGTCCTGGTTTCCCTCCAGGTTCTTGTGAATTTGGTTCACGAGCAAGGACATGGCCTCGAAGGCAGCACGTCCCAGGTTCACTACACGGAGCAGCACAGAGAGAGAGGGAGAGAGAGAGAGGGGGAGAAAGAGAGGGGGAGAGAGACACAGGGAGAGGGGGGTAGAGACAAACAAAGAGAGAGAGAGAGAGGAATGTGAATGAACAGAATTGAAAAAAATGTATCTCCATAGAAATTATAAGATTACCTTGAAAAGACAGGAAAATTACAGACAAAAACATATGCAAAGGCAGAGAGATAGAGAGAGAGAGAAAAGAAGACTGCTATGCACACAAGGACCAAAGAGTTACTGAATACTGAACAAAATACTTAAAATGTGAGGAATACCAGCTTACACAACAGTAAAAATACAGCTCTGCCAACACCGCTAAATTGATCCTAGCTGAAAAATAACTCAAAAACAAATATTGTCTTTCATTTCTGAGGTATAGGGCATTTTCCACACAATCACGGTCTTTAAACCTGGGATGCAATAGAAACTGCAGACCCCCCACCCCCTCACCGATCTGGCCGGCGATGACGGGTGGGTGCACGATGAGCAGGATGAGTTTTCCGAGCAGCTGGTGCAGGAAGCGCACGCAGGTGTCCAACAGCGCCCCCTTGAGGGTGGCCATGCTGGCCTTCAGCTCTGCCTCCACGTTGGCCTCGGTGATGATGACATCCTTCAACCGGAATGGGAAGGAGTATTCCTCCAGCACGTAGACAAGTGTGAAGAACTTATCCAGGTGAGGGTCCTGACACACACACGCACACAAAACACACACACATAAGATATTGAGCACTGGAATATGCATTGTGTGTCATTTTATAGCCTCTAAGTAGTTTACCTGTGTGCCTCTTGGTTTGCAATGAGTGTGTGTGTGTGTGTGTGTGTGTGTGTGTGTGTGTGTGTGTGTGTGTGTGTGTGTGTGTGTGTGTGTGTGTGAGTACGTGCAATACCTGAGTATGGACGGAGGACACAGCGGTCACCTCAACATTGAAGACCCCTTTGTGATTATCAACCCATTTCATCCCAGGGAGCTGCACCTGTAAGAGCAGAGTCATGGGCACAGGCCATGCATTAAGGATTCAAAACACACACTCTCACACAAACTTACAGTAGATATACCCAAAAATCAAGGAGACTCACTGTCACACAAAACATAGATTTACACAAAACACACTGACTCACACAAACATAAATATACACAAAACACACTGACACACACTCACTCTCACACAAACATAGATACACACAAAACACACTGACACACACACTCTCACACAAACATAGATATACACAAAACTCACTGACACACACTCACTCTCACACAAACATAGATACACACAAAACACACTGACACACACACTCTCACTCAAACATAGATATTCACAAAAATCAAGGACACGTGCACATGCACACACCCAAACCCTTACATAATGAGTGTTTGGAGGATTCTCCATGGAGATAAACCACACACACACACACACACACTTACATCAGGAGTGAGGACAGAGTAACTGGGCGGGGGTTTCTCCACAGAGACGGGCAGACTGAAGGTGCCAGTGCGTAGGCGGCCATGCTGCATCAGCGGGATCCACTATGGAGCAACAACACAGCAGTTAGGCCCTGGGCCATTTCATATGCTACACATACACTCATAGTCACACACACACACACTCATAGTCTCACACACACACACACACACACACACACACACACACTCATAGTCACACACACACACTCATAGTCACACACACACACTCATAGTCACAACCACACACTCCTAGTCACACACAAACTATCTTGGTCAGTCTCTCTCACACACACACACACTCATAGTCACACACAAACACAGACACACACACACAAACACTCATAGTCACAAACACACACACAAACACAGACACACACACACACTCATAGTCACAAACACACACACTAATAGTCACACACACACACTCATAATCACACACAAACACAAACCCACTCAGTCACACACACACACAATCTCGGTCAGTCTCTCTCTCACACACACACACCCACTTGCCCCCCTCCAAACACACTCCCACTGTTACTCGAATGCTACTCCTCAGCAGGTTCACACACTGTTCACACCCACGCTCATCCAGTGACTCACACGTTGACAATATGCCAGCTATCGCCACCAGCTATTATCACTCCCTCTGAGACTGCCATGTTCCAGTCAGCCCTGGGGCACAACTCCCACACTATTAACCTCCTCTCTCTCTCACTCTCACACACACTCTCTCACACACACACACACACACACACACACACACACACACACACACACACACACACACTATATAACATGACACTACACACCCACGCAAACACACACAATTTTACCCAGTGTAACTATAACATATTCCATCTGTGCAGAGTATGTAGACTGTAGGCTTTCATCTCTGCTGCAGTCACTTCTGCGTTACATCCCGCAGCAACACAAACACTGCTGCTTCAATGCCCTCAGCAGGTGAGCTGTGGTTTCATGTCAACAGTAAGGTGACACCAGGGCAAGAAAGGGAGTGTGAGGGGAAGGCAGGTGTGTGTGTGTGTGTGTGTGTGTGTGTGTGTACATCCGTATTAGGATTCTAAGTGATCCCCTGTGGCCGGTGTGTATGTTTTGCCAAACTGTGGCAGACGGGTTGATTTTGGTTTAGCAGGAGTGCCGGGGTTGGGGTGGGATGGTAGAGGCTGATTCCGGTTAAGCAGGATGCGAGGATAGGTGGTAAGGGGTTTGGAGACTAGGAATCTCAGGAGAGAGGAGAGGGGGGGGGGGGGTGATTACTGGGATACTCAGGACCATTACTGCCTGGGGGGTGGGTAAAGTGTCTAACCGTGTATCCCACGGGCGTCTCCAGGGGGGTGTTTTGCTTGGGCTGGCAGCTGATGTGGTAGAAGGTGAACAGCAGGTGATGGTTGTCTGTCAGGTTGGCAGGGATCTTCATCTTCATCTCCTCATAGAACTCTGGGGACCTGAGAGAGAGAGAGAGAGGGATGGGTGAGAGAGAGAACATGAACACACACACACACACAAAAAGAAACACAACCAAATAAAGTCAAAATCTCTCTCACACACCCATACCCACACGCACACACAAACAAAGAGGAACAAACACCTTCTCTCACACACACAGACACACAGACACACACAGACACACACAGACACACACACACACACACACACACACACACACACACACACACGAGAGGAGATGAGGAAAGTGGAGAATAGGAGTTGAAAGGAGAACGGGTGTGACTGGTGACATGATATGTCGACTCTTACTTGTCGTGGTAGATGATGGGCGTGTACGCCTCCTTGTAGAACTCTGCACAGCTGGACTTTCCAAAAATGACCTGTTTACATGACACACACCACCCCATTATTAGTGTGAGTCACTCGTGCCTTAACGCCAGCCTAAATGCCATGATCTATACATGAGTCATAGCTCCCAGCCTGGCACCATCATCAAATACCACCATCATCAAATACCGCCATCACTGCTTTTCTTAGCTGAAGCTTTCCATGTGGATCCTGTGGTTAGCTCTGGCACCCCCTCACACAGCTCATCAGATTAGCAGCGTTTCACAGCTGCACTGATGGAATTAAGAACGTTTCTAAACAGCGCTGATTGGATTACGACATTTCTTGTAGCTTCTCTGAATGGATTAAGACATTCCCAGCATGCTGTTAGCTCGTCGTTTCATTGGATTAGCATCCTGCCACCAGTCTCTCATATGAAATTATGGAATGTCCTACAAATCCCAATCGGATCAGGGTAGGACAACACAAATCTTAGGGGACTGCTGTTGAAGACAACTGATGACCAATAATAATAATAATAGAAAAAAGCCTGATCACACAGTAAGGCCCAGATGAGCATAAGCACACGTTGTTGGGAAACCTGTAAAACTTTTGGATTTGTTTGTTTTTAAAGTTGGTTGTAAACACAAGAGATATAGAGTGCATGGTGCACTGCAAAGGGCCAAATAATTTCTTCTACTTCTAGATGGCTGCACTGTGTCCGTTGTGGGTTTGGTGTCAATGATGTACAGATGTATATCGTTGCCATGTCAAAAAGAAGAACATGAAGAAATTGTGTGGGATCCTTTAGTTTTTCTGTTCTTTCTGATGTTTATCTGCTTGTTATTCTGGGGTGTGGTGTTCTGGGCGGAAACTCAGGTTTGTTGCGGAGTTGCTCAAAGCCACATTTCCCCTGGCGCTGGTGTGTTGTGGTCTGTCAGAGACGGGTGTTTAAGTGGGCACACACTCACAGGCATGGCCTGGCTAGGGTCTTCTCCAGCCATGAATTGCACCTTCACGGCGATGTTCCGCACCGAACCCTGGCGACTGCTGAAGTTCGCACTCTGGGGGTAGATGTAGAGTAGATTCCTGAGAACAAGAGAGGGATGGAGACAAAAAAAAAGAGAAGGAAGAGTCACATCATGTGTGAGAGAGAGAAACAGAGAGAGAAAGAGAAGGTGAAAGACAGAGAGGGAGATGATGAGAGAGCGAGAAAGAAAGAAAACGAGGGACACAAAGAAAGAGAAAAGTGTGTAAATGTGAGATATGTGAAAGGAGGTTGGGTGAGGGAGAGGCCGTGGAGGAGGTGTGTGTGTGGGGGGGGGGGGGGGGGGGGGGGCAGTTCAGAGAGAGGTAAATGAACCAAAGTTATTCGGAACCACTGAACTCAGGTTGCTCAACTCATTCCTGTTTCGCTATGTCAGTCAGCAAACAGCTGATCAGCCACGGGGCTGCCAGCAGCTGAGGGGGCAAAAAAAAAAAAGAGAGTTGGACAGTGCACCGTGACCTTACCCTTAAACAATCTCTGACATGGAGACTATCTCTCCTCTTTATCTATTTCAGCCTCTATCTTTCCCCCACACACACCCATGCATACATGCGTGTACACACACATACAGTGAATAAAATGGTGCTTGTTTCTATAATGGCAAAAAAACCTGCATGCATAAAGTGTAGTAGGCTAACTACCTAAAAGGCATGCAAAACCTTGCAAAGACAACCAACAGCCCGGCTGAACTACATAGGGTATATCTTGGATTGGCAAGTGGGGAAGCCACAGGTGCCTATCTGTGCTTCACTTGACCATATGCTATCAAAATTAATTTGACGATGGTACCAAATCTAGTTGCCTATAAAACCATACCTCAAAAAGTGTCAAATTGTTGTATAGCGTTACTTTCACACCTTCATAAGACTCCTTATAAATGTTGTATACCTATTTATTTACCACATTTTGCTTCTGGGGTCTGATACGTTCTTGGTCTACAAGGTTCTGGTCAGCTTGGCACATTTCATAGCATATTTTCAACGGTCACCAACCCATGTCCCACAGTAGATTTTTGATTGTTGGTAATATGCTAAATCTTTACAGGCCAGCTTCTGCCAGATGACAATCACCTATGGCCTTGAAACTGCACAGATACCCACACAGTGTTGTCTTACAGCAGGAGCAGGATGTTTCAATTTTCAGAAAAAAATGTCACAATGTATATTTTATTTTTGAGGGGCCCCTTAACTCAAAAAAATTGTTAATTCATTTTCCAACATAAAAAAAATGTGCTGTAGGGCTGAATTACCAGTTATGTTTGTGCATTGGCTGGCTTCTCGGCTCTATGTTGAGTGTCAAGGTCAACTGATGCAATGCTATGAGGGGGTACTATGCTCCTCAGTGATTGGCCCTCAGATGAGGGGAGATTTCGCAACTTAACCACACACACCGACACACACACACACTCACACACACCTACATATAAGACAGAGACACTCAAGCCGAAACATGCATGGACTCTCCGCAACACTAGCTCAAAGCATCTCAGCACTCTTCCCGAGATTGTTTGAGTGATCCACAATCGGCTCAACAGTCAACTCTGTTTGAGGCACTTTTCAGCAGAGAATACAGCAGACTAGCTGTCGCTTGGTAACCGGTGACTGATCTCGTGATGACGCGGGCTCTGTGCGTGCTGTGTGCGGTGGCGGCTGTGTGGGCGTTTCAGGGCGTGCAGGCGGCCCCGGTGGGGGAGCAGTCCGCCTCGGAGGAGGTGAACGTGCTGATGTTTGGCGTGCTGCAGTTCAGCGACTCTCTGCGCTACACCTACCAACAGACCGAGGCCCGGCTGGCCCGCCTGGCCAGAGCCATCCGCAGCACCGAGGGCCTTTTGAGGCAACTGGACCGCCAGACACTGGAGGCCAAGCAGGCCGAGGTCCAGATCAAAGAGGGGATCCACCTTCTCCAGGTAAGGGGGGGGGGGGACGACTAAGACAACTGACCGGCATGTTTAAACATTGACTGGGGTCACTGAAGTTACCGAAGATTGTGGTTTTAGAGAGTGCAGCTTGTAGGTCAGTGAATGACAGTTTAAAAAAGATGGCTACACAAAGGGACATGTGAACAGGTTCACACAGCTGAAGTTTGTTTGTTCACCTGGTATGGTAAACTGATGAAGGTGTAAACAACAACCATGATCATGGGTTTAAGTCCCAGGGAGCACACATATCAACAGAAATGTATGTCAATATCGTATGTCACTTTGAAAAAAGCATCCAAGATGGGCAACATCCATATTTAAGAAGACACCTGACAGACTTGAAGTCTGAATGCAGATTAACATGGCATGTTGATTTATGTGATAGTGAGTGATATTTGTGGTCTGTTTCCCAGGCACAGACAGCAGATCTTAAAACCACAGCTCAGCAGACCAAGGGGAAGGTTGATCAGGTGGAGCAAGAAGAGCTGAAGCTCAAGATGAAGATGAGAGGACTAAACTCCACCTTCAAGAGGGCCAGCCCTGACAGCGTTAAATCACTGAAGGTACACACAACACAGTACATTTCAACAGTGCCTCAAGGTGTATTACATGCCCAATGCAAGAGCAAGCACCATAGCATGGAAAAAGTTTGGGCTGTACCCAGCTCAGATGGGAGACCCATCCCTCTATCCACAAATCCTGAGGGCAGCCTGGGAGAGAGATTCCAAACAAAACACTCACTTATGGGATTTCCAGAATGTTCTCAAGGGCATTGAATTAAAATAACTTCTGCTTGCTCTTATGGGTTTATTTTATTTGTGATCATCCGAGATCAATCTAAAGAACCACCTGAATAGTAAAAGGTATCGCTATCAGCATTCTCAGCATGTCCTGGCTCTAAATAAAGTCTCTGCTTTCAGGAGGCAGTTCAGAGGCACTCAATGCTATTGAAGGATCTACTGGATAGGACCCAGGAACAGAGAGGAATACTACAGCTTCAGAACCTACATTTGACCCAATTACAGAAACAGGCAAGTTTAACTTTTTCTTTTCTATATATTTTATATAAGTCAATTACCCTGTCTGTAATCAATAATCAGTATCACCCTATGAAGAGGCCTTTGCTTCTTTGACTGTTTGTAGTGAACAATGTATTCTCTGTATTGCAGAATGGGTCATGAGTACGGCATGAAGACAGATCAGACACTCTACACTCCCACTTTTGGAAGAATATTCTTCAACATATTTACACATCCACAAACAGATCCATTCAATATACTATGTTGTTTTTTAATGTTTCTTATATACTGATATTTAAAATAAATATTGATCAATAATGACTGTCTAGTGTCTTTGAACCCATCAGTCATTTGAACAGATAATCTTCGAAGTAGGTAGTAGAGCCTGTGTGTGTGTGTGTGTTTGCTCCGCCACCTGTAGTATCTGTGTGTTTGTGCCCTCCCCCGCCTGTAGAGTGTGTGTGTGTGTGTGTGTGTGTGTGTGTGTGTGTGTGTGTGTGTGTGTGTGTGTGTGTGTGTGTGGCGCTCCCCCACCTGTAGTGTGTGTGAGGTGTGTAGACATAGCGTGCTGGGAACTCGAGCACTTCTTTGGTGGGGCGCACGCGCGGGTCTGGATAGGGCTTCACATGCAGCAGCTCAGGGGACAGACAGTAGTGAGGGGCCTCAGGGGCCGGAGAGATGTCTATCTTCAACTGGGCTGAGAGAGAGAGAGAGGGAGAGAGAGGGGGGGCAAAGAGCAAGAAGAGAGGAAAAGGGAGAGAGATTGAGAGAGTGAGACAGAGAAAGAGGGAGACACATAGAGAAGGAGTAAAAAGAGAGAGAGGGAGAGAGAGAGGGTGGGGCAGAGAGAGAAAGGAGAGGAAGAGGGAGAGAGAGCAGGAGAGGAGGAGATGGAGTGGCAGGTTTAGATAGAGGACAACAAAGAGAGAAAGGAAGAGAGAAAAGGGCAGAGAGGGAGTGGAATGAGGGATCGATGAAGGGGATACAATGTATCGATTATTATTCATAAGCACATAACCAAGTCACCAAAAGAGACTGTGCAATTAAACATAGATGGAGGCATTAAAACTAGTACATAACATTAAAACTAGTAAAATCATAAAACCTAAAAGCAAATGAATTAAGTAAACTATACTATTGAAAGTAAGTTTGTAAATGTAGTGGTAGAAGGTAATAAGAGGTGATTGTGAAGCTTTTAATGTAGTTTAACACTGGGAGTTGTGTGAGTGTTGGTTGGGGATGTGCAAGTACCAGTGACTGGTCTCAGCCTCCTCAGGACAGAAGAAGGTCTACGCATGTCAGCCAGAAACTTATACAGATCCTCATCACTCAACCTGTCACCTTCCTACACACACATACACACACAACCACAGAAGCACATACACATATGAACACACAAACAACATATATATGCACACATAAATGTCTATTACAGCAAGAAACAGAAATGTTCACAGTCCAGCACACATGGACAGACACGACAAGCATCAACGCAGAGGTGTGCACATATTAGGCCACAGAGCAAACGCAACACGCACAAGGTCTCCTGCACGTTGGGACCACTGACCTGTTTGAAGAAGTTGGTGACCGTGAGAGTGGCTGGACGGAATGTGGCAAAGTTGCACATGTCCTCTCCCACACTCATCCTTTCAAATCCCTTCTTCTTCCGCTCGTTCCATGTTCCTTTTCTCTCTGGGGGACAACATGATCACGTCGGAGTGAGTGAAATTCATCCTTTTCCTTCGCATTGAAAAGTGTCTGTGCACCTGGGGTTGATTTTGTAAATGGAAGTATGTTTTGGTGCTTTCCATGTCAGGAGCCTCTTTGGTAAAAAAAAAACATTTTATAGAGGAAATGTTGATGAAATAGATGTATTATTTAATTTCTATATGGCCCCGGTAATAATGAGCTGAAATGAAGGAATCAAACCTAAGGTGGCTAGGACATTTTTGGCACTTAAAATGTGTTTTGTTTAATTTGTGAGGGGAGTGTTGGGAGCGAGTGAGTTGGAGAGTACAGGAGCAAATTAATCAAAACATGTACCAGCAAAGACACAAATGTTCTGTTCTACTTGTATGTAGGTTAATGCTTCTGGAGGGGAAGGTCTTGTGAAAGAATGATACATCTGACCCCTGACCCCCACCTCTGCCCTCACATGTTAATAACAGGGCAGCAGAGACAAGGCCACTTATGGGGTGATATTTACACAACACACTAAACATGAAGGACACAAACATATGAACAGTGTTGTTTACCAGGGAGAACAAATACGGTAATATCATGTCCTATCATGCATCCTAATGCCATGCAATGTATGATGCAATGCTCTATTAATGTAATGTAAATGCAATGCCATGTTTGCTAAATGAATACATTTACTGTAGTGTAAAGTAATGCAGTGAGAATATAATGAAGTGCTTACTAATTCAGGAATGTAATATAATACAATGTGCTCACTAAATTAACAAATGTGCTGTAATCTTATCTAATATAATGTCAAATCATATCTGCATGTGGTATACTATGGCAGTGGAGGGGTTTTTGGTCCAATAGACAGGAGTGGTATGGTGTGGTGTGCTGTGCTGTGGCTGAGGTACTGCTGTCAGAGCCAGGGTTTATGTTGAGCAAGCGGATGGTGGATAAACTGTATACTCCACCTACGCAGTACGTTGCTTAGGAACAAATGCATGGATACAATAATGTAATGTGTGCAAGTGATATGCCTGTGGGTAATGGTAGTGTGTTGTGTCTGAGGTACCGCTGTCTGAGTCAGGGTCAGAGTGCTCCGTCAGTCCCCCCACGCTGCTGACGATGTTGGGCTGGTGGACGGTTGATAAACTGTATACTGTACCTGTACTGTATGTTGCTTAGGATACATTAATAACAAATGTTTGAATGTGATCTGCCAATGGGCAACGGTGGTGTGGTGTGGTGTGGTGTGGTGTGGTGCGGTGCGGTGTGGCTGAGGTACCGCTGTCTGAGTCCGGGTCGGAGCGCTCCAGTCCCCCCACGCTGCTGACGATGTTGAGCAGGTGGATGGCGGTCCAGGCGAAGGGCATGCGGAAACGGCCCAACCTGCTGCATGACTGCTCCGCCTGTGAGCGCAACTTCTCCAGCTTCTCCTTATGCTGCACACACAGGCACACACACAGATAGCCACATACGCATTATATAAGTGATGCACTTCGCACTTAGCATATGCCAACTCCCCAAAAAAATACGATTTGTTTTTACAATTTTAGTAAATTCTTCATTAGTAAAAAAGACAAAAATAGTAATATTTTCTTTTCTACAAAATGACCAATGCCAGTATTTCTTATCTACAACATTCATCTTTCTTTAACATCAGCTCGAAGCCATCAAGGACACAGACTGGAAACTTCCATTTCAAGATATTAATAACTCAGTGCCAGCACAACTGTACCCTCCTGGAGTTTGTTGGACATTGATCTTCATGAAGGCAAATATTGCAACGGTCGGGAATGAATTGAGAAACTATTACTGATGTGCTCTGCCAAGTGCACTCTGTCTGTCTCTCAGGCACGAATGCAGACATGCACGCACACACACAAAGAAAATTACTCAACCTTTGTCAGGTTTGTTTTAATATTAGACCATTCTTAAATATTAGCTTTTCGTAAACACATGACACCTTCTTACGGCTATATACATCAAGTTCAAAGAGCACGTGCTAGTCAGTTTGCTGCTGGTGGCCAATGCAGCCGATGTTCACCTTAGTGGAGTCCGACTCCTTCATGATCATGTAGGGCTCACAGCACTCCCCTATGTCTCCCTGCTGCAGGACCTTCTCCAACTGAGAGACAGAGAGAGACAGAGAGATAGAGAGAGAGAGAGACACACAGAGACAGTGAGAGAGAGAGACAGAGAGAGAGACAGAGACAGAGAGGGGGGGGGGGGCAAAGAAAAAGAGAGAGATGAGAGAAAGTGACAGAGATTGCAAAGAAACAGAGAGATAGAGATATGACAAAGACAGGAATAGCATACAAGGAGGGAGTGAGACAGAGAGAGAGAGAGAGAGAGAGAGAGAGAGAGAGAAAGAGAGAGAGAGAGAGCATGAACACATGAACAAGTAAAACTGATTAAAAGCTCATGAGAGAAGGAGCGTAAGACACAGTGAGGCACAGCAGCACAGCGCAGGTCATTTCCCCTCTGAGCTGTGGGCCAGCGGCGCCCCCTACTGTCCGTAGCTACCTTGATGACCAGGAAGATGTCTGCAGAGGGGTATGTGATGGAGAAGATGGCGGAGCGGGCGAGGGTGGAGATGGCCGTGTGGGGAATGTGGGGCCGCAGCAGGCCCTTCATCTGATCGGAGTTCAGGTCAAAGTGGAAATTCTCCGAGATCTGAGAGGGGAGGACAGGGGGGGTCAGAGGAGGTGGTGAGGAGAGAGGCAGGGAACAGTCAGGATTCAGAGGCAGTACGACCTGCACAGCCCTTTAGGCGAAACATTCAAACTCAAATCACTTCAAATGAAACCAATCCACTTAATGCACTGGAGCTAATGGAAGTAACTCCAAAATAAAAGGGTCAAACTGAATACCTTTTTCTTTTCCTTGACATCATACAGAGCCAGTGTTCCAAATATTGGCTCAATTTCTATCTCAAACCTGGAGGGACAACCAGGAGAGAGACACACATGAGATTAGCCCTTGACTGGTGCAGAGAGTATCATTGTGGGTATGTGGGTAAAATGTGGGACATAGATGAAAGATGTGTCAGAGTAATGTAGGGCATATTGTGCAATGACATGGGATCTGCTGGAGGTATCTGAAGAAGAGTGACTAGATGCAACTGCGGCGAGATGGACCAGAGCTGATGAGACATGTCTGGACAGAACCGGTAGTGGGGCAAGAGGGGGAAAGACAGAGAGACAGAGACACACAGAGAGGTACAGAAGGAGAGACACTGACAGAGTGAGACAGCAAGGGAGGGGGGTACACACACAAACAAGCACACACACACACACACACACACACACACACAGAGGAGGACAGAGGGAGAGAAGAGGAGAGAGACAGCGAGCTAGAGTGAGAGTGAGAGACAGACAGGGCAAGAGAGAGAGAGAGAGAAAGAGAGAGAGAGAGACACTCACTTGAGGGACAGACACTTGACCATGATCCTCTGGCCCATGTGCTCTTTGGGGATCTCTGGGAGGGAACAGCGCTCCACCGCCTCATCCTGCCGCGTGAGAACCAACCAACCGCACACAACGTTTACACAGATGCCATGGCAACGTTGACACAGGACAGGGCAATAAAGAAGCCAGACCAGAGAAAGAGAGGAGGAGAAGAAGACACAGTAAACAAGCAAGTCAGACAGGGACCTCGAGAGGGGGACATGTAAATACTGTAAGGCCGAAGTCCATTATGCGCCACTCAAACAAGGGGATTGCTTTCAGCGTCAGAAATAATGTCAGGATCTCCTCTTTTAGCCTACACTTACAAGATAGGAGTCATAAACAGTCATATGACACACACACACACACACACACACACACACACACACACACACACACACACACACACACACACACACACACACACACACACACAGACACACCTCGTCAGGAGTGGGGTAGAGACTGAGCAGGTCAGTGTGGCGCCCCTGCTGGCGAGCATCTGCGTTGCGGTGATCCATGTCCTCTGCACTCGTCCGCTCCAGCACAGAGGGCAGCAGCGCGTCGGGAGAGGAGTTCTTCAGGTCGAAGATGCTGGAGGCCCAGCTGCCCCGCGGCGTGTCGTCCATGGTCACTGAACGTCGCTTCGCCTCGTCCTGATGGACAAAACAACCAGGACTTTACAGTCTCCCATTCCACAATTTCAGTAAAGCATTTCATACCAGACAAATGTTATTCTATTTCCTGGGAACTGACACTTGCACACAATAAGCTTGCAAACACAAACCTCAGAACAACCTCCCATCCATAACTTCAACTGTTTTAGCCATTATCTTATTTTGTTTTAGGGGACAAATTCTCTTTTTTTATTATTAGTGAGGAAGAGGAAAGGGGTCAGACACGTGGAGACAGAGAGAGAAGAATGTGAGTTAAGAGGTACAGAGGGGTTAGGGTGGTTATTTAATCTGTAGTTATGGACTTCATGTTGTTGACAGCTGACCTGGTCATCGTGGCGTTCGGTGGCGGTCTCGTCCAGCTCGAAGGTCTGCTTGACCAGGCCTCTCTGCTTCTCCCTCTGCCGCTCTGAGTTGTGTGGTGACTGGGTGGTGCTGTAGCGCTGGTATCTGCGTGTGTGTGTGTGAGAGAGAGGTCAGAGGTCAAAACTGGCATTACCCACCAGCATCAGGGACCGGAGCCCGCAGCGGTCCGTGGTCCAATGAACCATAACTCTGAGTGCAGCCTCAGTGCCTCGCCGTACTCACTTCCTCTGAATGATGAGCCAGTCGTCTGTGTAAACTCCCAGGGCGTCTCTCACACGGGGATCCAGTGTCCTACAAACACAAACACAGAAGACTGCTGATGTGAAGACTGTGTTCAGCACAATACTGTGTACTTCTGCACAATGTGTTAACCTGAACACAACTGTGCAGCGTTGTGTAGTTCTATACAATGCTGTATAGTTGTGAACAGTACTGAGATTCCAATCTGAACTAATGTCTTATGATTGCAACATATTATTATTTTATGATTGTATGCATATGCCTTGGAGTCTTTGAGTCTTAGAATTACAATTAGAACCATAAGTGCCTGAGTGTGCCGTTTCTATCGGAGTGCCTGTGTGTACTAAGTGATAAGGAGGATGGGATGTTTTGAAACTTTATGTCTCTAAGGTCATAGTGTCGTTCTGAGGCTTGAGTGCACTTCCTGTGTCAGTTGGTATCTGTTCTACATCACACAAATACCACTGGTGAGAGCTGGACTCACGGGTGGCCCACGTCGTCTGAGTCCTGTGATTAACACGCCTCTCCTGTCAACTGATAGACTCCTTAAAGTCAGATTGGTTCTCGGTCTTCCCTGAGACATGAGACGCCAGAGACACTTTGTGAATCATGCCTCTATCCTGCTGTGCACGGCTGACTAAAACCTGAATCCTGATTGATCACTATCTTCCAGACTGAGGTTTCTGTTTATTTGGTACACAATAACCATCGCTGTGTAGTGGTGCAATTCTGTGTGGAAATGTGCAATGCTATGCAACCACAGTGTTGATTTATGCTGATTAATACCATATACAGTGGGGAGAATAAGTATTTGACCCCCTGCCGATTTCGCAAGTTTGAGTCATCTATAATTGTAATTGTATGTCTATTTTAACAGTGAGAGACAGAATATAAATAAAAACATCCAGAAAACTACATTTTATAACAGTTATTAATTGATTTGCATTTAAACGCAGGAAATAAGTATTTGATACCCTGCAGATCCTCTCCAAATCCTTAAGGTTGCGTTTTCAATGTCCTGGCTGAGGGAAGGAGGTTCTCACCCAAGATTCCAGGGTACATGGCCCCATCCATAGTCCCTTCGATGCAGTGGAGTCGTTCTGTACTCTTGGCAGAGAAACAGCCCCAAAGCATAATGTTTCTACCTCCATGCTTGATTGTGGGGATGGTGTTCTTGGGGTCATATTCAGCATTCTTCCCCCTCCAAACGCGGCGAGTCGAGTTGATGCCAAAGAGCTCGATTTTGATCTCATCTGAGCACATCATGTTCTCCCAATCCTCCTTAGAATCATTCAAGTGTTCGTTGGCAAACTGCAGACGGTCCTGTACACGTGTTTTCTTGTTTCCTTCAAACCATTACGGCGTAGTGTGTTGCCAATGGTTTTCTTGGTGACTGTGGTCCCAGCTGCCTTGGAATCATTCACAAGCTCCCCCTGTGTAGTTCTGGGGTTATCCCACAACTTTCGGATGATCACCTGCATGAGGCGAGATCTTGCATGGAGCCCTAGACCGTGGGTGATTGACATTTGTTTGGTGTTGCTTCCAACAGTTGTCTGCTTCTCAAGCTGCTTGCCAATGGTTTTGTAGCCCATTCTAGCCTTGTGCAGGTCTACAATCTTATCTCTGACATCCTTGGACAACTCTTTGTTATTGCCCATGGTGGTGAAGTTGAAGGTGTGAAGTATGATTCTTTGGACAGGTTTATTTTATACACGTCACCAGTTGACATCAGGTGTACCTTGTTACCTTGTTAAGCCTAATGAGGACTAATCTGTGTGCTTCTTGGGCACATAACTGGCCATTGGGAGCCAGAATTCTTGCTGTTTGCTTGGGGGTTCAAATACTTATTTTTTGCATCAAATGCAAATAAAGTCATAAATCTTATAAAATGCATTTTTCTGGATTTTTTTGTTGATAGTCTGTTTCTCACTGTTAAAATACACCTACCATTACAATTCTAGATCACACATACATTTCTTTGCAAGTGGCCAAACTTGCAAAATCGGCATGGGTTCAAATACTTTCCCCACTGTAGGTCTGTAGTGTTCTATGGTTGTAAATAATGCCATATAGGTTTGTAGTGTTCTATGGTTGTACATAATGCCATATAGGTCTGTACAGGGTTGTATGGGGCTGCACACTACCATGTGATGCTTTAAAACAACATGCAGCACAGTAAATTGCTGTGCGATGCTGTGGAGTGCTGTGCTATGCTGTGGAGTGGTGTGCTGTGCTATGCTATGCTATGCTGTAAAATGCCATGAATTGCTGTGCTATGCGGTATAATGCCATATATTGCTGTGCTATATAATGCCATGTATTGCTGTGCTATATAATGGCATGTATTGCTGTGCTATGCTGTATAATGCCATATATTGCTGTGCTATGCGGTATAATGCCATATATTGCTGTGCTATATAATGCCATGTATTGCTGTGCTATATAATGCCATGTATTGCTGTGCTATGCTGTATAATGCCATATATTGCTGTGCTATGCGGTAAAATGCCATGTATTGCTGTGCTATATAATGCCATGTATTGCTGTGCTATATAATGCCATGTATTGCTGTGATATATAATGCCATGTATTGCTGTGCGATGCTGTATAATGCCTTGCGGTGTTGTGGAGAGTGGAACCTAGCTAAAGCACATCAGCTGCAGATGCCCCTGTGTGCAGCTCAGCCCCAGAGGTAAAAGCAGGCCACAGCAACTGAGCCGTGTAGAATGTGCCACATGACAAAGAGAAACTACAAAAAGTGATGTGCTCCGTCGTAATGAACCATGTTTGAAGTTGTGTGAGGAAGTGTGAGTCAGTGAGCGAATGTGTGTATATGGTTGAGTGTGTCTGTGTGAACATGAGCGTGATTGTATGCGTGGGCGTGCCCATTATTGTGTGAATGTGTGTGTGTGATTGTGACTGAGATTGTGTGTGAGACTGTGTGTGTGTGAGTGTGTGTGTGTGTTGTGTTGTGTTGTGACTCACTCTTCCTCAGGCAGAGCTGCCTCAAGTGTGCTGCACTCTCTCTCCTGCAGGACGAGTTCCAGGTCATCCAGGGGGAACTCCATGAGCTGTCGGAGCGGCCCTGGTTCTGCACCGGGAGCGTGACTGCTCACATACTCCTCAAAGTCCACCGGCTCCACCACCTCCGTCAGGGGCAGCTGACCACACACACACACACACACACACACACACACACACACACACACACACACACACACACACACACACACACACACATATATATATATAAATACCATGCTCAATTCTTCTCAAATCAATTTGATTTAGGACGCCTCTGAAACTCTAAAACAAAAGTTGGACAGGCATAGTTCCTATAGATCACATGCCTTGTATAATGAATCCATATTATGGCAACCATCTTACATTAACTTCAGAAAACCCCTCTCCCTTACAGTCAAACTGGAAGGCAGAGGAGGGCAGAAACGAAAGTGATTTGTTTGGTTTGTGGTGAGACCACTTCCTTTTTTTAATGCCATGGCCTAACCGCAATGTTATCTCCCATTTTAACACTCGATGAGCTTCATTACTGGACTTAAGTGGCTTTGGTTTTTCTTTGGTGGTGAAACAAGATCTAAAATAGGACTCTCTCAAATAAATGGTACTGTAAGTATTGTTTGAGACAGGCTGCTTGTTTTTCAACCACTGCTTGTATTCAAAGCACCATTTTTGCCTTTTGTAAATTTGTTCTTGACTTGGACTTTCTTTACTATTTCCGCTGTGACGCAAGAGAAGAATGAGGACTTGCGCTTTATTCTGGACATCAGAAGCAATGTTATCAGAGTAGACATATGTACCAAAATAAAATCTAAAGATTAAATAAATAAATATTACAATACTTTTCCCTGCGGTATCGATATAAAATCTTGCCGAAAATCTTTGCGACACTACACAGTATCTCTACTGGATTGCGCTCTCATCTTTGCTAAAAAAACATGCAAATACACTCACAAACACAAACATACAAATACGCACACTCAAAAACAAACACAAACACAAACAAACTCACAGGTTGGTGAGCTCCTCCGCGCTTCTTGGACAGCTGCGGAGATCCATAGTCCCTGGACACCTGTTTCCTCACCTCAGATGCCACCGTTCTAAGGGAGAACAGACAAGACAATACGGGTCAAAACCTCTGACAATCTCAATCACTCGTTAATAATAATAGTAAGCTTATTCGAAGACCATAGCACCTCAGACGCCACCGTTCTAAGAGAGAAACATTCAAGACAATACGGGTCAAAACATCTCACAATCTCAATTACTCAATAATATTTTTTTATAGTAAGCTTATTATTTGAAGACCATAGCACCTTTCATGCAGGTATGCATCCTAAAGTGCTTCAGATGAAGACAAACTAACAACAAAAGTACATATATAAGTAAATAAAAACAAAGTTAGGTTATATCATATAGGCTTTGGGCCTATGTGACCAAATCCATAGGTTCCATAGGTTCTCCACAGACGTACCCTCTCTGTTACATGTTTTGGTACTTCATTGAATTTTAAAAATGTTTGCTCACTGTGCCTACTGTGAGTGACCCATACCAACAAATGTGAACACCACTTAATTTCGGAACTGATAACTGGTGAACCCATCCTGCTGATCTTGGTACAATCTTTGCCATTGTTGCCATTTATCTGCAGAGGGGCAGAAGGCTTAAAGTGACAACAGAAGCTAGAGGCAGCCTGTCGGGGCAAGACTTTTGTAAGCTTCACTCCAAATCAGCAACTGCCGTGACAGACCAGTGCCAGCAGCCTCCTCCACAAAGAAAACCGAGAAGCCCAACGTGGGCAGGCATCTGTGTGTGTGTACGTGTTTGTGTGTGTGTGTGTCTGTTCGTGTGTGTGTGTGAGAAAGTTCAGCAGGATGGCCTAAGCATTTAGGTTGTTGTAAGTCTCTGTGTTTTAACTGAATTTCAGAAGCTACAATAGCTACCTCTACAACTTCCTTCACTGGAAAACCCCAAAATGTCTTTCAAATGTCTCATTTAAAACTCAGTCTTGACTTTTAAGTTTTTGCACTTAAGACTGAGACAGTGTCTTTTAACGTGTTTAAACCAATTACTGTTTTTCACTCTCATTGGTTAATACACTGTGTCTGACGTGTGGGATGTTCCAGCTGTTTGCAGGAGGTGAAATCCTACACTAACCCATGGAAGTACAAAAAAACATAGACCACAGTACCGGGCTCCCAGAATGCACTTTCTCTTCAGCCCAGTCACATGGGCTAGAGTGTGTAACTGCACAAGTAAGCGCCTCTTGACATGAGGGGAGACAGATGGAGACTGGTACGGCAGAAAGAGATACCGAGAGCAGGACCATCAAGTTCAGCTACTTTGGGCTGGCCATCTGTGTTGCAATAAAGAGGCCTTATGACAAATAAAAAGTGTGGTAAGTAGTTTTTGTTGTTTATTTGCTTCTGGACTTACTCTGATGGGTATGAAGGCGTAGTAAGTAGGAAGTAAACACCCCAAACAACATCCATCCAGGAAAAAAATCGTAACTATATGTCTTTATTGTACATTTACAAGCGTTCCAGTTTTTTCACAAGACAAAAACCTCTCAGTCACACAGAGTGGCAAACTCTTAAAAAAAGTGAAACTCTCTACATCTTTTCCCACCAATTTTACATCACTATGAAGGCGCTCACAAATGCCTTTGATGTGAGATCTCTCTATCAAACCGTATCCCCCTCCACTCCACTCCACTTCCCTGTACTCGTCTGCAGAGCAGTGAAGCTGGTGCTGCTTTAGGCTTGGAGAGCAGGAGCAGGAGCAGGACCAGCAGCTGTTCTGGCTTGAACGCCGTCGGTCCAGGGGACTGGTGCTGGGTTGCTGCGGCCATAGTGGGCAGGCAGCCTCTGCTCTGGCCATGTGCAGCCCACCCCCCCAACGACACATGGGAGTTAGTTCCTGACAAGGACAAAGCAATGCTACCCCCCAACCCCTCCTCCTTCCAACACCCCATTCCATTCAAAGACAGTATGCAGCTGCTCCCCCAGCAACTCAAACTGTCGTTTTCTCTCTCTTGCTTTGGTGCCAATCTCCATCTGTCTATTATACAGACATTTTAACGCACACTATTCCCCTCCTTCTAGTAAATACATGAACACACACACACACCAGTAGAAATGCTTTCACTCACACAGCACCATGGATACATGTGGTCTCTGACCCAGACCAAATTCAATCCCGTTGACAAATCTAGGTTACACGTAATATAAAGTCCTCACAAGACACAAATTCATTCTCTGTCTCACTCACATACACGGGCAGACAGACAAAGACAGACACACAAACACACACAGCAACAACAAACACTAACTCTCTCTCTCAGTCTCTGCCCCAGAGACACTTACACTAACAGACACCCAGCTGCAAGGGCCCCAACATCTGCCCCTTCCGTGCGCTGAGCAACCTCCACTGTCACCAGACATAAACCAAGCCCCTTCCTCTATACACTGGAATGTCACACTGCTCAAGCTGTTAGCCTGACAAACACATTTCCTCTCTCTCTATCTATCTATCTATCTATCTATCTATCTATCTATCTATCTATCTATATATTTCAACCTCTCTCTATCTATCTATCTACCTCTTCCTCCCTCTCTGTGTCCCTCTTTATTTCTTTTACACTTTCTCTCACACACACTCACTCATGCTCTCTCTCTCTCTCTCTCTCTCGCCTTTCTGTCATTGGAAGGTCCAACAAACACCCAGCAATCCCCCTTTCTCAACTGAACATCCCGTGCTGTCAGCCGTGCAGTTTTAGCCCGGATGTGGACACTCTCCCTGGGGGGGTCAGGCCACTCAGTCAGCCCAAACACTCCCCACGCTTCCTGGCATGATAAAAAAATGATGACTGCGGAGCTGGATTTCCCAGGGCAGAACTCCATAATACACTGCACGGAACACGCTGCTCCAGCAGTCATTTCGTGTGTCGTGGCAGAAGTAATATGGTACATAGCCTAAGCCAAAAAATGTGAACTGCGCAGCACATTTTACCCAGGCTATTTAGGATTAATCACTGGCAGAGACATTAACATGTAGGCCTACATCACATATACCATATGTAGCCCACATCACAACAGGAAAAGGGAAGAAAAGTCTCTGCTGAAACATGGTGCCTAGAATTGCTTCACACCCTTTCCTGCATCCTGAACACAAACAATGGATAAAGTCTCAACACTAGAGGAAGGTGGAGCACAAGAAAAAGAAATAATGGGCGGAAAAACTGGGGCCTACATTAGAGCTTTGCTCGTGTTGTTACATTACTGTTACCATGGACAGAAACCATAGGTAACCTACAGGTTGTTTAGCGAAAATACAAAACCATACGTGAAGAAAAGAGCCAGACTGTGCCTTGGTGCCATGTTTACTAGCTGACCACATTCCAAGATTGCAGAGATTTCCACTTGGTTTTCATCGTGCCTACCTGCATGGTGAGATACACGATATGAGAGGCTTATCAAACCTCCGCCCTGCTTTCTGGACACCATGGCTGAACGTAGCCACGGGGGGAATGAAAATAACTGTGTTTACATACAACAGCTAGCATGCAATCAATTGACTTAAGCACACAACACATATTTGCACCAACAATTTAGTTTTTTCCACTGGCTCTTCAACAGAAACTGCAAGAGTACAACTGTTAAAAAACCTAATTCCTACCTAGTCACTTTATGAAACTGTCATGCTGTAGCCAGTGACTATGTCATTTTCCCAGATTAAAAAGGGAACTGCACACTCCCTGTTCTACTTGTGTTTTTTTTTTTGTTGAAGTGTGTCAGGTTGACTTTGAAGTCCCACCCCAAGCCCGCAATGTCTAAAAAATATATACTGCAGTCTGTTTTGGCATTCAGCTGGGCTATAACCTATTTCTTAACGAAGCAGTGATTGACACTAGGTCAGGCACAGTTCATTAGTGAGCTACAACCACAGTAATTCCACAGACGGATTTAACAACATCCGCCTGATCCCGCATCCAGTAACTTAGTTTAAAGTAGCTTCATAGATAGCTAAGGCAACCCATGTTTGTTTTCTTACGTTACTTTTGCAAGCCACTGTACATAGCAACATCTATAACAAAGTGGTAGAGGGTATAATTCATGGGTGCGTTCATTCATTTACATTCCATCACTTTCAGTAACATTACATGTTTTGTTATATATATATTGGTAGATAGAAATACGGTTGAGTCATGCCGTTATCCCCAATGACAATAACAGTAACACTAACGTTTGGTTTGTATCGATGTGGTGCAAAGCTTCATTCAAATAATCCGATATCTCTTAGCTAGCTAGCTAGTAACTTTCTCTCGAACTGTTCAACAGGGAAACCTCAGACGAGCAGAGTTTTTCTTTCAGTCTCCACAACTACAGTATATCAGATTTCAAGTTTTTGTGAAACGCATATGGGCTGAACAAAAGAATCGTCCCTGTCCAACTGCACTCACGGGACTACGCGCTTCACGTCAAGCGATACCTCCAAAATCATGCGCTAACGTTGCGAATTCGGTCACGGGAAAAAGCACATTTACAGAACGGCCAACAAAACTGTTTTGTTAGTCACTCCTACCTGTTAATTTTATGGGCAAAAGCCCTCCTTTCGGTTGTTGAGGCTGCCATCCCATCTAGGCACCTTCCAAAATATCCCTCTTTTCTTACACTTTCGTAGTGTGCAGCTTACACTCTGCTTCCTTGTGTCACTACAATGACAAATGGTTCCTCCTAGTGGTTAGGAGACGAAAACCTCACGGATTCTCACCTAACCGGTTAATATGACGCACTCTGATGCCGGTTTTAGGGGGGTAGGGCAGATGGGTCATGTCAAACTCAGAGTTGTCAAATTATTTGTACATATGTCCCTTTTTAGCAAAAAGAAGCACACCGTATGTTTTTAATATTCATTACGTTTCGACGCAAGCGCATACATTTATTTGGCCACAGGCGCAGGCTATTTACTGCATATCATCCTATAAAGTAAAGAAGCAATAAGCTGATTCGAAAGGGATTAATGTTAGGACAACGAGGGATGGCTCAGACAATTGTTCAGTTGTTCTTGTCTAGCGCCGTGCCAATGGATTGGCCATCTTGGTGTCATCTTGTGTCCACAAACCCTGAAAAATACCGAACAACCTCTCTGATAAACACAGTAGCAAAACATAAAGTGTATACTGATAATAACATTTTCTGGGATCAAAGGGCGTAGAGAGGGCCAAGAGTGCAGAACAGCAAGTGGCATATCGCCACACTATTATACGCGAGTAGTGACTACCAAGAAATGGGTCAACCAATCATCTTCCAAGACCTTTCCTTTATAGCCAATCAGTTTAGGTCGCCAACTATGAAGAGTCGATAGAGAAGTCTAGTCGAATTCATTCTCGACATGCGCTAGCTCGGCTTTTGTATAGCTACTATACTGAGATTTAACGTTGTAGAATGTAGTGCAGAGTGGCTGCTGTATCTTCACCTTTTCTCAATATTTGTTTTCACCTCAGGTCGTCAAAAATAATCCCTTTCAGAAGGAGGCATTTCATTTGTCAATACGTTAAGTAGGTGGTTTACCTCTAATCCATTTAACTGTACTATCCTAATGTTCAAATCATCCCCCCTAACAGTGTTTATGAATTTAAGGGAAAATAGTTTAATAAACGACGCTGCAATTTTCCAACGGGGTGGAATGTTGTACTGGTAGAGGAATGTCTATGCTGTTAATAATCTGACCGATTTCCAGTGTGTTCTAGGCCTATGACGACCTTTAGGCCTATAACATAGACTATAAGAAATATCTTGCTGATAGCCTGTAGGCTTATGACCCTATGCTTATGCAAAATATTATTCTTTTTGCTATTCTATTTCAAAGATTAAGTATAACATGTTTTCCAGTATGTTCCTCTATGTATCCTTCCTATAGGGCTACATATACTTCAGTGTATACCCTACACTGCATCATTTACCATATATATCAACATACCATCAAATTGGCAATGCAAGCTATTAATTGACAAGTCTACATGTGAACAAAGGGTTACAGCAAAGTCTTCTCAGTATTTTCCTACATTCAGGTGACCAAGTGATTGAAATTCTGCTCCACTCTATAAGAAGAGAGGGAAGTCTCAAAATGAAGCTGTGCAGTAGGAAACAGTCACTGTAGGCTACTACCTGTACACAAGAGCAGATGCTGGTGATGGGAACTGTAGTTTGGCACATCACGACCGACATCTCCCCAGGCCTGGGCTAGCCTATGAGCTCTATGACCAACATACTGTATATGTCTTACAAACCTATGGCCACTAGAGGGAGATGTCCGCCATAATTAGGTCCATCAGGCATTTGTTCCAGCCATGGTCTCTCTAAAAAGGCGGTGTCCAAACGTTTATGATTCAGCCAAGCTTTCCATTGTCCAAATGCAGTGCTGGTCAGATTTGATTTACCAACACTGCAGAGAAAATCAGATGTCATTTCCGACATTTCAAAGAACAAGAACAATTACAAATGTGCCCACAGGGAGGTGATTTCTTTCAAAGACTATGGTCTGTGTTTAGAAAATGATGGCATGTCTCATATCAAATTGTCATTTTAATTCATTTAGTCATTTAGTCATTTAGTATATACTAGGTTTCATCACAAAATCAATACTTTAATGGATACTATCATAAATATATATCAAAATAATGATATTTAAATTAATAAATGAAGAGTATTGAGTATTTTGAATAGTACCCCACAGTACATACATATAATATACTATAATATTTAGTCATATTTTATAATATGCAATAATCTGAAATGTGTAGTATCATAGCATAGTAACATGTCCTTTGTTAAGAAGGGAGATTTTGCTCCTGCTCTTGCTCTAGCCCCATCTGCAGGGCCAGGATATACATGCTCCTTTATGGTGGGTAACCTTCACTCCTCTTTTCTCCTTGCTTCCATTTCCTCCCCCTCCCCCTACCTACCTGCCTCTGTCAGTGAAGTATGACCACACTGTGCTGTTTCCACAGCCCACCTCCCCTCCCCCCATCCCCAGTGCACAGGTCCTTTAATCTAGCACCAAGGAGAGCTGCTGAAAGTTTACTGCTGTACAGTATACCCCACACTCCACACATTCATTCTGAGTGTGTGTGTGTGTGTGTGTGTGTGTGTGTGTGTGTGTGTGTGTGTGTGTGTGTGTGTGTGTGTGTGTGTGTGTATAGGGACAAGGGTCGGTCCTCTCTGCAGAGTGACAGATCAGAGAGATTTTCAGGTTGAGGTGGTGGGCGGGGAGACAGTAGATGATTACTGTGGGCAGGGGAGCCTCTCTGCTGTGGCTGCTGTGGAGCGAGAGAGCGAGCGAGCAGACATCTTTACCAAAGCATGTTGATCATACAGAGCGTGACACATTGAGACTTTGGGTGTAGGGTAGGGACCATGGTGATGAAGACAAATGAATCTCCAGTTCTGTCCTCTTTCCCCCCTCTTTCTCCGGTGTGTGCCCAAATCTATTTATACAGCTTAAATTCCAGGCATGTTCAGTGGTGTTTAAGCGCCTTTCTTGGACCACATGGCTCTATCCAGCAATTAGTCTTTTGTGAGTGTACAGTGGTCATTACGATGATTGATATATGTGCTAGTTTGGAAGGCACAGGTGTATAAGTTACTCCAATCTGACACGTATATTAGTTATCTTGACTAATGGAAGATGTGCCAGTCTCCTTCTGTGTGAGGGGGCCAATCTTCAGAGTTAATGAGCCATATTCCTGCAATTACATTAAGCGTATGGACCCTCCGCAATGCGTCAGAGTTGTGCACCATTTCTTTGAATAATGTTCTTAGTAATACTGTGATGCGAACTGCAAACATATAAGTACATATCGCTTCAGTAGTGAGAAATAGAACAGGATTTAAGTTTCTGATTTGACGTAGTGGGCCCTAATTGTATTGACGAACAACAAGCAAAGAAACCAGCAAAGTCTCACCCATGCAGCTATCATATGCAGCATTGCTCTGACCTATACATGTTTGCGCTTAGGACCTTGCTTATGGTATTCATTTAGCAAAATGATTTTGCCAAGTTATTAAATTAGCTTAAGTTCATGCTCGGCGCACTCTGCTTGTTGCCAGCTGCCTTTCAATGAAATTAGGGCCCATTAGGTATGATTGGGAAAGCATACAAAATGTGTCATATGTATGTGTCTTGTTCGAATACTGTGTGTGCACTGTATTGTGTTCATATAAGCAGCATCCATGCAACATCCATTCGTACCCCACCCATCCCCTGCAACCTCACGCTTGCCTCTCCTCTTTCTCTTTCTCTTTCCCTTTCCTTTCCTCTCTCCCTCTCTCCGTGTAGTATGCTTTCGATTCCTCGACCGGCACTATTGTTGGAGTGCCCCTCCCCCAGCGTATGAGTAAGAGAGCCCCCCCACCGCACCGCACCACACCCCACCCCCACCCCAACATCCCCACCCCCACCTCGCTCCGTCCCTGCTGCATTACCAAAGAACAAAAGCGAGAGTGTCAGACACCACCCTCTAGATCTCTTTCACACCCCAGCCCCCTCCCTGCTTCCAGATGGGGCTGGCTTTTTTCAGGGGCTCTCTGAACCCCAAGAGTCCTTCAAAATGGATGCCCCCCTCCCCGCCCCCCGCCCCCCCCCTACTTACCATCACTACTTCCCCACCCGCCATCGCCCCACTCCTCAGCTGCCCGTCATCCACCTGCTCAGCTGCCACGCGTCCGTGCCCAGGGCACGCCCCTTTCTTCCAGCACCCCACCCTGCCGGGAGAGTGAGGCACCACCATCAAAATCATTAACCACTTGCTTGCTTGCTTCCAGTGGACTGGCTCCAGCACATTACTTTAGCAGCCATAAACACTTTTAACGACATGAACTCCTCGGAGCACATAAAAACAACTCACACACAAAGTTTATGGCCATTTGTAGCATCCCAGAATGGCCACCATTAAGGAGAATAATGTAAACAAACAAACAATACTTTATGTAGGGGAGTCAGTGGACCTTTTACCCAGAGAGACTCTATTTTCTGAGTGTCAAACACTTTGAAGCATACCCTGGAGAGGATGTGAAAACATGACATGTATACATGTAGACCTGCTTCCCATTGGCATTTTCCCTAACTGTAGTTATTCCACAAATTAACAACATATGAAAAGGAGCAACACAAAAACAAAAAGTGAGACGGCACAATGCAACAGCTAACCACTTCATGTCCAAAGGCTGTTGACTGAGAATCTAGCAGATGCTCACTTGCATCTTTCTTTTGAGGGCATCAACACGTTGCACCTTCAGGAGATTGTTTGCTGTTAACCCCCCAACCCCCAGGACAAAGCTGGGCCTCGGGGGACTAGGGGAGAGGTGTAGGACTGGGCCGCATCTGTCACTAGACAGCTGTTAGTCCGTTAATGGAATTTGTCCTGCCTTTGATGGACGTGTGGGGAGAGAGAAGGAGATAGGGTGGACCTAATGACTTCTGAATCAGT